>NC_053391.1:40985501-41318834 GCF_905171765.1 Bufo bufo
CTGATGGCAAAACCCCTTTAACAGGGACCCACAAGACTATTGTCCAAGGGCCAACACAGGCCTGGATCAGCCCTGAGGCAGACGCTTCTGGCATTGGTTTATCTCCAATGTTCCCCAGATATTTGCCCCGGGGGGGGGGAGGGGGAGCATTAGTTTGCCCCGTGGCACTTAAACAAAACAGGTAGGGAGCCGAGGGAACTTTCCTGGGTGGTCGAAATGGTGAGGGCTCTTAGAAAGTTGCCCACTTTGCCCAGGGTTTAACCCAAGCGTGGAAAAGAAGATAAGTTAGGTAAATGGATAGGTTGGCGGAAAAGAAAATCCAAACGTAAAAGGAAGAGGAGAAAAATAGTTACCTGAGCACCAGTTTGACCTCTATAAATGGTAAAACCTTAATTGTTTTTTTAAAAAAATCTTAAATGGATAATACAGGATTTTAATATTGATGGCCCGTCCTCAATATAGGCCATTAATGAATGAGAGGTGAGGCTGACGCCGAGTAGCTGTTTCAGGGTAGCACCAGAGCTACATAGCTCCATCCTGTGTGTAGTGGACAGAGCTGGTAACTGCAGCGCCATTACAGTGCCGACTTCCAGCATTGACATGGCTCCGTGGTTAGTGCTGTACCTTGCAGCGTTGGGGTCTTGGGCAGGTTATACACATTAGATAGCTGTCAGCCTATGTTCTGACTAGTCACGTTGTACCACTCAGTAAATGCAGACTGAAGGTTGGGGGGCACCCCCTATGTAAAATCAAGTATTCTGTCATAAAACAAAGGCATCCCCGGGTGGCGCAGTGACACAGTACAGACTGCTGCGCTGACGTCTCGCGCTGAAGCCGCATTCTTTACATACAGGAGCAGGGGAGAGGCCGCCATTGTGGAAAGTCGATATAATCTCCACCAATAGGAAACTTAAACTCTCTAAACACTGCTACATACATACACTAGATCCCCGGCTGAATGGAAGGCCTCGACAAATACAGGCTGTTTTGGGGTTTTAAAGACTCATCCTATTATGACAGAGAGAAAAGAAAAACTTTACAAGTACAGATGGAGAGAGATGGAGAGCTGTCATCGGATATTCCAACTCATCAAAGGGAGTTTCCTTTCATGTCGAACCAGATTTTGTAGATTTGTGCACTTAGAAAGTGATACAGAAAATCTATCTATTTACAGTGGCTGGGTTTGGTGTGGCCCCAATACTACGCTGGGTCCCCCCGGACACTGTCAAGGTGTCACCACATGTTGCTGCTCTCTGGAAAGGATGATAAGGCATGGGGCACCCCAACGGGAAATAAGTCCAGAGAATTAACGTCTGCAGTAAACCAGTGTGCTTCTTTACTGGAGGAACTCAAGTGCAAAACAATACAGATAAGGCACTGGGCTGGCTTCTCTAGTCTCCTCCTGTGCAGAAGAAGGTCTGAGCTAGCTGTCCCTCTCTGTCTCAGAAGGCTGGCACCCTGGCCAAAGGCTGGTGATCCAGTGTCTGTGGCTCAGTCATCTGGCTGGCTTCCTGGTCAACAGGTTGGTAACTCGAGGTCTGTGGCTCATCGGCATCTCCATCTCAGTGTCTTCTTCTGGTCACTCATGCAGTCTCCTACTAAACACTGGTCCCTATCTGCAAACCACTAGGGGCTGTGTCTGCTCTCCTAGCTGAACTAGAACCTTCTAGTGGGAGGGGTGGAGTGGAGAATTACAGCCTAAACAGAAACAATGTTACAATTTTAGTCTGTCATAGACTTGTATATAGTTTCAATGCAAGTCTATGGGAATGACTAAGCAGTTTTTCCAGACATAAACCTGTCTTTAGACATAAACAACAGAGCTGAGCCAGACAGTCAGAAGGTCAGTGTGTCTGTATTTTCCCTCCAAAACTTTGCATAGGTAGAAAGTCATAAAGTCTCTCAGTATTAGCTGGCTGTGCATTAACCCTTTCCACAGTGCAGTGCAGCTATAGTATAATAACAGTGCAAATGAGCAGGATATATTACAGTAAACATATAAAATGCAGTTCAACAATATAAAACAATATAAGTGCACACAACAGCATAAATCATAGTGCAAGTTAACCCTTCAAAGTGCAATAAAGTAGGAAGTTAGAGGCTTTGCCTAGTAGCAATGGGAGCAAAATGTCTACAAATCTATGTATATACTTTATTTGTGCAGATGATTGGTGACAACTAACTGTCACCGGTTTCAGCACGCCACCATGGCACCATCTTTGTTTTCATAGGCACAGTGGCTCCTCCATGTGACTGTGCCTGGTACTGCTGCTCTGCTCCATACACATGGAGATGACATCAACATTTAAACCGCTTTGAAATCTCTGGAAATGTTACTTTACTATGGAAAAATTATGATGGATGATTTTGCCAGAGGAGGGGGGATTTCCAAGTGGGAGGACGTCCATAGTTGTCCATAAACCCTCGCATGACATAACCCCTTTAAAAGGGTGTCCAGCAGGATGAAATCAATGTTTTATATCTATTATATATGGTTTAGAGTCGCAGAATAAAATGTGGTATTACTAACTCACGCCGATCCCTCACCACTGCTGTTCCAACACTTAACAGTCCCTACTGCTCTCTACTTCCTGTTTCTGGCTTGACACACAGGAAATGGCAGAAAAAAAGCCTGCTCAGCCAATCAGTGGCTGAAGCGTGACCCACCTCCGCTATTGATTGGTTGACCAGGTATCTTCAGGCGTTTCCTGTGACTTGAGCTGGAACCTGGAAGTAGAGAGCAGTGGGGACCAGTAAGTGTTGGGTGAGAATCGATGAGGGTGAGTAATGTAATCTCTTTATACACCAACACAGCTTCCCCCCCAGTATTGTCATTGTGGATATCCCCTTAAAGGGTGGCATAGTCTTCCCAAATCCTAAGTTTACATCAAAGTCCTCCCTTCTTTGACTACATACACAAAACACCCACATGTCCACCCGCAGCTCACATTTGCTTTGCTGTTAAGATTTTTGCATAGTATTCAAAACATGTCAAATTATTCATTATCCCCATCAGCCGCTGCAATATTTCACCTTCTCAGTCTGTTCCAACAAAGAAAAAATCATCCACTTTTGAAGAGCAATAAAAAAATATTCCAGATATTATAAACTTGTAGGTCTCCCTAGATAGACAGATCCTGGGTCTCATCATCAGCAAATTCATCTTATCTTCATTTTTGGTGCAGTTTATTGTAATCTAAGCTTAGCAGACCTTTGCTCTGGCTTAAGAAAGGGGTCCAGAGCAGCAGTCATCTCATTATCATCACAGACAGGATTACAATGATAGATAACACCTGTTTAGATAGGTGATTTCACAGCTTCTATACTCTTCCACTCTGCACAATGAACTGTGCACAGGTCAAAGAGCATGCCCATGACACTCTTGCATAGAATTCAATGAGCCATCTCCAGTCTACAGGTTGCTATGGTCCCTGTGAATCCACCTTACACAATAGGTGATATCTCAGCTTCTATACTCCCCCTCCCTGCACAATGACGTCTGCACAGGTCACATAGTATGCCCACAACACTCTCCCATAGAAGTAAATGAGTCAACTTTAGTCTAAAAACTTGTGTGATCTGTGTGGATACAACATTCACAATAGGTGATATCACAGCTTATCTGCTCCCCTGCCCTGCACAGTGAACTCTGCCCAGGTCACAGAGCATGCCCATAACCCTCTCCCATAGAATTTCAATGAGCTATCTCCAGTGTACAGGTTCCTGTGGACCATTTGGATCCACCATACACAGTGGGCGATATCACCGCTTATGTACTACCCTTCCCTGCACAATGACCTCTGCACAGGTCACATAGTATGCCCACAACACTTTCCCATAGAAGTACATCTCCAATCTATAGGTTCCTATGGCCCATGTGAAGGCCATAAAGCAAATCCCTGAATGCTGTTATCAGCAGCTCAGGAAAGATGGCCGCCCCAATAATCACGTACATAAGAAAGAATTTTAAGAAATTTACAGTCAAAAACTAAAACCAGATTAGAAAGTAAGAGTATGTACCAGTATCTGGATTTCTTTAGTGTAATATAGGTAATATAGGTGATATAAATGGTTAAAAAGCTCCTTATTATTAGATGTAATGTTCTTGTAAGGGGGCACTTATTTTCTTGCACCACAACCCTTTTACTAACCACATAAAGAGCAGAACGGCCCGAAAGTTTATTTGATGGTTCAGACATACGATCCAAATCCTGGCATTGAGCTGAAGAAAGGAAACAATTAAGCAGATCCCTCCTGTTGAAAGCGGCTCCCTGTATCTCAGCAACATTACGACTTGAAAGTACGAGGACTTTTGGGAGATTACACACCCTCTTTGTCAATTTTCCGCAGGTGGCCGGCCATAATACCTGAATAAATATGACCAGTCACTTATGAAACTTTCTTTGTATCAACATTTGTTGGCTTTTATCGAGCAAACAGTTTGATTTAGTACAAGGAAAATAGGGTGATTTCGGGGGAGAGGGGCAGCGGTGGAGTGTCTGATAGCGTTATCTCACTATTTTCCCTGTATCAATCTTATCATTTACCTCGGGTTCAGGAGGCAGTGGACGCTATGTCAATAGTCCACATTGTATGCTGCATACTGTATGGCAAGTCTTCACTCCTAGATTTCACAGTCCATAAGTGATACTCATCAATGTAAGGTCCATTTCATACAGTTGTCATATGACTGAATTTTTTACTGGAGGTATTATGGACTGCCCCAATGGTACTTCTACCTAGGGTTCTGGGTCTTTTGGTGCAATACAGACATGAAAAAGGTATAGTAAATCCAGTTTCAAGCAGGACTCTGAGGAGCAGTGGTCTCCTACCTTAAGTATGACTTTGAGGAGCAGTGGTCTACCTCAAGCGTGACTTTGAGGAGCAGTGGTCTCCTACGTACCATGAGCATTACTTTGAGAAGCAGTGATCTCCTACTTCTAGGATGACTTTGAGGAGCAGTGGTCTCCTACCTCAAGCATCACTTTGAGGAGTAGTGGTCTCCTACCCCAAGCATGACTTTGAGGAGTAGTGGTCTACCTCAAGCATAACTTTGAGGAGCAGTGGTCTCCTACCTCAAGCATGACTTTGAGGAGTAGTGGTCTACCTCAAGCATGACTTTGAGGTGTACTGGTCTACCTCAAGCATAACTTTAAGGAGCGTTGGTCTTCTACCTTAAGCATGATTTTGAGGAGCAGTGGTCTCCAACCTGTGGCTCTTCAGATGTTGCAGAACTACAATTTCTCGCACTAGACCATGCTGAGAGATGTAGTTTTGTAAATCTGGAGGGCCACATTTTTTTTTAAGACTACTGGCTTCGACATAATTTGCAATATTTCTTCAGATTATTCGAAGTGGTCACCTGGCTTTATTAGGGCATATTTCCTAGGAAGACAATTTAAAGGGTACCTATAAACTTCTGAGACTTGACATGGATGGTCCATGAGCTTGGACGTCCACCATTCACTAAAACATATGGTGAAAAGTGCTCAGATAACCCAGTTGCCCCATTGGCTGTGCTCGGCTTTCTTCAGAGAACAGAGTGAGGAGCTCGTAGGAAGTCTTCTAATCTGTACACCAATTTCTCTGCTCGTCGACTACAAACAAACCCTGTGTAGTCTGATCGAGCAGTCACACTCCCTTTCATCTTTCACATCATTATTATTAAACTACCATGTATAGATTAACGAGAAGTAGTAGGCAGATGGAAGGAGATGGAATATAACTATCATTTCACCAAAGAAAGAAAAATCAAAAAAATCATATTTCTTTCCAAAAATAAAGCAACTCACAAATAATCTGCCCTGGGATTTTCAGGCTGTTTTTTATTCCGGATATCCAGTCACATCATCCTCAGCTGGACTGAGAAAACATTTATTCACGGAATAAACTGTGCAGACGCCCAGGGGATTCAGGGAGCGAATTTACAGGAACACGGCTAAATCATGCTTGCAGTAAAGCCCCTGAGCTAGGAAGACCTGACATGTAGAGGATTCAGGCTGGGATCGGTGGACCTATGGCTGCACATACAGTATGACTGTATACGTAGTTGGATTCATGCAGAAGAAGAATCAATGCAGAGAAAAAGTGGTAAAAATTGACATTCACAAATGAGACCTGTATTATCGATGTAGCAGAGCTGAGTTTGTAAGGCGTGGAAGAGCTCGTTTTGTCATTTGGCACCGCTCATCAAGATAAGACCACCTGTTAGGTTGAGTTCACACTTCAGTTATTGTGGGCCAAAACCAGGTTCGGGTCAGAAACACAGAACAGGTGCAGATCTCTGATCTCTGAGTAGGCTTCACTCCTGGTTCTGGCTCACAATAAGGGCTCATGTATAGAGATGAGCGAACTTCTGTTTTAAGTTCGGCGTCTAAAGTTCGGCTTCCGGTTAGCGGAGGATCCCGATATGGATTCCGAATTCCGTTGTGGTCCGTGGTAGCGGAATCAATAATGGCCATTATTGATTCCGCTACCACGGACCACAACGGAATTCGGAATCCATATCGGGATCCTCCGCTAACCGGAAGCCGAACTTTAGACGCCGAACTTAAAACAGAAGTTCGCTCATCTCTACTCATGTACACAAACTAATTAGTTTTTTTCTGCTGTCCATATGCGGAACCATTCATTTCAATGGGGCCGCAAAAAACGGAAATGACTCCGTGTCTGTACGTCCACATGTCCGTTTCTGCAAAAAAATAGAACATGTCCCATTATTGTCCGCATTACGGACAAGGATAGGACTGTTCTATTAGGGGCCAGATGTTCTGTTCCGCAAAATGCGGAATGTGCACGGACGTCATCCGTATTTTTTTGCAGATACGTGTTTTGAGGACCGCAAAATACATACAGTCATGTGCATGAGCCCTAAATGATGGAAATAAAAGACCAAATAACTGAAGTGTGAACTCCTTAGGGTACTTTCACACTAGTGTTATTTTTTTACGGTATTGAAATCCGGTAAAGGGTCTCAATACCAGAAAAAAAACGCATTAGTTTTGTCCTAATGCATTCTGAATGGAAAGCAATCCGTTCAGTATGCGTCAGGATGTCTTCAGTTCCGTCCCTTTTACGGTATTTGACCGGACAAAATACCGCAGCATTTTTCAACAATGCCGGTTTTTTTCTATGCATTTATTATATTTATGTCATTATCTATATTTAAAAAAATCTTAAAATCTTGTAGTTTTCACGCTGACCACTGAGCCTTATAATAGGCTGACTTCTCACTGTCATCACATTCAGGATTACAATGACAGGTAACACCTATATATCGCTAACACAGAATCCACCATTCAGAATAGGTTACCGTATATCACAGCTTATCTACTCTCCCTCCCTGCACAATGAACTCTGCACAGGTCACAGAGCATGCTGACAACACACTCTCATAAAAGTCAATGATACTGTCTCCAGTCTACAGGCTCCTATGGTCCATGTGGCTGCTGTAAAGCATTTCACTTGATACTGTTAACGGCATTAAGGAAGAAAACAAAATCTACAACCATGAAATAAAAATGTTCATCAGTATCTGGTTTTAATTGGTAAACTAACCATAGTTGACATATCCCCTTTAAATTGGACTGAGCTGTAGTACCAGCCTTGACCAAAGAACTAGAGTGGCGCTGTTGTGCTGGGGATTTTTTTTTTTTTATCAGCATAGCTGCTATTGCTGGACGAGTAATGATCATTGACCTCTGTGACATCCTTTGACCTTTGTTACATCCTTTGCTGGAACGGATTTCAGTTCTCAGGGAAATCATCATTTTTTTTGCCAGAAATCCAATTAAATTCATGAGTAATGCCCAACATTTCCATACGAGATTCATTAGCTCCCTCTGATCCAAGTTACAACACGTCTTCATGTCAGTGTCATAAATCCGCAGGGTATTGCAACCATCAGGTGGCGTCACTCAGTGCCCATCATGCCAGGGCTATTGCGAAATACCACATGAAAATACAGTCACACGTCATCTGGAGTACACAGCCCGCTGACTATTCCGGCTCCTGTGTCCTGCACTCATCCGAAATCCTCCCTAGAAACAAACTCCCTTAGTGCTGTCCACCTACTTCTATCTGGTTCTGGGAAAGCTGGGTGACCTGTAGGGCCTTTTACTTATTACTCAGCTTTCCCAGGTCCCTGAATAGCACATTTGCTTAGCTGTGCAGTAGTAAGGGGGTGGGTCATGTATATGGAAAAGCTGGGTGTTTAAAGGGGTTCTCTCACGAAACATACTCTACATTTTTCATACCAGCCCCTGGATCTGAATATTTTTGTAATTGCATGTAATTAAAATTTAGTATAGCCAGTGAGTTATTCAATAAAATGTATCTGTACAGCGCCACCTGCTGTTTGGTCTTTTCCTTATTTTTTGGTCCGTCTCACTGAGCTGGTCGCACATGCTCAGTTAAAATTTTTAAATGCCACCAGCCATATGTTCTGTTAGAAGCTGTGGCAGTTACAGGGAGAGAGCTGCAGCAGAAAGGACACGCCCCCTGAGCAGCAGCAGAAAGGGCGCGTCCCCTGAGCTGCAGCAGAAAGGACACGCCCCCCCCCCCAGCTGCAGCAGAAAGGACACGCCCCCCCCCCCTGAGCTGCAGTAGAAACGGCACGCCCCCTGAGATGTCAGGCTGAAGATAATCTAGCAGAGCAATTGAAGCAGTGAATGTGGAGATCTCTGGATCCATGTGAGGTACAGGGCTGGTTCTAGTGTTGTCATGTTCAATATGATGTCTGATTTCCATTTTTTTCCCATACAACAATCATGGGATGACCCCTTTAAGATATAACGACCTAGACGCAGGATCAGTGATAAATGTAGGACCCTTGGAACCAATCACTAGAATAGAGGCCCTTACCTGTACAAATGTGACTAAATCACGTGATCAAGGGTCACTCTATTAAAACTCCAGGAGACTGATGGATATAGCAAAGCTGGTGGGAGTGTCAGAGGCAACCCCCCATAGTGACAGGGGTAGGCGATAAATTGTTATGGTGGAAAACCCCCTTTAAAAGGGGTTGTCACCCAACTTTCTTTGGTTATTTAAAGAGTTCACTCACTTAGCACAAGTTCTGTATCTTCCTTCCATTAATGAGACTGTGCCGTACCTCTAGTATTCCTACTAGAAGTTAATGAATGAATTTTTAAATGGGTGTCACCAGTTGGGAGCATGTCCCTGCTTAGTCTGACACTGGCAGCACTGATTTCACAGTGTCAGACTGTGCAGGGACACGCCCTTCAGTTGCCAATTCATTCGTAAATTTCTAGTAGCAATAACTGAGGAATGGAACAACCTAGAGTTATAGGAAAAGATGCTCCAGAATTGTTATGGCATGGGGATGGGGAATAAAATGATTTACTAGAGCTGACACGTCGGGAGCGCTAACAGTTCTTTAAACGTATCCTTGCGTCGCGTTGTTCTCTAGGCGCTCAGTAGTATTGGTGTATGCTGTTCTCTGCCTGCAGGGTCCGTGCATTGTGTCTGGTGGTGGCAGCACCCATGCTGTCTACATAACAGTCCTTATGTCACCCCGACCACAGGAATGTGCAGCATGGCCTCGACCAGAGGAGGACTGTCTCCTTCTCGTTATCAGTCAGATGGTTTTACTTTCCAGGACAGATGGGTAAGGCTACTTTCACATTAGCATTTTTTTGCGGATCCGTCATGGATCTGCAAAAACGTGTCCATTACCATAATACAACCGCATGCATCCGTCATGAACGGACTCGGTTGTATTATGTCTTCTATAGCCATGACAGAACACCATTGAAAGTCAATGGGGGACGGATCCGTTTTCTATTGTGTCAGACAAAACGGATCAGTCCCCATTGACTAAGGCCTCATGCACACGACCGTTGTTGTGTTCCATTCCGCAAAATAGGGTTCCGTTGTTCCGTGATCCGTTTCCGTTTTTGTTTCCGTGTGTCTTCCTTTATTTTTGGAGGATCACCAGACATAAGGGAAAGTAAAAAAAAATCTAAGACAGGTTTGCCATGCAAATGATAGGAAAAAAAAATGGACGCGGATGACAATCTTGTGTGCCTCCGTGTTTTTTAGCGGTCCCATTGACTTGAATGGGTCCGAGAACCGTTTTCCGTGAAAATAATAGGACAGGTTATATTTTTTTGACGGACTGGAACCACGGATCACGGACGCGGATGACAAACGGTGCATTAGCCGAGTTTTCAACGGACCCATTGAAAGTCAATTGGTCCGCAGAAAATCACGAAAAACGAAACAACGGACACGGAATAAAACAACGGTCGTGTGCATGAGGCCTTACATTGTGTGTCAGGACGGATCCGTCTTGCTCCGCACCACAAAGCAGTAGCGTTTTTCTGTCCGGGATGGGGACGCAACCAAACAGAACGGAATGCATTTTGGTGCACTCCGTTTCGTTCAGTTCAGTTTCGTCCCCATTGACAATGAATGGGGACAAAACTGAAGCGTTTTCTTCCGCTATTGAGATCCTATGACGGATTTCAATAGCGAAATTGAAAACGCTAATGTGAAAGTAGCCTAAATCTTTCTTAGAAAATAATGATCTAAGAAGAAAAAACTCTAACAGCAGAGGTTTTATAAATGATGTGTGCAGCAAAGCCATGAACGGCCCTTCCTGGAAGTCCCATAGACTTTAATGGGGCAATCCTGCGCAAGTGTCCGGCAGTTATTTGAAATATAGGGACAAGGGGTCGCCGGATGTTTTCATCTGCGCAACGAGGAGATGCAGCGGCAGCCGTGCCGGCATCAGAAGCGAAGTGGGTGCCAGGGAGCGAGGCAAGTATAACTTCGACTGTGAGGGACCCGGGCATATGGGGGGGCCATTATAGATCTTGTATAACCCCTTTAAGAGCACCAGCTTCAGTGCCCTGCCTACAAAATGGAACTGCTGCCTTAAAATAAAAAATAAAAAATAAAGAACAATTAAAGGGGTTGTCACCTCACACCTTGGTGGCATATGGCTAGGACCTGTCACCTCTGGGACCCGCATCTCTCTCTAGAACGCTGCCTCCAAAGTGAAGGAGAGCACAGAGCGCATGCGCGGCTGCCCTCCATTAATCTCCATGGGAATTCCAAAAAGTAGCTGAGTGAGTGAGTGAGTGTGCTTGGCTATTTTTGGAATTCCCATAGAAATGAATGGAGAGTGCACTACGAAAACACGTCCACCACTCCGTTCACTTCTATGGGAAGCGCTCGGCTATTTTCGGCAGGCAGTCCCATAGAAATGAAGGGAGGGTAGCTGCGGCCGCCGTGCCGTTCTCTATATAGGTGCGGGTTCCAGCGGTGGGACCCACACCTATCAGACTATGGGGGCATATTTTATTATCTCAGATGGGAATACCCCTTCGAGAAAGTCCATTCTTAGACTTTGCTTTGAGGCCCAAGACGTCTCCTGCTACTAGGACTAGAAAATGTACACCTCCATTGAGGTAAGACCAGAAAACTGAAATGGCGCCCCCCCCCCCATGCCAATTTCTTAACCTAACCCCTTTGCCACAATGAAAGCGCTCATTGCCCATGACCCCTCCGCTGCCTCCCTAATGCCCCTGCCTAGCCGGCCACATGACCCTTCCGCTGCCTCCCTCATGCCCCTGCCTAGCCGGCCACACCTAGCCTCATTGATGGCGCTCACAGCTCTGAGGGGAACAGCTCTAATACTACAGTCATTTATAGAGTTTTATATAAAAATTCAGGGTCCCACGCACCGACCCCCTCCCTCTACAGTCTATCCGATTATTTTTGTGTACTCTCTTCTGCAGATTTAGGCGTTATCGCCACGTCCTTCAGCAATAATACAGAAGGAAAAAAAAAAAATCTCACCGGCGCTATTTACTCAGCTGCTGTCAGTTTACAAGTCTATTTAGTCCCTTCTATAGAAAGGATTGTCTGAAACGTTTGCATATTCCAAGAAGCCACAATGGCGAAACGCACATAAAAAAAGAAAACATTACGATGAGTAATCCGCACAGAATCAACGATAACCTCTCTGCATTAATCGCTCGCAGCCAAAGTATGGGTGTGACATCTTGTAGCAGCGCGGCACAGGAGCTGTCAGTTTGCAAAAGGCAGAAATTAATGGTGCGCTTAGAATGCAAATGTCCCCGCTGCCAATACAAATGTCTCCTATTTGTACAATAAAAATGTTCTGGTGTGTCGTATTATTTGTGTCATCCGTCACCGCCGGGAAAAAGGCCTCCGCAAACAAACAGGAGGGGACGCTTGAGCTCATGGCACATGAGAAGGGTAATGCTGGGCACCACTCAAGTGTTACTATAGAAGCCTTACACTAGAAATTGGCAGAGGGTCAAGCAAATATTAGGATTCCCATCATCAACCTTTCTTAGCTACAAGGTCTCGCATTTAAAGGGGTTATCCCTTTAAGGCAATCTCTACCCGTATGTCTTGTTACCCAAAACGTAAAGCCACTGCAAAGAGCGGAGGACCCCATGAGGCAATGTATTGCGCAGTCAACCATTCCTTTTTTATTTTTTTATTTGAGGCGTGTTATACCACAAATCACCTGCAGAGGTCACTGCAGGAGAAATATATGTCCACCTGATTGGCCTGCAATCGTCTGGCGATAATCCACATAGGACAACTAATTTAAAGGGGTTGTCTCATCTCAGACAATGGGGGCATATCGCTAGGCTATGTCCCCATTGTCTTATAGGTGTGGGTCCCTGGAACCCGCACCTATATTGGGAACGGAGCCCTGCAAAGTAGTGGCTAGAAGACTCCGGTCCGGCCACCACCAGGCGCTATCCCCATAGAAGTGAATGGGAGCGCATGACTGGCCACTTCTCCCATTCACTTCTATGGGCCCGAGGGAAATAGCCGAGCCAGCACTATTTTCAGCTGCCTCATAGAAAATAAATGGAGAGCGGCTGCGCAAATGTAACACCCCAGAGTGGTGTTACCACTTCTGCATCTTGCTACTGTCTTTATTGGTCCAACCTGAATGTCATCTTATGTATTTATTCCAGGTCCTGCACACTGTGCATTTCTAATGTTATGTGCCTGGTTCACCAGCAGGTGGCAGCAAACACGGCAGAGCTGTATGTAGATAGAATGGAACTTGCCATTCCATTCTAACCCCCCTCTGGAGAGAAGTGGGCGAGTACCACTTTCTACAGGAAGGGTGGGGACAAGTTCTAGTCAGTCTAGCTTACCCCTTCTAAGGGAAGGGTGTGCAGGGGCATGTCTCTGCTGGACTCCATCCAGAGCACCCTCAGCTCTGCTGGCCATGGAGGCCAAAGCTTGAAGCCTCAGGAGCCAGGAAGAAAGTTCCCTGGCATAACCACAAGTCAGACCAATGAGAGAAGTGCAGCATACAGAAGTAACAGTATATTAAGCAAGCCTGTCAGTACAGCAGGGAGAAAGCAAGCAGAGTTATTGAAGAAGCCTGCCAGTTTAATACTAAAGCCTGCTGGGACCAAGACAAAGCTTGAAGGCTGTTTCTGATGAACGTTTATTCAAGTAAAGCTGCTGTTCAACTACATACAAGTTTTGGACTCAATCTTTCTTTCAAATCCCTCAATTATTCCCCCTAATTATTGCTTTGGAGCCAAAGCCTGGGGTCCAGCCGTATCCAGGTAGGAGCACCGTGACACACACAGAGAGACATTTTAGGCTGCACTATACCACTTCCTACATCTAGGACGCGTTTTAGATATAGAGGGCCCTAGGGGGAGGCACGCGTTGCACATGCGCAGTGCGCCCTCCACCACCTTCTGGGCTCCGTTCCCGATATAGGTGCGGGTCCCAATGGTGGGACTCGCACCAATTATACAATGGGGTCATATCCTAGCGATATGCCCCCATTGTCTGAGATGAGGCAACCCCTTTAATACTGGTGGCCCATCGGCATGACAGGCCATTCATATCTGATCGGCAGGGGTCTGACAACCTGTATCCCCACCAGTCAGCTGTTTCAGAGAAGCTTCAGCCCTAGAAGAGTTTGTGTAGTGGACAGAGCTAGGTACTGCAGCGCAGCTCCCATTGAAGTGAATGCTGCAGTAACCAGCTCTGTCCACTACACAATAGATGGCGCTGTGTAGTTCTGGCTCTGGAGCTACTCTGAAACAGCTAATCAGCAGGAGTGCAGGGTGTCAGACTCCCTCTTATCAGATATCGATAGCCTATCCTGAGCATAAGCCATCAATATAAAATTCCATAAGACCCACTTTAAAGTCAGTTTCCAACTTAAACCTCCAAAATCACCAGTCAATAATATTCCATGTTTGAGGGCTATATGAGATTCAAAAACAGTGCCACCTGGGCTCACTGGCTGTACCTGGTACTGCACCTTAGTCTCAGTCAAATATGGCTGAACTGCAACACTACACACAGCCCATGAGTAACAAGGCTTTTGCATTCTTATGAAAATCCCTTAAATTTTTTTTTTTATTTCTCTCTGTTTTGCATAAGTACAGACACTTCCTGTGCACTCAGTTTAAGGGCTCATTACACGAACGTAGGGGTTCCGTTTCCGTATTGCAGACCGCGTATGCGTATCCGCAATAAACGGACACCATTCCGTGTGGCTCAGAGTACCTGCTCAGTCATAGCAGGTATAGTCATAGTCACTGGTGGCAGCGGTGGCCTGTCTCATCCAGCAAATGAATTAGTGGGCAGCCCAAGATTTTTCTGTGTGTTGAGCTGGGAACAGGAAGTGGAGAGGAACAGAAACCAGAGCAGCTTCAGAACACATCATCAGGGGATTCGTGAAGTGAATAATACTTTTTTTTATGTAACCCTTCCTGGCCCTTTTAAAAAAAAAGTTCTGCCCCCAGGCAACCCTCAAAGGTACTAAGAACCTGTCCAGTCAACAATGAGTTAATTCCCAAACAATGGCGTGCAGGAATTGACCCAAGCATGGTTTTCTTCTCTCTCAGGTGGTCAAGAGTGGTGTGGTGTTAGTCAGCACCAGTAGGGGGCTCCATTTTAATCTTTGCCATTGAGCCCCTCCCACCAATGCTGTGGTTGACTAAAGTCACAAGCAAAAACTTATTGGTAAGGAACGTCATTTTGGCCAGAAGCGTATAAAAATACCCTAGAACGTCGCAAGTTCTACTAAACTAAGTGCCTACTGATAAAAATGAGGACATTGTACATACTATGTGCAGAATTAGAAGTCTTTGTGCTGATGTAAAGGACCTTTACTGATGTCTATACGTTAATGCCCCTTATTAAGTATTACGCTGAAGGACGGCAGATCCCATGATACATAATATACCTTGATGTATACAGATAAAGGACCTTCCTTTCATGGGGGGTTTTACTATCTTACAATTCCTGTGATTTCTTTGAATGGAGCTTCTTCTTTTATTTACTACCTTGTTTTCTATGAAGCATTCAGTAGATCTATCTTCTAATCCTTCCCTGGAGATACATGAGGATTAGTCTATTATGAGTAACCACATCTGTGATGATTGAGCAATACCTCAAAGCACATTGATAGAGTAAGACCTTCACAGCGATTTTATGTATGTTCAAATTCCACAGGAATTTTTCCTGTTCCATGACTTTTAAATGAGGAATTCCCATTGTATTATAAGAAAATAAAATATCAATGAAATTAACTTAATTTATTAATTTATTCAATTTGGTACTGTCGATTTTCATGCTGGCCACCAGAGCTCAAGCTGACAGCTTTTCTGTGTAGGTATGGACAGAATGAGCAGAGTCATCTCTTTATCAATAGAGGGTAAATTATTTTATGAATGCTGTATCGTTCGGATGAAGGCCTGGATAGTACAGGATAGTAATATAAACTATATACACATATATGGCTCTGCCTGCAACTCCCTGGTCACTCATTGGTTTCTGGAGGAGGAACCGTTCTTCATCTCTTCCTGGAGAATGCAATAACATATGACATTTCTCTCAATTAAATCCCATTCAGTGCAGTAGCCATAAACAGGGTTGGACTGGCCCACCAGAGTACCAGAGAATCCTCCAGTGGGCCCAAGCTCTGACAATAATGGACCTCTAATAAAACAGGGCCCTTACGGTCCTGAATGCACAAATGGTGGGCCCAAGGGACTTCAGTCGGACACTGGCCATAACTCACAAGGACATGCTCCTATGGCATTCATATGCCCTAATAGAACAAATCATTTTATGTTCTGTGGTCACCTTTTTTGGAAGAAGAGACATTCTGAATTTTCAAGGACCACAGAAAATATTGATGAATATCAAAACTTGAGATGTAGAGGATGCAGAAGTAGCAGTCGAACCTGGGCCCTGGGCCGACATCAGTATTATAAATGGACAGGGTAGGTGGAGGCCTGTTTTACATTTTTCATTGGGGCCTAGTAGCTTCAATTATGCCTCTGTCAAAACCATAATGGTGACTAGGTGGGACTCTTCTAGTACCTTCCTTTTATACCACCACTCATACCTCCCACCTCTTAAACTGGTTCTCAAGGATTCTTAAGTATGTACTAAAAGCAGGGAATATGGTAAAATAGAAAATAACTTTTAGTCACCTGGAAAATCCCCGGCCTCTCCGTTGCTGCTTCTTTGCTGAAGCAAATGATTGGCTGCAGCGCTGCAGGGACCTAGTGGGGACATACAGGGGGTTCTATTAAACCAATTTGTAAAACAAGCTCAGGCTCCACGGCAGTGACAGAATATTTTACATCTTTGCAGATGAACTGTGTGGCCAAGACACAGGTGGTGGACAAATGGCCATATATTTCTGTAATGATTAGGAAGTCACAGATGATAAATTGAGGTAAATATATATCATGTGATACATCTGTCTTTTATAATCTTCAGATGTACATTACATATTGAAAGTAAAATATGGAAATAATCTTGTATGATTATCTATCTATCTATCTATCTCATATCTATCTGTCTATCTATCTATCTATCTATCTATCTATCTATCTATCTATCTATCTATCTATCTATCTATCTATCCTTACTATATGAAAGCTAAAATCTCTTTGCACACATTTCCTAATCAAAATTGTGTGGGGCCCATCTACCAGTGACAGGGTGGCTTCCAACAGACAGAACCTACACTATCAAACTTGCCTTTCCTGGGCTTTTGGCATCTATCTATCTATTTATCTATCTATATACACTCACCTAAAGAATTATTAGGAACACCTGTTCTATTTCTCATTAATGCAATTATCTAGTCAACCAATCACATGGCAGTTGCTTCAATGCATTTAGGGCTGTGGTCCTTGTCAAGACAATCTCCTGAACTCCAAACTGAATGTCAGAATGGGAAAGAAAGGTGATTTAAGCAATTTTGAGCGTGGCATGGTTGTTGGTGCCAGACGGGCCGGTCTGAGGATTTCACAATCTGCTCAGTTACTGGGATTTTCACGCACAACCATTTCTAGGGTTTACAAAGAATGGTGTGAAAAGGGAAAAACATCCAGTATGCGGCAGTCCTGTGGGCGAAAATGCCTTGTGGATGCTAGAGGTCAGAGGAGAATGGGCCGACTGATTCAAGCTGATAGAAGAGCAACGTTGCCTGAAATAACCACTCGTTACAACCGAGGTCTGCAGCAAAGCATTTGTGAAGCCACAACACGCACAACCTTGAGGCGGATGGGCTACAACAGCAGAAGACCCCACCGGGTACCACTCATCTCCACTACAAATAGGAAAAAGAGGCTACAATTTGCACGAGCTCACCAAAATTGGACTGTTGAAGACTGGAAAAATTTTGCCTGGTCTGATGAGTCTCGATTTCTGTTGAGACATTCAAATGGTAGAGTCCGAATTTGGCGTAAACAGAATGAGAGCATGTATCCATCCTCTGATGGCTACTTCCAGCAGGATAATGCACCATGTCACAAAGCTCGAATCATTTCAAATTGGTTTCTTGAACATGACAATGAGTTCACTGTACTAAAATGGCCCCCACAGTCACCAGATCTCAACCCAATAGAGCATCTTTGGGATGTGGTGGAACGGGAGCTTCGTGCCCTGGATGTGCATCCCTCAAATCTCCATCAACTGCAAGATGCTATCCTATCAATATGGGCCAACATTTCTAAAGAATGCTATCAGCACCTTGTGGAATCAATGCCACGTAGAATTAAGGCAGTTCTGAAGGCAAAAGGGGGTCCAACACCGTATTAGTATGGTGTTCCTAATAATTCTTTAGGTGAGTGTATATATCTATCATCTATATAATATCTATCTATCTATCTATCTATCTATCTATCTATCTATCTATCTATCTAAAGTGTTAATAGGTAGATTCACTTTAAAAGTTGTTAAAATGTTTACTGAGATGCTAACTATGCATATTTAGTGGAACAAATGTCTAATGTAACTTTACTATCCTATATGTATTCCAAAAGGCTATGTATAGGTAGGAAATAGTTAAACTGGCACTTCTTAGTGTAGCTGCCAGGGGACAGGCTGGTCCTGCCCCCCTGATTAGAAAGTCTTTTAGTAAACAAGCTAGAATAAAGACCTGTTTGGTATTTGCTGCCTGCCAAATAGGCCCAGAAGAAACCTTTCTCCAGAAAAGCACCATTCCTGAGAGCGGAAAGCTGCCAGGAAAGCAACTTTACTAAGGTTTATCCTCTGATAGGAAAAAGCCTTGAATTACGGTAGAAGACTGGCCTTTTGGACGGAGACAGCAAAGGTAAGGCACGCATGCAGCTTTGGACTGCATGTGGTTAGGGTTGATTGCTTCTGGCTCGTGCCACATTTCTGAGATGGGCTGGCCAAACAATCTAGGACTGCATCCTGCAGATTGGTTATTGCAGATATGTGGGAAAAAGACTTGCATGCCTGTGGTCATTTGGGAAAAGTGCAATGTTCCTTGAGAGAGACTTAGAGGGGATCAACATCTTGCCCCTATACACAGCCTTTGGGAGTAACCTGCCATGTTATATACCTTCTACTGATCTGTGCACTGTGCCTCCCATCATCCTCAGTAAAGAGGCTTTTATTCATTATAATCAAGTCGACCCGGTTATCGCTTCCATCATCCGCTGGCCTGTCAGTCTGCCCTGCTGCCTTGCACCCTGCCGACAATCCACCATCAAGGGTACGCTGGCCACCATCAGGCAGGAGCACCCAAGTTGGGTCAGCCACCCTGAAGCCTATGACCACCCTCATCACTGCAACCACCACTCCCATACACAGATCTTACAGGGCCCCATATAAAAACTTACTATTGGACCTCCCATCCCACCAGGCAACGTGGAACCCAAAGCCCAACTCCCCAGATGTCTGACAAACTTATGTACATTACATATTCAAAGCAAAATTTGGAAAAGATAATCTTGTGTTAGCTAGGATTTCAGCGCACAGACGCTTATAGTATCCTCAGTACAGTTGCTCCTTAGTGAGATGAGTGCTCTGTCTGTATGTATTGTCTGCAAAGCCTTTCAACCATGCAAAGAAAGATTATCGCCTAGGCTTTACTGTAAGTCTGTCATCGCTTCATGACATTGCTTGTGTCGTCATTCCTTCCACTTGAGATGCATTGCAAACTATGCCTCTGTGTCAGATCGTTGGAATTGTCCTCACCCTCTTACCAGAAAGTATCTTTCCACATTTAAGTGTGCCATGTATGATACTCCATGTAATGTCATACATGTGCTTTATTCCCCTGTGAGATGCCAGCAAGGAAATGGTGAGATGCCACAGGGTCAAACAGCTGAGCACTGCGGTTGCATCTAGTTTTAGCAACTTGGAGCAGCAGAGGACATGTCGCGAAGCCAGGTCAGATGTAAAAACTGGTCAACTTGCTGCAAATAATGCCGGTAGTGCATACTTGCCAACTTCTGAAGGTTGGCCTGCAGGAGATGTAAGGCTGTGACACACTTCTCACACTCCAAATTTTTTCTCTTCCCTTACCCTATCCCTTTTCAAGGCCCTACCACTTTTGAGTGATGCCCACCACCTTTTGAGCCGCACCCTGCCTCCTCAAGGTACTTTGGGTGAAGGGGCTGCATCTAATGACGGAGAATCCCTGTGCCAATACCAGTGCCAATGGCAAGTATATGATAACTAAGTGACATAGGAACTGTGTGCAGAGACAGGTAGTAGAGGAACTGAGTTTAGATTTAGTTTAGGCTGGACCAGCTAGTGGAGTCCAAGGACTGATTTGTTTTTCACCATTAACACCCTCACTGAGGCCGGACTTTCTTGAAGTGAATCCCCTGGTTGCGAATAGCGAATGTTAGTAACCGCTGATGTGAGGACAGGTTGGAGAATTGTAGCGTAATACTAAATCAACAGACAAGGACATAAGCTTGTGCAATCTGAAATCAGGGCAGGTGAAGTTCTTGCACATTGGGAAACCAGGCCCATGGTCAGGGCAGATACAAACACAAAGTCAGGAGTCAAAACAGGGTCGGACTTCAGCAACGTAACTCAAGGACTAAGTGAGAGCAGGGCCTTCACTCACGCTTGATTGAAGTGTTAATTATTCTGTTGCTCTGTAAGGTGTAATTATCTGTACACTCATCCTATGACTTATAAAGTGCTGTGGAGTGCGTTGGCGCTGCAGTATAGAAAGATTATTGCAAGACTTCCATTTTTCTACTATTAGAGATGAGAAGCCTTTTGCTGAAGTTTTGGTTTCCTCAGATGCTGTCTTCTTCAGTAATTTCACTTTCATTGTTGAATCCTTACCTTGAGGCTAAAACCATTTGGAGACATAAAACATATGTAGTATGAAGCATCACTGTCTACAAAAGACAGACTTAACCTGACACTTCAGTGAGCAGACAAGGCGTAGTGTGTACACAACAACTGAGGGGCCCCATTTACCTTTAAAACAGGCTTTCCTTTATCCAGGTCAAATATTCAGTTCTAGATCTGCTCTAGATACCCTGACCAAGGCAAACCGGCTTGTCGGCAATTGCCCCAGTAGCCTTCTCCTGCTAAACCCCTGACATGACAATCAAATATATCATAATAATAAGACTGATGTCTGGGGATCGGGCAGATGGGACCTCTCATGCTGTCCCAGTTTATATAGAGATGAATACACATGTGCGTCCAACTCTACGATAAAGTCACTGGAAGTTATGGAAACCTATGAATGTATAGATGGTCTTATATTCATAATATCTAACCAACAGACCGCCAAAGAAATTTGGGACAAATTTATGAATTTATTTAACTAGTTCAAGTATTTACCCTGTTAAAAGGGTTGTCCACTTTGGACAATCAGGACTTGTTAGAAGAGTCCTTGACAATAAGCAGATCATCTAGTGTTCTCCTGCTAGGACTCCCAGTGACCAGCTGTAGTCTGTGGAGAATCCTGGCAGTAAGCGTTCAATTTTCCTGCAGCGCCACCACAGGAGGCATGAAGTACTACATAGCGACCATTCAATTCAGTTGGTTGTCTGTGTAATACAGGACAGGTCCTCCAGTGAGAGACACTCTACCAGATGTAATTACTCTCCACCCTGATCGAGAGATGAGGATTTTGAATTGAGGACCCCCTCTAGTAACTCCCTAACAGTTTGTACGAGATTGGGTTTTGTGTGTGTGTGTATATATCTAAAATTTATTTTACTCCCTTATATAGCGCTGACATATTCCGCAGCGCTTTACAGACATTAGCATCAGGTTGTCCCCAATGGGGCTCACAATCTAAGGCCCCTATCAGTATGTCTTTGGAGTGTGGGAGGAAACCGGAGAACCCGGAGGAAACTCACACAAACACAGGGAGAACATACAAACTCCATGCAGATGGGGGCCTTGGTCAGATTTGGGCCTAGGACCCCAGCGCTGCAAGGTACCAGTGCTAACCACTGAGGCACGCCCCACAATTGCCACAATTGCTTTTTTTGGTCAATTATGGAAGTCTTTTTTTTCTTGTAATATATGAGGCATTATTTATATGCTATTTTTATAACCATTTTGTCTATTTTTTGCTGTATTGGGAAAATATGAAATAATATTTAAATACATTTAATATTAACATTTTTTAAAATATTATTTTAAATATTATTAAAAATATTTAAATAATATTTAAATATTATTAAAAAATAAATACATGAAAGGTGTATTTTTCTTTTTCTATAGCTTTACTTATGGTAAATAGCATAAAGTGGCTTTACAAATGCTCTTGTCCATTATGGTAATTTTGATATTGGGGTCTTGGCTGTTGTTTGGACTATAAGTGGAATTTTTTACTTTCTTTTGTTACTCCATTTAATTTTTGTTTGTTACATATTGTGCACCCCCATAAGGTGACCTTTGGAAGACATTTGAATTGCACATTAATTTTTTGAAACTACTGTTTTCCCCTTGAACTGGACAGCCCAGGGTCCATTGAAAGACCTAGAGGTGTCTATTTATGATGTCATTGGGGTATACTGAGTTACACCCTAAAAACAGCATCTGTAGTTATAAGTACAAAGGCTAATGCAGTTGCCTATATGTAAATACATCATTAGATAAAATGTTAATAATTAATAAGTATTCTATTATGGGATTAAAAAAATATAACAAACAAAAACGGCAAAAAATATAAAAAATGAAATAAATATGCAAAAAAAAATCTGGAAAAAGAAAAATCACTTTTTGATTTTCATTTACGTCAGAAAACTCAGAATATAAATGAATATAAACGAATCACTAGCAAAATGGTACCAAAAGAAGGTATGACTATTTCAACAATTCCTCTACACAACTACATCACCCTGATCACGTTTTCACTGCCTGGCCCTGTCAATCAGAGTGCAGTGTGGCAGTTGTAGAGAGAGCAGAGCTTCTAGGTGTAACGCCAACGCCCCCATTACTCCTAAGGCTCATTTGCATATTGTAAAACACAATTTTTCTCAGCATTGCGGCCACATCTGAACATGGGACCAACACAGATGCCTTCAGCTGCCAAGTGCACATGTAACAGGTCAGCCAGTGTCATAGGTACAGAACTGCTGAGAAGCAAAAATCTGGATGGCCTGCTCTTTTATACATAACTGTCAACAGTATAAAAAGTCTGTTGCGGATGGGCTATAGACAGGGGCGGACTGGCAATAGACCGGACAGGGAAATTTCCCAGGGGGGGCCAATGCCCAGAGGACCCCCTAAACCCTCCTCTTGGCCAAAAGCCAAGCCATACTACACCCTCTCATGACATAGTTACAAAAAGCTCAAACTACTTATTATGTGTTTTCTTCTCTTTTCACATCCAAAGCTAAATCCAAAATTATAAAAAATGTTAAGGACTGTACAAGTGCAACGGGTGCCTCCCCCCAGGGCCCTCTCTATCGCAAGTCCCAGGTGTAGGAGATGCCGAGGGGTATGTTGTGGCCTAAAATGTCTCTTTATGTGTCACGGTGCTCCTACCTAGATACCGCTGGACCCCAGGCTTTGGCACCGAATAAATAAAAAGGGGAATAATTGAGGGATTGGAAAGAGTCCAGACATTGAGATGAAGCTAAATGGCAACTTTAATTGAGTAAACGTTTCTCCAAATGGTTTACAGGCTTTGTCTTGGTTCCAGCAGGCTTTAGCATTAAACTGGCAGGCAAACTCAACTCTGCTATATCTGTTTCTCTCTGACACTGCTGTACCTTCTTCTGTATGCTGCACTTCTTCTCTGTAGTCTGACTCTAGGTTATGCCAGGGAACTTTCCTCCTGGCTCCTGAGGCTTCAAGCTTAGGCCTCCATGTCCAGCAGAGCTTAAGGTGCTCTGGCTGGCATGGGCAAGTCCAGCAGAGACGTGCCCCTGCACACCCTTCCCCTGTCTAGGGAAGACCTAAACTGGAACTAACTGGTCCCCATCCTTCCTGCAGGAAGTAGGACTAGTCCACTTCTCTCCAGAGGGGGTTAGAATGGAATGGAGAGTTCCATTCTAAGTACAACTCTGCCATATTTGCTGCCACCTGCAGGTGAAGAAGGCACATTACATATAACAAGATTATAGATGCACATTGTGGAGGACCTGGACAAAAATACATAAGATGACATTGTGTTAGACCATTAGAGTTAGTAGCAGGGTGCAGGAGTGGTTACACCGCTCTGGGGTGTTACACAAGGATATCACAAAGTAGAACATAATTGTACACAGCAGCAACTGAGGAACATCTCCCTGTCATCCAGCTGTTCAATTGCGAACATATCCACATATTGGCAGCTGACAGACACATGCAAGCTAACACCACGGAGACAATAGCCAGGAGATACTGGACGAGCTGTGTCTGCATTTTTGGAATTCTTTTGGGGTGTCATGTGTGAGTTACGAGAAGTTGAATAATTACATGAATGAGATAACATAGTGAATAAGAAGCAAAGCGAGATATCAGTGCAGTAAAGGCAGCAGTGGATATGCAGCATGGTAACCTGAAACCCGGATAACTTGAAATACTAAGTGCGACGTAACCTAATTAGACAATATGTATTTTGCGGTGCGCAAATTTTGGATCCATAAAATATGGAAATAATCCGTGCTGCATCCGCCTTTTTTGCAGATGCATTGACTTCACTGGATTTGTGGACCGCCAAGTATAGGGCATGTCCTAGCTTTTTGAAGAACAGAAATACGGAGGTGGATCAGCCATGTGCTTTCTGCATCCGTATGTCCATTCTGAAAAAAAGATAGAATATGTCTGCAAAATGCAGACCAGGGACCCATTGAAGTCAATGGGTCCACAAAAGAAATGAGGAAGGCACACGGACCGCTTCCATATTTTGCGGGCCACAAAACAGATACGGTTTTGTACAAGAGGCCTAAGTGTGAGTTGACAAATATATTAAAATACAGTGACCCCCTACATGCCAATATTGTGCTCTGCACTCCAAATGCCCTCTTGGCTAAGGGCATGCATGCCATAGAGGATAACTACGCTTCCCTATGGAGAGAGGGGGCCTAGTCCTAATTGGTCTGATCCTCTTTTGCTACAGGGTTAGAGAACCTCTTCAGGACTCCCCTCTCTAGAGGAGATTATTAATAAAGTAGGGGGTAGGCAATTGGCCCAAGGGTCATGGAACAAACACCAGTTCTATCCGTTTCTTGATCTTTGCTATGGGCCCCCTTTTTTTCTATGTACACCACGGGTCTTGGTACTTACTGTAGAGTTTATAATTAAAAAAGGTCTATGCTTGAAGTCTTTATTAGATAAAAGTGCCACTTTTCCCTAGGTATCGCCGCCTGAGGCAGCCGCCTCACATCGCCTACTTGGCCGTGCGCCCCTGCCTATTGCCAACCATACCTCATCTGCTGGTTTACAGTGCAAACATGGCATAACATTACAAACATGACATAACAATGCAACACAAACCAAACATTGCAGATACCCCAGGTCTAGGGTACTGCATGATCACACACCATATGGGGGGCACCAACCGGAGGTACTGCACAGGGCATAATCCAGGTTCACTGTCCTTGCCTTCGAAAACAACTGATCTCTAATGAAAATCAGTGCATTGTGCCTAATATGTATTATGTTGGGAGCAGGAAAATTCCTCGGTTAAGCCCCTTGCATGCAATGTAATAGACAAGATGTAGCTGCTAGATGCTTTGAGGCTAACCCTGGGCCCGGTAACTGTTCGGCCTATCCACAGGTGGGTGCACAGGTGGTATGTCCGCTCTTGAGAGGGAGGTTTCATGAAGCCAAATACATTATGCAAGACGGCTTCCGGTCCTGAGCTAAATAGAAGGGCTTTGATTGGGGATCCTGATAAGTATATAAAGGAGGTGATAGTATCTGAAGGGCAAGGGATTATGGGAGTTTTTGTGGAGGAACAGGGCTTTAAATGCCCAAATTGCGCTTAAAGGGTAATTCTACTGGCCTTTGCCTATGGGCAGTTCTATTAGAAAGTCCACTGCTCTGGGTAAAGGAAGTATCTAAACACTGATATGGACTCAACATGGTTTTGCTGAAAAACCTAAGACTAAGCTGCGATGTTGGAAAGGACCAGTAGATGTCACTGGGCGTCTACATTATCACATTGCCAACTGCAGCTCTACACCTGAGGTGGTTGCACTTTTAGTGTTTGATGCCTGGTTTTATTGTTCTCTGGAATACGATAAGATCTCCTCCTTTTATGTAAACATTAAATGCGTCCTTAGCCCCATAAGGATCTTTTTATTTCATGGCATTGTGGCTCACAGCTGTCATCTTTCTGCAGTAACCTAAGCCTAAGACTTTCCATTTTGTGCTAAAAAAAAAAAAAAGCTCCTGTTTCCTTGAAAAAATACACCAACGCTGCATTTTAAGAAATTTGTAATTAAGTATTTTGATAATGATGGGCAATTCTCAGGATAGGCCATCACTATCAGCTCGGCAGGGGTCTGACACCCTGCACCCTTGCGGATCAGTCGTTACACCTTGTAGCTCTCGGCACTGGACCTACACAGCTCCCACCACTGTATAGTGGACAAAGCTGGTAACTGCGGCGCTAGTCCTATTAAAGTGAATGGGAGCAGCGCTGCAGTTACCTGCTCTGTCCACCACTCAATGGATGGGGCTGTGCAGTTCTGGCATCTACTTCCGAAGACTAAGGATAGGCCATCAGTATCTAAATCAAACCAAGGAGAGAGGAGAAGGTCTTAGAATAAAGAAGCTGGGCCAGTAGCCCCTCACCACTTTTGATAAACATTCTTCAGAGGCTTTCCAACAAAACTTTGGCTACCTTGTGTTATCTCCCTGCCTTCACTGACTAGGAGTTTACTAGAGAAGAAGCCGTGTAGGACAAGTGCTTTTTCTGTATTGTATATAAAATGGTGGCACAGATGCTTGCACTGTGGATATTAACCAAGGAAAAAAGGTGTATTATTAAAATGGTTATCTCAAAAAATGTATAGCCTATCATTATTCCTCCACTCAGCATCCATTGTGGTTCGAAGGAACTGTACCATGTAGGAGTATACTGATGGCCATGGGTGTGAAGCTGTAAAGAGGAGCTGTCGCCTCTCCTGACATGTCTGTTTTAGTAACTACTTGCATTCGCCATGTACCAGTTCTGGATCATCTATTCTTATCCTTCTGTGATGTGCCATTTCTTCTATTATTCCTAATAGAAGTTATGAATGAATTGCCTAAAGACGGCACTAGAGTTCCAACTGGCAGCTCTGATTAGATAGCATTAGACTGTGCAAAGACCTACTCCCAACTGATAGCACCCAGATGGACCTTTATTGAAGACTGCTGACAAATTCCTTCATACATTTCTAGAAGGAATAATAGAGGATTGGCACAACATATAGTCATAAGAAATGATGCGCTAGAATTTTTGTTACATGGGGAAAGCAAGTAGCTTCTAAAACAGACATGTCAGGAGAAGTAATCACGACACAGCAGGCATTCTGATTTTTCTCATTGGAAAGGGGTTATACTGCCAAAAATCAAATCGTATAGTGTCTCAATCAATCATATAATGTTATTTGCTTATCTGCAATGAGGAAAACAACACAAATTCAACAAAAGTCTTCAATTCTAGGTAATGTCTGCAGCATGAACTGAAGATATGAATGTATTAAATACACTAAGATATAAAAAATAACCTTGTTTCTTGTCAGTTGATATAAAGGTAAAACAAAATAAAAATAATTTTTATCCTGCTCCTAAATAAAGATAATATTTTTTATAAAACACTAGAGGACCAGGTTCTCCCACATCAAGACCCTGAGGAAAATAATACACTAGTCTCCTCTTCGCTACAGAGAGTAATTTAAATGGGGTGAAAACCGTACCCATGGCGGGACCACATAGCTGAAGAAACAACATATTGTTGTACATTAAATAAGCAAGGTATGCATTTTGTACACTCAACCACAGATATGTTCAAATTTGACATTTAAGTAATTTTTCCTATAACAACAGACATCAGGGGACATTTGGGCTTTCCCTTATTAATATTAGACTGTTAGCCGATCGCTGAAATAGTGGTATCAGCCAGCATGTGTATCGTCGTCAAATTATAATTGACCCCTTAAAATCCATAGTGACAATGCCCTTTCCCACCACAAATTTATTGGAAATATGGAAAGCCCCTGAAATGTTTTAGTTTGAGACATAGGTCTCCAGACCTTTAGATGTATCTTTGAAGTCAGAACCTCAAGTTCACCTTATAAGCATCCTCAGGAATGTCTTCAAGGTTCTCCTCCTGTTTAACCTGAAGTTCACACATTCTTCTGCTGGGAAATGTAGGTATTAGAGTGCACACCTATGGCACCCTACATCATTTCTGTCTTCCAGGCTGTGTAGATGTATGACATTTGCTCAAAACTATTCCTATGTTTCACACATCTGCTGCCGAAGGAAATGTCTATCACTACGGAGGATATTTAGCCGGTCATTAGCACATATGCTTCTTAAAGTGTCCTGGACCCTAGATGTAAGCTTTATGGAATGCATGAAGAACATGAGTTCAGGTGAGAACAGGTCACTCTAAAGGTTTGGGCAAATTTAACATAATAATCCATAGTAATAATTAAAGGGACACTTCTATCACAAACATTTTTGGCTGTTTTTTCTTTTTCATTTTAGCAGTACTATACCATTGAAAATTAAATACAAATACTGTCCTGTTCTTTTCCGAAATGAAAAGACCTCCATTGTCAGTTTACTGCTGCTGTGAGGGGAGGATGTCATCTGAAGGGTAATCCTCATGACAGTAGTAGATGTAGAATTGGGATAACGGTATTAAAGCTCAATTGTTCTCTTGATAGGCATAGATAAAGCTCTCCAGAGAAGAGCATTGGACTGATCAGTGTAAAGTGTGATGATTTAAAGGAGTCACTAGAGGGGGGCTCTCTCTGGTGAGGCTGTCTGCTGTGCTAAAAGTCCAAAGAGAAAGTTAAAGATTCAGGACAGGAAGTGGAATACATGGGGCAACATAGAGAAAATCAGGGAAGAAGGAATGCAAATGAGCTCTTAACAAGCTCTGCCTCTGATGCCACCAGATGTAAGGTTGCTATCCTATAGGTCAATGTTGGACCATTTAAATAGACCTTAAAGGCTATGTACACCTTTGGGGGCAATTTTTTTTAATTAGTTCATTATACTCATTATGAGCTAAAAATAATTTTTTCCATTTTTTTCTTCATAAAAAATATGGAATTCTTTTTCTGTACAGAGCTGAGATGCTCTTATAGAGGGATCTGGATTTTCTCTCTTTTCCGTCATCTGGGGAGCTGACGTGCTCCTTATCTCTACTCTCTGACATTATAAACACTTATTATAGCTCAGCTCTCATCTTACTGATAAGAATGTGGCTTAAATAAGTGTTTATGACCTTCCTGTAGAGATAAGGGTTATTAGATGACAAGGTGAAAGTGAAAATAGGATTCACACAGCTAGAAAAACAGTTAACCTTTTGTGACAGAACGGCGCAATATTTTTACTAAAGACCAATTGAAAAAATGTTCTTTAACCCCAAATGAGTAAAATGCAATCATAAAAAAATTGTCTCCAATGGTGTACATAGCCTGATGTAATAACATCTTTTATTTACAGAAATATACCTTGAAGGGGATTGTGATAAGTGTCTAAATGCAGGTTGGGTGTCCAACCTCTGGGACCAACGTCTCGTCATTCACTTTTCATAGGACTGTATAGTGACAATGGAGTGGCAGCGTGCATTCGTTAAACACGGGACCCCTGTTTTGTGACTGGTGCAGATCCTAGTAGTCAGACCCCAGCAATCAGAAACATCTCTTATTCTCGAATCAATAGTTTTTGTTATTGGATTTTAAGTAACATAAACATACAAGGATGTACATTTGAAGATGAAATGTTACAATAAAGTCTTGAATGATCATAAAAGGCAATCATGTACTGTTTACATATGCAAATGTACAGAAAATCATATATCAACATATAGTAGGCTAAGTCTTATACCTTTCATTGTTTCAAAGACATCATAGATTGTCTTCACATTACAAAAGTTTAAAGAAAATAAACAATAACTCAATAAACCAAACATTACCAGGTGGACATCCGCTGTGTAAGGTAAGTATAGACAACAATATTCCTCACATTTCTTGTGCATCGATAGGGCAAATGAGAAGGTTAGGCCTAGCTTGGATAGAAGGTAGTACATAGCCTTCTCTGTAGTCTCTCCAGCTTTGCCATGTCTTACAAAATTTTAGAGAAGGTGAGCATTTAAAGGAAATAACTTTTTCTTAGGAGTAGGTTCTATCAACTTTTGTGACTATCTCTCCTATTGTAGGAATCTCCGTTGACTTCCAGTATTTAGCTATAGAAATTTTTGTTGCCAGAAGTAGATGCAAGACTACCACTCTAAATTTTATAGGAAATGATTCTATACCAATAAGCAAAAGAGCTAATTGCAGGGATTTGACTACAGGGGATTTAGTTACATTGGAAATTATTGTGAAGGTGTGGTTCCAAATACCCGCGAGGAGTGGACAACTCCATAGTATGTGTGTCAGCGTGCCCTTATGACCGCAGCCCCTCCAGCAAAGCTGTGAAGATCCAGGAAATATTCTACTGAGAGGTTCTGGGGTAAAATACCATCGCAAAACAGTTTTTATGTATGATTCATAATGAAGCGCACATTTAAAACATCTAGTAGCATAAGAGGGGGCCTGAGACCACTGGACAGTTTTGAAAGATTGTCCAAGTTCTAATTCCCAAGATTTGAATGGGGTGGATTTTGTAAAGCTATCCTTTTCTCCCAAAGATGTATAGTATGGTCTAATACCACGCTTGGGTATGACCAATTGGGACCAGGATCCAAGCACCTGAATATCTGCTTGTATTGTAAATGGATCACCAGACGATAGGAAATGCCTGATACGTAGATATTTATAGAAGTCGCAATTGGGAATATCATACGTATGGTGAATTTGTTCAAAGGATTGTAGATGGCCCTGTAATGCAAGGCACCAACAAAACAGACCAGTGATGAAAGCAAAAAGGTGTTTATTCACCAGAAACATAAACGTCCAGGACACTTGCTGGTAACAAGGAATAATAACAAAAACCAGGCAAGGAGATTCCAGGAATAGTCCCAACCTGTGCTGAATGATGCGGTGCACTTGGCAGTCGAGTCACTCCAGATCTTGGGTCCGTTGCAAAGGACAAAGTTCCTGGCAGTCTTCAGTCACTAGCAGTTGTGACCTATACCTGGTTGAGGGAAAATAACAGTGGGCACTGATCACCCTGAGAGACCTCCTTTTAAATGCCAGCTGACCAATCCCAGGGTGCCAAGTGTCCACTACCATAGGTGAACAAATTGCCCTGCACCTGAGTACATGGCCTAAGGCAATCACAAGTTGATTAACCCATGGCTGGCTCCCTAATCCACTTTGCTCTTGTGAGTCAGTATATTATGCGCCACTGGTCGACGAAGCGCATAAGAAGCGCGTACTCGCGACCGTGTATCCCTTTGCGAACCTGCACTCGTGCGTACGCACGGACGCATGATTGACTCAGCGCGAGTATGCGAGCGCGTGGACCCAGATGCGGAAACGGAAGTCGCAGGAGACACCGGAGACAACCCTGGCCGCGGCGTCTTGTCACTCGCCTGGCCACTCTGTCCCCGGGACTCCGACGGTCCTCCCCTCCGATGTCCACGTGAACGCATCCCCGCACTGGTTCGCAAAGGGGTCAGCGCTGGTGCATCAGAGACACGCATAACCTGTCCCGCAACTCCACGAGGACCCCTCTTGGTTCCCCTGGAGTGCAAAGCAGGTGAGAATCTTACATTACCCCCCCCTCGAGGAGGCGGTTCTGAAGACTCCAAGCAAGCTTTCCCCGGATTATCCCGGTGAAAGGCTGCCACCAACTCATCCGCATGCACCTGGCGAGCAGGTATCCAACATCTCTCCTCTGGACCAAAACCCTTCCAGTCCACCAAGTATTGAAGAGACCTTTGGACAAAACGAGAGTCCAAAATTCTGTTCACCTCGAACTCCGGTACCCCTTGGACCTCCAGCGGGGATGGGGTCTGAATGAAGGGAGCGGAGTCGGATGCCGATTTGAGAAGTGAAACATGAAAGGTGTTCACTCCTCGGATCGACGGTGCAAGAGCAACCTTGTACGTAACTCGGTTGATCTTTTGTGTCACTGGGTATGGGCCAATGAATCGAGGACCCAACTTGGAAGATGGCTGACGCAGCGGAATGTTCCGGGTGGAGACCCACACCTGATCTCCCACCTTAAATTTTTGCTCTACGGTGCGATGACGATCAGCAAATTTCTTCTGTTGCGCCACCGCACTGCGGAGATTCCGCTGGACCGACGACCAAATGGGACGTCTATCCTCGAACCAATGATCCACCACCGGTGAGTCAGTGGAGGGTCCGGCCAAAGAAGAGAGTCTTGGATCCCTGCCCCCCACGCACCTGAACGGAGACATCTTAGTGGAAGCATGCTCAGAGTTGTTATAAGCCACCTCCGCAAAGGGTAGATACGCTGCCCATTCCTCCTGGCAGTCTGACACGAAGCACCGGAGATATTGCTCCAGGGTCTGGTTAGTCCTTTCCGTCTGACCGTTGGTCTCTGGGTGAAAACCATAAGAAAAAGACAAATTAATACCCAATCGGGAGCAGAAAGAACGCCAGAAGCGAGAAATGAATTGCACTCCTCTGTCTGAAACAATGTCATCCGGCGCTCCGTGTAATCGAAAGACATGATTCAAGAACAGATCTGCCAATTCTCTGGCCGAGGGCAATCCAGGGAGTGGGATAAAATGGGCCATTTTACTAAAACGGTCCACCACTACCCAGATTACCGTACTTCCAGAGGACCTTGGCAAATCTGTGATGAAATCCATGGAAATGTGAGTCCATGGAGCCTGGGGAATTGGCAGTGGGAGTAAAGTCCCAGAAGGGGCAGACCGGGACGGTTTACATCTGGCACAAACAGTACATGCCTGGATATAGGCCTTAACATCCACGGACATGTTGGGCCACCACACGTGACGTTTAACAAGGGCAAGTGTTTTCTTAACACCCAAATGCCCGGCAGACTTTGAGTCATGAAGCTGTTGGATGACCTTCAATCGAAGGTTAATGGGTACAAACCATCGACCCTCGGGTTTGTCAGGTGGACTCTCTGCCTGTGACGGCTCAAGAAGAGAGGACAAGTCCTCCAATACTTCAGCGGCCCCCAGGGCAGCAAGAAAACATTTAGTTGGGAGAATGGTTTCTGGCTCAGAGTCCAGGACGGAAGCAACCTCAGGGAAGCAGCGGGACAGGGCATCTGCCTTCACGTTTTTGGAACCTGGTTTATAAGTGAGGCGGAAATTGAAGCAGGTGAAAAACAATGCCCACCGGGCTTGTCGGGAGTTGAGTCTTTTGGCACTCTCTAGGTACTCCAAATTTTTGTGGTCAGTGTAAACCGTGATGGGATGTTCTGCACCCTCTAGCCAATGTCTCCACTCTTGAAAAGCCAATTTTACTCCCAGAAGCTCTCTATTGCCGATATCATAATTACACTCGGCTGGAGAGAGCTTCCGAGAGAAGAAGGCACAGGGATGTAACCTCTCAGGGTCCCCAGAATACTGTGAGAGAACTGCCCCTACACCGACCTCTGAGGCATCGACCTCGAGAACAAAAGGTCTGGAGGTGTCTGGATGAGTAAGAATTGGTGCCGTGCAAAAGGCCTGTTTCAGCGTCTCAAAGGCTCTGACTGCCTCTCTCGTCCACTTAGAAGGATTAGCTCCCTTCTTAGTGAGGTTGGTGAGAGGTACTACTATCGCAGAAAAATTCTTAATAAACTTGCGGTAGAAGTTGGCAAAGCCTAAGAAACGCTGCAACCCCTTAAGATCCTTAGGCTGAGGCCAATCAAAGACAGCAGAAAGTTTGGATGGGTCCATAGCCAATCCCTTTTCTGAGATAATGTACCCCAGGAAAGGCAATTCCTTCACCTCAAACAGACACTTCTCAAGTTTGGCATAGAGGCGGTTCTCCCTCAGCTTCTGGAAAACCTGACACACGTGTCTCCGATGAGAGACCAGATCCGAAGAGTAGATTAGTATGTCATCTAGATAGACAACAACACATCTATCCAAGAAATCTCTGAGAACATCGTTGATGAACTCCTGGAAGACCGCGGGAGCATTACAGAGACCGAAAGGCATCACGAGATACTCGTAATGCCCGTCTCTGGTATTAAATGCGGTCTTCCATTCGTCACCCTCTCTAATGCGAACTAAATTATAAGCACCCCTTAAATCGAGTTTGGTGAAGACTCGGGCCCCTGCCACCTGAGAAAACAGATCATCAATCAGAGGCAGTGGATACCGATTCTTCACCGTAATCCGATTAAGGGCACGATAATCGATGCAAGGTCTCAAGCCTCCATCCTTCTTCTCCACAAAGAAGAATCCAGCTCCAGCAGGGGAAGTGGATGGACGAATGAAATTCTTCTCAAGGTTCTCTTTAATATACTCCCGCTGAGCCTGAACCTCAGGCCCAGTGAGATTATAAAGATGCCCTCGTGGTGGCATGGTACCTGGCAACAGGTCTATAGGACAATCATATGACCTGTGGGGAGGTAACACATCAGCCCCCTGAGGACTGAACACATCTCGGAAATTATGATACTGCTGTGGTAAAGTATTTAATACTTCCATGGAGGCTAGTGACAGGTCGGGACGAATGCACTTAGTAAGGCATTCCGTACTCCACTGACAAATAAGACCCGAGCGCCAGTCCACTACTGGATTATGGAGCCTTAACCAAGGGAGACCTAAAATCACGGGAGTGGATGGCATGTCAAGGACAAAAAGGCTTAAGGTCTCCCGATGATCAGCCCCCACCGTTACCTGTATTCCCGGAGTCATCCACACTGCACGACCATCTTGAAGAGGGGAACCATCAATCGCGGTCACTGACATGGTGGTTTTCGGCTGGATCAACGGGATGCCAAGTCGACGAACCAAGGTTGAGTCCACAAAATTCCCAGCGGCCCCAGAATCGATTAGTGCTGAAAACTCATGGACCTTGTCTTGCCACCGTAAGGATATGGATACCATCACCCGGCTTGGAGGAGGGATAATAGCACCTAGGGGGTTCTCCTCTATGCCCCCTAGGTTCATTCGTTTCCCGCCGGCAGGAGGGGACAGGTTTTAACGAGGTGTCCAGACTTTCCGCAAAATAGGCACAGGCCTTTCTGTTGGCGACGAGCTCGTTCTGCCTGTGTGAGATGGGAGGATCCAACCTCCATTGGCTCTTCGGCCGATTTAAGAGGCCCTGGATGTGGTCGAGAGGATGAAAACCGAGACGACCGTTCCACTCGCCTCTCACGGATTCGCCTGTCGGCATCGATTGCCTGAGAGATAGCCATTTCCAACGAGAAGGGGGTAGGCAAGGCCAAAAGAAGATCCCGGACCGCATCCGAAAGTCCCAAACGGAAGCGATGGCGTAGGGCTGCGTCGCCCCAGGTGGTGAAAGCTGCCCATCGCCTGAATTCTGCAGCGTATTCTTCAGCTGGGCGGCGGCCTTGTTGAATATGCTCAAGATTGGTCTCTGCGGTGCGAGTACGATCCGGGTCATCGTAAATCACAGCCATAGCCTCGAAGAAGGCGTCCACTGACGAAAAAGCTGTATGGTCTTGAGGCAAATTAAATGCCCAACGTTGGGGGTCTCCACGTAGCAGTGACATTACAATCCCAATTCTCTGCCTGAGAGTGCCAGAAGCCATCGGACGCAACTGGAAATAAAGGAGACAGGAGTCCCTGAAGTTTAAGAACTCCTGTCGCTCTCCTGTGAAGGGGTCAGGCAGAGGGATCTTAGGTTCTGTTTGATGCCTTGCGATAGTGATGGGTAGTGCTGAGGCTCCCTGGATAAGCTGCTGAACCTCCTCCATCACAGTTGTCAGTTGCTCTTGGATTTGCGCTGCAGCGGCTGCTGGTATATTTGGGCGTCGTTGGAACAGCAGGTTAACGGCTCCCGTTAATTCACTCAGCTGCTGCTGGATATTGTCCATGGCAACTGTTAGTTGGGCCCACTGTTCTGTAATGCAAGGCACCAACAAAACAGACCAGTGATGAAAGCAAAAAGGTGTTTATTCACCAGAAACATAAACGTCCAGGACACTTGCTGGTAACAAGGAATAATAACAAAAACCAGGCAAGGAGATTCCAGGAATAGTCCCAACCTGTGCTGAATGATGCTGTGCACTTGGCAGTCGAGTCACTCCAGATCTTGGGTCCGTTGCAAAGGACAAAGTTCCTGGCAGTCTTCAGTCACTAGCAGTTGTGACCTATACCTGGTTGAGGGAAAATAACAGTGGGCACTGATCACCCTGAGAGACCTCCTTTTAAATGCCAGCTGACCAATCCCAGGGTGCCAAGTGTCCACTACCATAGGTGAACAAATTGCCCTGCACCTGAGTACATGGCCTAAGGCAATCACAAGTTGATTAACCCATGGCTGGCTCCCTAATCCACTTTGCTCTTGTGAGTCAGTATATTATGCGCCACTGGTCGACGAAGCGCATAAGAAGCGCGTACTCGCGACCGTGTATCCCTTTGCGAACCTGCCCTCGTGCGTACGCACGGACGCATGATTGACTCAGCGCGAGTATGCGAGCGCGTGGACCCAGATGCGGAAACGGAAGTCGCAGGAGACACCGGAGACAACCCTTGCCGCGGCGTCTTGTCACTCGCCTGGCCACTCTGTCCCCGGGACTCCGACGGTCCTCCCCTCCGATGTCCACGCGAACGCATCCCCGCACTGGTTCGCAAAGGGGTCAGCGCTGGTGCATCAGAGACACGCATAACCTGTCCCGCAACTCCACGAGGACCCCTCTTGGTTGCCCTGGAGTGCAAAGCAGGTGAGGATCTTACAGGCCCCCTCTAAATAATTCAGAGAGCATACTCATCCCCTTGTCTCTCCAGGTGCTCAGATCCAGGTCCTCTACGCACAACTCCAGAGGGGCCCACCGTAATATTGATCGGGTCTCAAAGGAACCCATTTTATGATAAGCTTTCCAGTTAGCCAGGGAGGCTGACACATTGTATAGAGTATTTTTGGGTAGTTTTGGGGGTCAGAGCAGATAAAAATAAGGCTCGTAGATTATGTGAGGGAGACAGTGTAGATTCAATGGATACCCATGGATAGATAGTGTTACATGTCCACCAATATTGCAGTTGTGAGACCTGAGTAGCTAGGTAATAATGTTTAATGTTAGGAAGACCCAAGCCACCCATCCTTCTTTCCCTCGTAAGAATATTAAATGCTATGCAAGGTTTTTTCTTTTGCCAAACAAAACTGGTTAATGCTGAATGAACTTTCTGGAAAAAGGATTGTGGTAAAGTAATCAGGAGTGTTCTAAACAGATATATTAGTTTAGGAAGTATAAGCATTTTATACGCGGCAATCCGTCCAATCCATGATATTTCACATTTGGCGAGTTGATCTAGTTCTGCATCCAGAGACACCAACAGCGGGACATAGTTATTAGCACTCATCCTTGTAGTTACATCTACAGTTGTGTTCAAAAGCAGTCAGACATCACTAACCTGATCAATCACTGTTTTTGGTAGAAATGATATTTCTACATGGCAAATAATTTACTAGCAGGTGTAGTAGAGTAATAGAAACCCAACAGTCATGACATGTATGCTGCTGATTCTCTGTAATTAAATCACTTATTGAAAGGGACATGTTCAAAATAATAGCAGTGTGGAGTTCAATGAGTGAGGTCATTCATTCTTTGAAAAACAGGTGGCAATTATTGCCCTTATTTAAGGAAGGAAGGCAGCAAATGTTGTACATGCTGGTTACAGTGCATTTCTCTCTGAAATTCTGAGGAAAATGGGTCGTTCCAGACATTGTTCAGAAGAACAGTGTGCAGTACGCCAGTCCTGCAGGGTGAGCGAATGTGAGGTCACGGGGGTCAGTTAGCAGACCGAGGGTTACTCTTGGTACTCACAATTTGTAGAAGACCCTGGGCAGGCGTACAGCAGTGATGGAGAGGCTGGCACATGGATCCTCTGGGGCACTCTCTGTATATAGGGACCAGGCCGGGTGGTAGGTGAGGTGCCCTGGGTGTTGGAAGTTTAGTGTGCCGGTGGCAAGATCCCTTATAGTTCGTGACGCCAGTGCCGGTAACGGTGGCACACCGATTTGTTGTAGGAATAATTGAGGTACACACAGTTGTAGTGAACCAGAACTCCTTTTTACTGAACAGTTCAACTATTTACAGGTTTCAGATAAAGTTCCATATGCAGGATAATGGTATCAGGCAGGCTTGACATAAAGGGCAGGTAAAATCCTAGCAAGATAACTCAGAGGGAATAAACTCACAGATCAGGCTGTACTTTCTGCAGAATCCTGTCTGACTTTCTCCAAGGCCCGGATGCCTAATAGCTGGCTTTATCCTTGGGAGGGAACCTTCCTCTGGTATAAATCCACTTGCTGCAAATAACCTTCTGCCTTTCAGCTTTCTACTTTGCTGGTTAGAATTAGCACTACTCTGTACTTTGTAAGATGCAGGATAACTTCAGGAGGGAACCTCTTCGCCTGGGCTATCTAGCTGCATGTTAGAAGCTGCACTTCAGCTAACACTTGGCTAAAGTAAATCCTGGCTTCTGACCACACTCTCTCCTGGACCTGACTATATATACTAGGGGGTTCCCCAGCTCAGGAGGAGAAACTAGACCCCTAGCAGGCCTGGTACACAGGAAATAACATTCAATTATACATTACAATGCAATATAAAATACCATAACCATGTTCCACAGGAGGTGGAGAACAACGTGACCCAATTGACCCTTGAGTAGTGCCCACCCTTACGTAGTGGGACACTACAAGTGTACCTTGATTGCCTGATAGCTTGGGCTAGAGGTTCTATGGTAAGAATGAAGATAATGGGGGACAGCGGACATCCCTTCTTGTTCCATTTGTTATGGCAAACTCATCTGACATGGTGCCATTGACAAAAACCCGGTCTGTAGGCATAGAGTATAATGCCTTAATCGCAGAAATGATCTCTGTGCTGAAACCCGTCTTAGCTAACACTGAGAATGCGAAGGACCAATTAACACGATCATAAGCCTTCTCTGCATCTAGTGCAACCAAGGCTGTAGAGATATACAGTAATTGTTGTCTACAAAATCGAAAATATTTGGTATCCTTCTTGTATTGTCAAATGCCTGCCTCCCTTGTACAAAACCTGCCTGGTCAATAGCCACTAAGTGTGGAATAATAGCATTTAAAGTGAAATATTCCTGTAATGCCCTACTAAGTTCTGCTTGGTACACTTCATGAGACATAAGATATTCATTGTTTCTCCATTGAGGGCATGTATTAGACACAATTATTTCTGCTAAGCTTAGAGTGATCGTGGCATGGTCAGACCACTTAATGGTGTCCATGGATGCAGAAACTGAGCTGGACAAGAGACATCTAGAGACCCAGAAAAGGTCTATACGTGAATACATTTATGCCTAGGTGAAAAGAACGTGTAGTCCCTTTCTGATTCATGGAGGATTCTCCAAATGTCATACAGGTCATGTTTACATAGCAGTTTGGCTAAAGAGGGGGACCTCCATGTAGAAGAGGAAGTGGTGTCCCAATGTAAGTCATGTACCGCGTTGAAGTCTCCACAGACCACCAAGTGTCCCTTTTTATGTTTGTCAACCCTTTTCATTAGACTGTTGTAGAAGGACAATTGGCGCTTATGTGGTGCATATATGGCCACTGCAGTATATTGGATATTATTAATAGTACCTACAAGTATGATATACCTGCCCCCCGAGTCAGTTATAACTTCCTGCTGGCTAAAAGCTACTGACTATCTGACAGCTAGCAATACGCCACTTTGTTTTTTTGGCAAAATGGGCTTGAAAAATGTGTGGAAATTTAGGGTGATGCATTCTATGGGCGTCAGAAGTCAAAAGGTGAGTCTCTGACGCACAGAAAACGTCCGCCCCTTGTGATAAAGCCTCTTTCCACATCAATGATCGCTTGAATCGGCTGTTATTGTTAAGCCCTTTAACGTTCATGGATGCGAGTTTAAGTGGCATGGTGAAGGAGTGGTATGTTGGTGAATGAAACAGGTACCTCTACTTGGGGATCAGGGGGGACGGCAACACGATGCACGGAGTGCAAAGAGACAATCATTTCACAGTAGAACAAGTCCTGACAGCGGCGGATGTACCTGGGATGAAGCAAAAAGAAAAGGGAAACAAAAATGCAGAAAACATTCGTAGAAATGCAGTGAGTCCCTCTTGACTCTAGCGAAAAACATATTAGAAATCTAGCAAACAACAGCAATAGCTGGTTGCACCTGTTGTGGGGGTAACAACTTGACGTAAGAAGTCTGTCAGATAGCGACAACTTGACACCTCATAGTTCAGGAGTATGTAGAACCCTTCATTCGACCCTTTAGCGTGATTTAGACGCCACTTGCCATTCTGTATCCATGGGTTTTGGCTTCTCTTGACCAGAAGGGGGGTGGATGTTGGGGTGGGAATACACCATTCTTGTAGCAGGTATATTCCTTCTATGACAGTAGCTTCATTACGGTTTATCAGTAGCTTCACAGGGAATCCCCAACAATATGAAATGTTGTTCTCTCTCAAAGCAGAAGTAATAGGTAATAGTTGCTTCCTCAGAGTAGTGGCTGAGAGATCTGCATACAGCTTGACTTGTTGGTATGGAGTCGGCAGTTCCTTCTGAGATCTGGCAGCCGCCATAGCTTTTTCTTTAATGTGGAAAAAGTGAACACGTGCTAACACATCTCTGGGCATTGAATCTGGAATGTGCTTGGGCCTCGCCACACAGTGTGCACGATGAATCACGATATCCAGAGGGTCACAGTTTGGTAGGATCTGCCTTAGGAGAGATGATGAAAGTTCTGATGAAGAAACCTCTTCTGCAATACCCCTAAATTTTTTATTATTTCTCCATGACCGGTCCTCCAAATCAGAAACTTTGGCCCTCAGTGACTCGACCTCTTCTGTTAAGTCATAATGGGAATTAATAAGCTGATTATGAGAGTTCGCAAATTCTCCCATTTTATGTTCCATATGGTTAACCCTGCCTTATATATTATGGAGCTTAGCTTGGAGAGGGGTATATAGCTTAGCAATGTCCTGATGTAGGGAATGGCTGAAAGCTAATAAAAGGCTTTTAATGAGGGAGCCGGACGATGGCTCATCGGAGGCCTGAATAGAGGCAAAGGAAGCTGCGATGGTGACACGGAGTAGAGGTGTGAGGGCCCCATTTATTGGCCTTACCTTCTTGCTGGAGCTGTGTGCTTCCACTCTGGACCGCTGTTTGGCGGGACTGTCTGAAGGAGACGATGGCGCCTCGTTGTCTGCTACACCAGTATATCTCGCGGTCTCCAACTCCCATGCCAGCGGGAAGTATCGGGAGCCAGTGGATGTTGAGGACGGAGACCTGGTGGAGGGCGCCTGGTTCTTTTCCTTCCCGCGTTCTTGCTCCATCTCTGCTAACCTCTCCGAGGGCGGAGACATTGGCGGCATGGTAGGTGGATTCGCTCCATCTTCTGTAACTGCGCCATTATGATCTCGGTCTTTTTCAAAGTAGAAATCCAGTTTGCCTTGCGCTTTGTGCACCCTTTTCCCCCTGGTCATCATGTGGGGTGTCTCCAATAAAATAATCCAGGAATCGGGGTTGAATTAAGGGGATGCGCTGATTTAAAGCTGAGGTGTTGCTGGAGCTCTTCTAGTGTGCGGCCATTCAGGTCCGCGGCTAGCCACGTCCCCCAGACACATCTCTTATTCTGTGCATAGGTGATAAGTTTTGATTCTGCATAAAGTTGCTTTCGTAATGTACTTTCTGTAAAAAAAAATGCTCCAGTTGTGAAATATCGTCTTTAGTTCATTTAATGGCGCACCCTGGTGTTTAATTTGTATAGCAATGTGCCTGTCAACCTACTGAAGTGGTCACACATGTTCAGTTCCATCTGCCACCAGCCATATCTACTGTTGTGATGTTACAGGGAGAGAGCTGTAACAGAAAGGACATGCCCCCTGAGCTGTGACAGGGAGAGAGCTACAGCAGAAAGGACATGCCCCCTGAGCTGTGATAGGAAGAGAGCTACAGCAGAAAGGACATGTCCCCTGAGCTGTGACAGGTGGAAAGTTGCAGCAACAATTATGCGCCCCTTGAGCTGTGACATGGAGAGAGCTGAAACAGAAAGGACACACCCAGTTAGGCGTGATAGGGGGAGAACTGCACCGGAAAGGACATGCCCCTCTGAACTGAAAGCTTGAAGAGAATCGAGCAGAGCTTTTAGTACAAGAATGGGGACAACTCTGGATCCATGTGAGGTCCAGGGCTGGTTCTAGCTTTGTTAGAAAGATATTGTCATGTCCTATATGATGTCTGATTTTCTTTTTTATATCAATCATGGGAGAACCACTTTTGGTGTGGTTACCAGTTTAATATTGATGACCTATTCTTAGGTGATAGCTGTAATACCAGATACCGACACAGCATAATGTACAGTGCTTTGCTTAGTAAAAAAAAAAGAGACACCGCACACCATCTGCCACAGCACCTCTTCTATCAGGTGACTTGCACAGGTGCCAAAAACAGTGATTTAAAAAGTCATACCGTGTGTACCACAAAATGGTACTACTAAAAAGTATAGGTTGTTTTGGCAAAATACAAGCCCTCACACAGCTCTATAGAGGGAAAATTAAAAGGTTACTGCTCTCAGACACAAACAATATTTTAAAAAAGTTTTTTTTGGTGGAAAAGTAGTAAAAAATAAAAGTAAAAAAAAGTTTTTTAGGTGGAATAAAAGTAAGAAAGGGTGAGTTCACACCACAGCTATTTATTTCTGTTCTCCTGCTCCATTAGAAGAGCAGAACAATGAAAATAACGGAAGAGCTGAACAGAGTGCTCTGACTACAATGGAGTCTATTCAGTTTCTGTTCAAGATCCTGTTTTTTACTGGACAAAAAAGTCCAGCAGATTTTCAAGGGGTGCAGCTTGTGTGCAGCAGCCCCTGTCATATTCTATGACACGAGGCTGCTGCACAGTCTCTCCTATGGAGCCCATGCCTGTAATAGGGCTCCAAAGGAAAATAGTAAAATCATCATAGACTCCAATGCAAGTAAATTGGAGTCTATGATAATAGGTTGATTGTGGTAGTTCTCTATGGGAACTATAAAAAAGTGTAAAAAAAATAAATGAATAAAGTTTTTACAAATAAAAAATATAAAAGTTCAAATCAACCCCTTTCCCCAAAATGACAATAAAAATGTAAAAAATAAATAAAAAATACACATCATGGGCATCACCGCGTGCGTAAATGCTCGTACTATCAAAATATAAAAGTATTATTCGCATACTGAAAAAGGCGAAACAAAAAAGGGTAAAAATGGCCGATTTTCCATTTTTTGGTCGCTTCTCCTCCCACAAAAAATAAATAAAAAGTGATCAAAAAGCCGTACATGCCCCAGAATGGTATCATTGAAAAGTACACATCGCCCCGCAAAACATGAGCCCTCATACAGCTCCGCATACATAACTACAAAAAAGTTATAGGGGGTCATAATATGATTTTTTTTTTTTTCAGCATCAAAATGCAAGTAAAAGTATACATATGTGGTATCGCCGGATTTGTACTGACCTGGAGAATGAAGATCTTTTCAACTTCCCACTACATTCTATGCAATATTAAATGGTGGCGTTGGAAAGTACAACTTGTCCTGCAAAACATACTGAATCTGAAATACCAAAAAGTTATGGCTCTGGGAAAGAGGGGAGCGATAAACGAAAACGCAAGTTAAAAAAAAACCTCCAGGGTAGACAGAGTTAACAGAGCAACTGAAAGGTACACTGGGTTGTTTGTAGCTCAGATCTGGAAGTGCTGATTCATAATTCAAATACCGGCTGGTTTTGTTGTGCCGCTCTGTTCCGCTTGCTCTCTGCAATATGTTCTACATTTTGGCACGACCTTCACCGTCACTTCACTTTCGGACTCGTATTGATGGACACTTCTTCACATGGTCTTCAGGACCATTGTACTCTGTATTGTCTTCTTATGACAAAATTAATAAAAATGAAAATAGTATTAAAAAAAGTCCAGCATGCAGGACTTTTTTGTTTGGTCTTTTTGATGGAATCTGTGACAGAGCTTCCAATGCAAAAAGTTGAATTAGTGTTGGGCGCGAATATTCGAATTGCGAATATTTAGAATATAGTGCTATATATTCGTATTTGCGAATATTCTAGTTTTTTTTTCCATCAGTAACCTCTAGTGTTGATCGAGCATGATCGCTATGCTTGGCCGAACACTATTTCTGAAAAGTTTCTGCCAGGATTTGAACTCCAAACCCCTTGTACATTAGAGGCAAGGACCTTATCCACTCAGCTATAAAGCTGAACGCTAAACTGTGTCAGAAAAAAACTCATAGAAGTTTCTGATGTAGGCCTCATGCACACAACCGTTTTTCGGGTCCGCATCCGAGCCGCAGTTTTTGTGGCTTGGATGCGGACCCATTCACTTCAATGGGGCCGCAAAAGATGGGGACAGCACTCCGTGTGCTGTCCGCATCAGTTGCTCCGTTTCGAGGCCCCTCAAAAAAAAAATATAGCATGTCCTATTCTTGTCCGTTTTGCGGACAAGAATAGGCATGTCTACAATGGGCCGCCCGTTCCGCAAATTGCAGAAGGCACAAGGGCGGCTTCCGTTTTTTGCGGACCGCAAAAAACGGCATGGTCGTGTGCATGTAGCTGTAGTGAGTATTCCTATTCAGCAGAAGACTTATTTTATATTTCTGTGCAGGTTAATGCGTAGCTCTGTAGTGTAGTGGTTAATGTCCTTGCCTCTAATGTACAAGGTTGGGAGTTTGAAGCCCTTCAGAAACATTTATATATATATATATATATATATATATATACACTCACCTAAAGAATTATTAGGAACACCATACTAATACGGTGTTGGACCCCCTTTTGCCTTCAGAACTGCCTTAATTCTACGTGGCATTGATTCCACAAGGTGCTGATAGCATTCTTTAGAAATGTTGACCCATATTGATAGGATAGCATCTTGCAGTTGATGGAGATTTGAGGGATGCACATCCAGGGCACGAAGCTCCCGTTCCACCACATCCCAAAGATGCTCTATAGGGTTGAGATCTGGTGACTGTGGGGGACATTTTAGTACAGTGAACTCATTGTCATGTTCAAGAAACCAATTTGAAATGATTCGAGCTTTGTGACATGGTGCATTATCCTGCTGGAAGTAGCCATCAGAGGATGGATACATGTTCTCATTCTGTTTACGCCAAATTCGGACTCTACCATTTGAATGTCTCAACAGAAATCGAGACTCATCAGACCAGGCAACATTTTTCCAGTCTTCAACAGTCCAATTTTGGTGAGCTCGTGCAAATTGTAGCCTCTTTTTCCTATTTGTAGTGGAGATGAGTGGTACCCGGTGGGGTCTTCTGCTGTTGTAGCCCATCCGCCTCAAGGTTGTGCGTGTTGTGGCTTCACAAATGCTTTGCTGCGTACCTCGGTTGTAACGAGTGGTTATTTCAGTCAACGTTGCTCTTCTATCAGCTTGAATCAGTCGGCCCATTCTCCTCTGACCTCCAGCATCCACAAGGCATTTTTGCCCACAGGACTGCCGCATACTGGATGTTTTTCCCTTTTCACACCATTCTTTGTAAACCCTAGAAATGGTTGTGCGTGAAAATCCCAGTAACTGAGCAGATTGTGAAATCCTCAGACCGGCCCGTCTGGCACCAACAACCATGCCACGCTCAAAATTGCTTAAATCACCTTTCTTTCCCATTCTGACATTCAGTTTGGAGTTCAGGAGATTGTCTTGACAAGGACCACCCCCCTAAATGCATTGAAGCAACTGCCATGTGATTGGTTGACTAGATAATTGCATTAATGAGAAATAGAACAGGTGTTCCTAATAATTCTTTAGGTGAGTGTATATATATATATATATATATATATATATATATATATATAAGTTTTTCCATAGTATATTTACATATATTATTATATATTTAGACTATAGGAAAGGACTGTGTACACAATGGCTGCAATTCCTAAATCATTAATGCAATATTTTTTGTTCAGCACCTTGAATTATAGAGCACCTGTCAGCAGAATCAAACCTCTTAATCCAGACATAGTGCCAGATTTATCATTAGCTCAAGTTAGAATAATGGAGTGAAAAAGTCGTGAATTTTTGCGCAATCGCTTAAACTGCGCAAAAATTTGCGACTTTTATTGGCTCTGCACTATGCTCGCCAGTTTTCTTATGTAAATTAATCTCTAGACAGATTTACTATTGCGACAATTTAAAAAGTCGCAAAAAAGTCGCAAAAAAAATGCACAAAATCACTCCAGTGTGGACCATGCTTATCCTATGCGACTTTTTAAAAGAAAATGCGACTTTTTTGTAAAGACGTGCGACTTTTGTAAAGCTGCTTACTGACGGATAAACTGCTATCGTCAAACCAGATTTATTACAGTCTTAAAGGGCCGATCATAAATCTGACTTGGCTAAAACTGACTTTAGCCATATGTGAAAGTGGAGTGAGCTGTCAGAGTCATGATAAATCTGGCCCATAGTGCGTGGTAGGGCTGATCCTGCTGATTAAAAGTATACATATAGTTACACAGTTAAATCGGTTGAAAAAAATCCATAAGTCCATCAAGTTCAACCAAGGGATAGGTGGGGACGCGAATCCCAGAAAGAGATGATCACTAGCTTGTGCAGTTATGTAGAAAAGTCACTTTCAGGCCTGTGCTGGCCGGGCCTGTGCTGCAGACCGCAATTTTCTTTTTAACATCTTTTTATTGCTTTTTATTTCCAAATAAATGTACATTAATACACAAATAATACACGATCCAATATTCAACACAAAGTGTGCTATTCATTTGGATATAGAAATTCCAGAGTTATCCCTCGCAACTCCCTCTCCCACCCTTCTCACCCTCCCAAAGAAATGATTCCCTATGCAGCCACTCCTCAAGTCTAACCCTCCTCTGAGATGTCCTCCCAGTACATTTCTGTTAAGTTTCCCTGTACGATCATAGTTTCTCAAACTTAACTAACTAACTTAACTAACCTTTAGTTTCCCCAGGGTGCCCTTCAGATCCTCTAACAAGTACCAGGCCGAAAGATTGAAGGGTCCCAACCCTCTCGGGTATTCCGCACATGGGAAGTTTTCTAAAATAAATCGTTTCCACGTTTCGAATAATTTCTTCCCCAGTGTCTCCGGTTGTTTGAGAGACTCAAGCCATTCATCCATGTCCGGAATAACCGAAGTCAGCCATTGTGCCATCAGAGATCTTTTGGCTATCATCAACAGCTTGTGTCCTATTGGGGGAAGGCCCCTATTCCCCCTAACCCCATTTACATGTTTGTCCGCATCCTCCTCTGCATGTAAGATAACTAAGGATGGTTTAATAGCTCCTTGAAATCTGCTGATTTTTTTCAGTATGCGTCCCACTTGTATCCAGTACCCATTCAGTTTTGGGCAGCTCCATAGGCCGTGATATAAGTCAGAGTTTGATAATGTACATCTGGGACATGCTATTAGCCTATCTGGTTTCCCGGGGGACCTGGGGAGGTCAAATGCATATACTGCGTGGTGTAATATTTTAATATGAGTTTCCCTCCAGTTCTCGTTTATTATTGCTTTATATGAAGCCATAGAGACCATTCCTGAGACATGTCTCTGACTAAGCTTCTACCGTAATTCCTAACTTGCAAATTGTGGTCCACAATGCATGAGCACAGACCGCGGGGCCGCCGCATACGGATCGTGGACCCATTCCCTTGAATGGGGTCCGTGATCCGCATCCGACTGTCTGCACCGCAAAAAAGTAGTGCATGCACTCTGTAGTGCTTCCGTGGGCTTCCGATCCGTGCCTCAGTTCCGCACCGCATCTCTCGGATTGCGGACCCGTTCAAGTGTTTGTGGGCCGCAATACGGCGGTGTTCATGAGCCCTTATTTCACAATACAACCAAAGGTGTAAATGCACCAAAGGGTGTGCCTTAGGCCCTTGGGGCCCCTGAGCTCCTCTACTCTACAGCGTTGGCCCCTCCTTCCTTGATTGACAGGGCTAAGCATCAACAGCATCCACTCCACTGGCCTTGTAATCTTGCGCTGTACAGTTTAACATCAGCGCATGCGCAGTACTCATCTGCGCACTGTGGCAAGCACTAGCAGATGTACTGCGAGGAGACCGATGCTGGGCTGCAAGGCGCGGGTTTACAAGGCCAGCCCCACTTTAGACGGCCACGGGTGACAACATGTAATTCTTTCTCTCACCATCTGTGCAGGCTTTATGTTTTCTGCCGCACCTCGGAGCCGCAATACCAAGTACAACCCATGGACAGGGGTGATGCTGTTTTTCTAATCCTGGACAACCATCATCCAAGAAGCTAATATATTTTTCAGAGTTTTAGAACATTTATAATGTAAAGATTTGCTCCCTGGATTTTGGCAAGTCCGGCACTAACTAAAAGAAAATATCCACACTGCTGTGAAACTGTTAAGTCATCTTACAGTTAACGTTATGTCACTTGGTAGGAAATTTCATAATTAACGAACTGGTTCAATTTGCCACTACCTTTGACTTTGAGTAATCTGATTTTAAGCCTCCCCTCTGGGATCACGTCCAGTTTGTTCAGTAGGCATTTCTGTCCGTGCACAATTCATGAACATGGATTAGGGCTTCGTTGGCCTGATGGATATTCATTGGGAAAATGCAGTCATCTCCGTGATCTTAATATATTTTTAAGTTAAGTACATTGGATGGAAATCAGTATCATAGCTAGTATTTATGACAGATACAAACCCAAATCTGTCCTACAGTCTGTTAGATGCAGCCTTTTTGTGCATTCTATCTGACAATGCTCTGATACATTCCTAGGATAGCCCATTGCTTCCTCATCCATGGGGGACTGGAACCCCATTGATCCTCAGAATGTGAAGGGACTGCAGAGTTTAAAAAGATTTTCCCTTAACTGAGATTCTCTTGGGCACCCAATGTGTATGGAATCTGGCAGCAGTCTTGAACCTGCAAAACTGCTGACAGCAAGCAGCTTTCACAACTGTTTCGAAGACAAGCACTAATGCTGAATTGTTCTTGGTTATCTGCAGTAAGTGCTCCACAACGCCCTCTGTATGCTCTGGCTGTAGTGGTCTCCTGGTTGGATGCTACAGCCATCACTCAAAACAGAGGGGAAGGGTTGTCGAGCATTTTACTGCAGGGAAACAAGAGCACTTGAGCACGAAGGACCGCTTTTGGAGCACTTGCGGGAGCAGCTTAGCGAATTAAAACTTCTCTTTCAAAGTAATGCTGATACTACAACTGCTGTGGCCCTGGAGGTGCTCGAGTGGAGGATGAGGGTGGAAGTGGCTCTGGCCACAACAATTTATCATAGTAGCTATCCCCTCGCTATTCCTCCCTAGATACGGGGCAATGAAAGCAGGGTGTACCCTTTCTTCCCTCGGGGCAGTCTCTGATGTTGAGGCTCCTTTCTGATGGTATTTTGGGTGACCTTGATTTGTAGGTTTGGTTCAGGAGCCTGGCAGGAGGTTTAGGGTGCAATGGACATCATATGGAGTAGGAGCCAGAAAACCAGGCCAGGGGTAGAAGAATAAAAGTCTCTCTTATGTGCAAAATAGGGGTTATGACCCTCTTTGTACACTATCTTGCTAAACTCTCTCTCTGTAGAACCGATGGCTGGCAATGATTGTAGTGTCCAATGGGGGATACAGGGATTTGAAGGCACATTTAGCCAAGAAGTGTCTAAGTTTAAAGGGTATCTTAACAGTGTCCCTCGTTGCAGCAAAGCCTGAATGGCTGCAGTAGCAGGTTAACTCCTTTGCTTGGCCATGGAGATTCCAATTTCTCCTCTTTCTCTCCTCTTTCTGTAGATCTTGCAGAGATCAGTGATTCTCTGTACCTTGAGGCCTATGAGGGAGTAGATGGACTTTGCCTCCTTTCTCTCTGAACACCAGTCTAGACTGACCTAAGGTTAGGGGACAGGACCAGCCGACATCTAACCTCCTACGAGGGCTGAGCCATAATTATTAACCATGACTGTGCCATCCATATGCGGCTATACTGGGTACACATTACATAGCAATACAATACATTAAATAACACACCATTTGCAGATATCCCCTGCTCTAGAGTAATGCACAACCATCACCATATGTGTCTTTAAACTACTCTTCAGGCCTAGCACTGTCAGCAGTACTGCAAGGTCAAAAATGCTGACAGTATTACACTGACACATGAGCAGTGCAACACCGAAAACAGAGACTGCTCGGATCAGTGTAGCAGGGGCGCTGGGATGGTGGGGATCTGAGCAGCTGAGTATTGCTTGTAAGGTTCGGGGCCATCAGATCATTTTTTGGGAGGGTCTCAAAATACCCCCATTTTCAGCTAATGAAATACACTTTAGCTAATCTGAGTTATTCAAAATCACTATGACTGCCATGTTTATACCTTGTTCTGATTAATTGTGAATCACCCCATAAGATATAGATCCTAGTGGCAACTGATTGGCTTCAAAGTTACTTCTATCTGGGGTTGACGTTTGGTAGACCTCTTGGGCCCTATTGTATTAGGGACCCATTATTGTGTTATTGCTATGTATGCAGTTCCCTCCCTTTTACACGGATATCTTTTTTTTTTTGAGGGGGGGGGAGTTGTGTAACGTAGTTTCCCATTATTAACATATTTTCTCCCTCTCACTATGGATGTAATTAGATTACTCACTTGATGGATGAATTCTGTCTGAATTTTACGGTATAAGAGTTCCATTTTCTCATGTTTTAGGAAGCTGCACCTCTGCCAGGAGGACACGCTGACCAAAATGGTTTTCCAGTTGGCTGGGCACATCAAGTGTCTAGCCACAATGAGTTATTTATGGAAGAGTTGCGGTTCCACCATAATGATTAATGCTGATGTAAATGCCAACCAATTATGGACTGAAAGTTTTCTGCTAATATTACTTGTTTGATATATAGACCAGAACCAAGACAAAGTGCCTTGGAACCAAAGGTAAAAATGTCAGGTTAAGCTTCCCTCTCTCAGCATCTACTTAACCATTCAATGCCATTCACCATACGTTTACGTTGTTGGACTCCTGACACGAAAACCAGGGCCATAAAACTATGGCAGATCGTTCATGTCATCATAAAAGCTGTGGCCCATGCTATCATCTGAAGGAAGGCGGCCTACCACTACGATGTCCTAGAATGGAGATAGCGTAGATTTTCCCTAGCGGTCAACAGTGACAGTGACTCCCATTGTCCTCAGATTGCCAACACTCATGGCGCATTTGTGGCAGCCAATGGTTACATGTGGGAGTCTGAGGCTGAAAAATGGCGCCCACGACCACCATATGTAGACGCCCACTAGGCTGTGCCTTTGGTATCACCTAATAGTTGCCTGCAATGCAATAATAATGCACTGAAACATTAGGCCATGCACTATACATTAGGCTATACACATTAGATGAATAACCGCTGAGCCTGCCAATTTTGGCTGGACCAGCTAGACATCTAAAATGTATAGGGGCCTCCTGAAAGAGTGAGGGGTTAGGGCATGTTGAATTTCATTGCCCGATCCTTTTATTTCCAAGGGAGAAAAGCCAGCAGTGGTGTACTGTCCTTTCTAAGATGCAACATTTTGCACCAAAATTGCCCCGAAATTCTGTCCCAAAGGAAGCCAACTAATAGTATAGAGTCAGAGAAAAGTGTCTATCTCTGCACCAGATTTAGCATCCAGCCTGGGCCCCTGTGATAAATTTGGTGCTGGTCTAGACAGCAGATTAGTAGAGGATTAGTAGATCTGGGCCACAATCCCTTGTCATTTTAGGTGGTAGAGGAGTCTTTGACCTCCTCAGGGACCAGGATCCAGGTGCATCTGCTACCTCTGTACCACCTTCAGATAGTCCTCTGGACTTGAGGACCAGTCTACAATGGAAGTTTTTGCATATGTAGGAAGGCGCAAGGGTCTGTCATTGACGGAAGGTACGTGTCACCGAGGTTCCTGGCCTCGGTGAGATAAGAACCGGTAATTTTGTGTGTCAGCGGCAGCTAGTGCTTGCTGACACTGTTTTATTTAGTGTGGCTGTAAAGCCAATTCGGGACGGTTCTTATTGGGAGCAGCCAAAGAGCAGGGTTTTCCCCACGTCCAGGCCAGGTTTTGGGCTGGGGTTTAAAAACCCAGCCAGCAGCTCAGCTGAGTGTGGTATGATCCTCCAAGTGATAGTGGAGATGTGGAAGCTCTGTGTTTTTGGGAGATGAGGAGATCCGCCATACTGCAAGGCTGAGAGCCGCATGAGAGCCGCCTGCTGGGAGTCAGGCGCCCTAAAGCCTGCTGTGGTCTGCCAGGTGATTTATGTTATTTTGGGAACTCTTGCTGTGTGAACTAACACCAGGACCCTGTAAAGCATTGTTTTCCTTTTCTGCCTTCTCTGTGTGAATAAACACTGGACTTTTGTTTTTTCAACCATGGTCTTGCCTCTGTATTGCGTCCGCTTACCCTGCCTACCAGAGCAAATCCCTACAATTGGTGGCTTGGAGCGGCAGGCGCAGTGAGGCTGACGTGATCGCCAAAATATTTTCGGTTTGCATACGGGTGTATGTCGTTTATCAAACCTGCTAGATTTAAACCTGTGTCACGTGACAAAATGGAGGCTAATCTGCAGCAGCGAGAGACCAACCTGCAGCAACGCGAGGCTAATAAGCAGCAGCAGGAGACTAACCAGTTGCTGCTACAACACGTGATGGCTTTGCAAACAGCAGGAGAAACCCCAAGCGTCCACGATGCCCGTAAAGCAGTCCGTGCAGCGATCCCTAAGATGACACCCACAGATGACATCGAAACATACCTAGCGATGTATGAGAAAGTGGCCACCAGGGAAAGGCTGCTCCCGGACCAGTGGGCTGAGGTCGTTGCTCCTTTCCTGGCATCAGAGTCTCAGCGTGTGTATTTCGATTAGCCGGACGATCAAGCGGCCGACTACCCAAAGGTAAAGGGGGAGTTTTTGGCAAGACTGGGGGTGAATGTGCTGGTCCGGGCCCAGCTGGTTCATTAGTGGGAGTTCAACCCGGCTGAGCCTGTGAGACCCCAGTATTATAACCTGCTCAACCTGTTGCAAAAGTGGCTACAACCTGACGTGCTGAGCCCCACTGCTATGCTGGACCGGTTGCTAGCAGACAGGTTCTGGAGGGCTCTGCCAACCCCTCTCCAGGAATGGCCAGGTTTCTCCAGGTAATGCGCTGGAGATGGTCGACCTGGTGAAGCGTTATGAGGCTACCCGGAACTTACAGGGGTCCCTATGCCCCAGACCCGGCGACTGATGCCCACCAAACCTGCCCGAGATGTGGCCCCTGTGGACCCCACTCCAATGGTCTGCTGGTGGTGTCAGGAGCCTGGCCATGTTCGAGCGGACTGCCCACAGCAGGTGGAACCCATGGACACGAACTATGGCTTCCGTCAATCATTATATGCCAGGAAACTGTGTGCCGTGGGTGCCCTGGAGTCTCTGAACCACCTGTGCCAGGTGGAGGTGGGAGACACTCCATCGGAGGCTCTGTTGGACTCAGGGAGTCTGGTGACCCTGGTAAGGGCTTCCCTGGTACGCTCCGCTGAGTACACCGGCCATAAGGTCAGAGTCATGTGTATACATGGGGACTTAAAAGACTACCCTACTGCTATGGTGTCTCTGTCCACGGTTTCCAGCAGGTGGACCCACGAGGTGGCTGTCGCAACCAACCTGCACTATGAACTTATAATAGGGAGAGACTTCCCGGGCTTCCCGGCACTGTGGCCGGTTACGAGAGTGACTGATACCCATGAGACAGGGGTAACCCTAGCAGAATGGCCCGGCTCAGGGGGGAGACCAGAACCCTGGGAACCTGAGTCCGAAGGGCCAGCGGTAGGGGTTACCGCCACTTCGGTGGAAGAGGGGGAGACAACCCCGCTAAGTGTGATGATGGGAGACATGGAGGACTTGCCACCGGGTCCTAAGCTGGCAGACCTCAATGTCTCCGGGGATAATTTTGGTACCGCCCAGCACCGGGACCCAACGCTATCCCGAGCCTTGGAAAATGTATTAATAGTAGATGGTGAACCACATCAGGGGCAGAGTCGGTATTCCCCCGTTTTGTGGTTCATCAGGATATGTTGTATCGGGTAAATCAGCTGCGAGGTGAATCCATTGAACAGTTGGTGGTGCCCCAGGCTTATCGCAAACTCGTGTTAGAGTTAGCCCACCAGCATGTTCTCAGGGGTCATCTGGGAGTGCAGAAAACACAGGACCGGATACTACAACGGTTTCACTGGCCCAGTGTGTTTAAGGAGGTGGATGAGTTCTGTAAGTCTTGCCCGATCTGCCAGGCAACTAGCTCACAGCACCTTTTTCGCAGTCCCTTGGTGCCTCTCCTGATCATCGAGGTACCGTTTGAGCAAATCGCTATGGACCTAGTAGGCCCAGTACCGAAGTCCACTAGGGGACATCAATACATCTTGGTTGTCCTTGATTACACCACTCTGTACCCGGAGGCAGTGCCACTGCGACATACATCGCTAAGACTTATAGCTAAAGAGCTAATGGAAATGTTCTCTCAAGTGGGGTTACCTAAAGAGGTCCTGACTGACCAGGGGACGCCTTTTATGTCCAAGGTCATGAGGGAACTCTGTAAGTTACTGCGTATTAAACAGATACGGACGTCCGTGTACCATCCACAAATGGACGGACTGGTCGAAAGGTTTAACAAAACTCTAAAAACCATGTTAAAAAGGGTGGTGTCCAAAGATGGAAAGGATTGGGACCTTCTTCTGCCCTATCTCATGTTCGCAGTGCGAGAGGTGCTCTAGGCCTCTATTGGGTTCTCGCCCTTCGAATTGCTATATGGCACACATCCTTGTGGTTTGTTGGACGTAGCCAAAGAGGCATGGGAACAACAACCCACTCCGCATAAAAGCGTCCTTGAATATGTTACCAAGATGCAACAGCGGAGAGAGACCGTTTTGCCTCTTGTCAGGGAGCATATGGAGGCCACTCAGCGAGCCCAGAGTCCGATATATAATCAGCAGGCCCGGGTCCAGATCTTTAACCTGGGTGATCGGGTTTTGGTTCTGGTGCCGACCGTGGACAGTAAGTTCCTAGCCAGGTGGCAGGGGCCCTACGAGGTACATGAAAAAATTGGAGAGGTAAATTACAAAGTACAACACCCGGGGAGGCGAAAACTGGAGCAGGTTTGCCATGTTAATTTACTAAAACGTTGGAAGGATAGGGAAACCTGTATGGAAGACAGCCCGCGGCCGGGCTTTCTAGGGCAAGAGGTTCCGGCTCCTCTGTCTGATGCAAAGAAAGCGGCTGCCACAATAAAAATTGCTGACAGCCTCTCCTCTAAACAGGCTCAGGAAACCAGGGAGTTCGTTAGTCGGAACACGGATGTGTTCTCAGACCACCCTGGATGCACTTCCGTAATCCAACATGACATTGTCACTGAGCCTCAGGCAAAAGTCCGGTTAAAGCCATACCGGGTGCCCGAGGCTGGGCAAAAAGCCATCTCGGAGGAAGTGCAGCTCATGCTGCGGCTAGACGTCATTGAGGAGTCTAAAAGTGAGTGGGCCAGTCCTATAGTCTTAATTCCCAAGCCAGACGGGACATTACGATTTTGTAACGATTTTTGGAAATTAAACAAAATATCAAAGTTCGATGCATATTCCATGTCTCGGGTAGATTAACTTATTGAGAGGTTAGGCCAAGCCAGGTATTTTTCTGTTTTGGACCTCACCAAAGGGTACTGGCAGGTACCCTTGACGGAGGCTGCCAAAGAGAAAACTGCAGTTATTGCACCAGAGGGGCTGTACCAATATAAGGTGTTACCCTTTGGCCTGCATGGCACCCCCGCCACTTTCCAACGTCTAATGGATATTGTACTTCGTCCACATCGGCGGTACGTCTCGGCTTACCTGGACGATATTATCATTCACGGTACCGACTGGGAAAGTCACCTGCCCAAAGTACAGGCCGTAGTTGGCTCCCTTCGAAAGGCAGGACTAACAGCTAACCCAAAGAAATGTGCGATAGGGTTAGAGGAGACTAAATACCTTGGGTATGTCATTGGGCGCGGAGTCATCAAACCCCAAGTAAGCAAAATAGAGGCGGGAATTGGCCCCGACCTGCCACCTCTAGACAAGTAAAGCCGTTCCTGGGAATTGTGGACTATTACATGAGATTTGTCCCCCATTTTGCCACTTCAGCGGCTCCGTTGACAGGGCTCTTAAAGGGACAGAAGTCCGTGATAGTCCACTGGAATGACCAGGCGGAAGAGGCTTTCTCCGCTTTGAAGTCGGCCCTGTGTAGGTCCCCGGTTTTGGTGACGCCCGACTTCAAGAAGGAATTTGTGGTACAGACTGATGCCTAATAAGTAGGCCTCGGTGCGGTACTGTCTCAGGAAGTCAACGGGGAGGAGCATCCCATTGTCATCCTCAGCCGTAAGCTCACTCCAGCGGAGACCCGGTACAGTGTAGTGGAGAGAGAGTGCCTGGCCATCAAGTGGGCACTCGAGTCACTCCGCTATTATCTGTTGGGGAGGAAGTTCCGTCTGGTGACCGATCACTCCCCTCTCAAGTGGATGAGCCAGGCCAAAGAGAGGAATGCTCGGGTTACCAGGTGGTTCTTGTCTCTGCAAAACTTTAATTTCACAGTAAAACACAGGGCAGGCCGGTTACAGGGAAATGCGGATGCCCTGTCCTGAGTACACTGTCTGGCGTATGTAGGAAGGCACAAGGGTCCGTCATTGACGGAGGGTACGTGTCATCAAGGTTCCTGGCCTCGGTGAGATAAGAACCAGTAATTTTGTGTGTCAGCGGCAGCTAGTGCTTGCTGATACTGTTTTACTTAGTGTGGCTGTAAAGCTAATCCGGGCCGGTTCTTATTGGGAGCAGCCAAAGAGCAGGGTGGGTGGCTGTTCCCCAAGTCCAGGTCAGGTTTTAAGCTGGGGTTTAAAAACCCAGCCAGCAGCTCAGCTGTGGTATGATCCTCCAAGTGATAGTGGAGATGTGGAAGCTCTGTGTTTTTGGGAGCTGAGGAGATCCGCCATACTGCAAGGCTGAGAGCCGTCTTCTGGGAGTCAGGCGCCCTAAAGCCTGCTGTGGTCTGCCAGGTGATTTATGTTATTTTGGGAACTCTTGCTGTGTGAACTAACACCAGGACCCTGTAAAGCATTGTTTTCCTTTTCTGCCTTCTCTGTGTGAATAAACACTGGACTTTAGTTTTTTCAACCGTGGTCTTGCCTCTGTATTGCGTCCGCTTACCCTGCCTACCAGAGCAAATCCCTACACATATAAATGGGAAATTCCCTTCACATTTACCGCTGCGCTATTATTTCCATCTGGTTCTTCAGCTCCATCGTCTCAAGGACATTCCTTCCTACTTTGAAGGAAAGAAAAAGCTCAAAGTGATTTTGTAAAAATAATTTATCTTCGTCTGCGCTATACTTGCCGCTGATCAAATCAAGTGTATTTACTGCAGGACTCGAATCCAATCTGCATTAGTAGAAATATCACAATGTGAGTATTGGCCTTCTACACCGGCCCCTTACTACAGCTTATCAACCTTTATTGGCACGAGGCTTAGGACGTTTTCTCTGGCAAATTAAATTAGCTTTGTTCTAATTGGATTCTTTATGGCATTTACAAAAAATCTACTCATTCGCATTATTTCCTATATGTGTCTATAGATGGAGGTTTAGTGGTATATGGAAGGTTTAGTGGTAGAGGTGCATGTAGGAGGTCTTCAAGAGGGGGCTTGATGTCAACTGTATGTACACACACATATAAATATGCACAATTGTGCCCCATAATATTGTCCTCTATTTTGTATAGTGCCCCTTTTACATTGCTAGTCACAGTACACCATAACATAAAGACAGTGCCCCCTTTACGTTGCTAGTCATAGTCCGCCATAACATAACCAGAGCCCCCTTCACATTGCTAGTCACAGTCCGCCATAACATAAAGCCAGTGGCCCCTTTACATTGCTAGTCACAGTCCCCCATAACATAACCAGAGCCCCCTTTACATTGCTAGTCAAGGTCCGCCACAAAATAAAGCCAATACCCCCTTTACATTGCTAGCCACAGTCTGCCGGACTGCCATCTTGACATTGCCAGACGTAGTCCATGCCCACATAACATTTCCAACTAAAGTCAGAACCCCCAAGATGATTAAAATGGCTGCCTTTTCTAATGAAGGCAGCTGATTGCTACAGGTCCGGCTTCTTCAGCCCAACTATTAGTTATAACTAAGGAAACCCGGCACAGCCACATATTTCCCGTTTAGTGGTACCACCATGAGCAAAATAAATGGCTGTCCATTTATGCATGGATGTGGCTGATCTGCTAGGACGGGAGTTGTTTTTAGAGAGCAGCTCTCTGTTTCAGCAAATAGAGCTGGGTCCCAAGGGGATAGGGTTTGTCCTGATGGAACAACCTCTTTAAAGTCATTGGTCTTTTAGATTGCTAGCCACAGGTCATCGTAAAATAAAGCCAGTGCCCCTTTTACATTGCTAGCCACAGTCCGCCATAACATAAAGCCAGTGCCCCTTTACATTGCTAGCCACAGTCCGCCATAACATAAAGCCAGTGCCCCCTTTACATTGCTAGCCACAGTCTGCCATAATATAACCAGAGCCCCCTTTACATTGCTAGCCACAGTCCGCCATAACATAAAGCCAGTGCCCCCTTTACATTGCTAGCCACAGTCTGCCATAATATAAAGCCAGTGCCCCCTTTACATTGCTAGCCACAGTCCGCCATAATATAAAGCCAGTGCCCCCTTTACATTGCTAGCCACAGTCCGCCATAATATAAAGCCAGTGCCCCCTTTACATTGCTAGTCACAGTCCGCCATAACATAAAGCCAGTGCCCCCTTTACATTGCTAGCCACAGTCCGCCATAATATAAAGCCAGTGCCCCCTTTACATTGCTAGCCACAGTCTGCCATAATATAACCAGAGCCCCCTTTACATTGCTAGTCACAGTCCGCCATAACATAAAGCCAGTGCCCCCTTTACATTGCTAGCCACAGTCCGCCATAATATAAAGCCAGTGCCCCCTTTACATTGCTAGCCACAGTCCGCCATAATATAAAGCCAGTGCCCCCTTTACATTGCTAGCCACAGTCTGCCATAATATAACCAGAGCCCCCTTTACATTGCTAGTCACAGTCCGCCATAACATAAAGCCAGTGGCCCCTTTTCATTGCTAGCCAAAGTCCGCCATAACATTGACCATAACATAAAGCCAGTGCCCCCTTTACATTGCTAGTCACAGTCCGCCATAACATAAAGCCAGTGCCCCCTTTACATTGCTAGCCACAGTCCGCCATAATATAAAGCCAGTGCCCCCTTTACATTGCTAGCCACAGTCCGCCATAATATAAAGCCAGTGCCCCCTTTACATTGCTAGCCACAGTCCGCCATAATATAAAGCCAGTGCCCCCTTTACATTGCTAGTCACAGTCCGCCATAACATAAAGCCAGTGGCCCCTTTTCATTGCTAGCCAAAGTCCGCCATAACATTGACCATAACATAAAGCCAGTGCCCCCTTTACATTGCTAGTCACAGTCCGCCATAACATAAAGCCAGTGGCCCCTTTACATTGCTAGCCAAAGTCCGCCATAACATTGACCATAACATAAAGTCAGTGCCCGGTTGACATTATTAGATCTTCACCTGAAGTCAATGGCCCCTTTACTTTGCTATACATAATCAGGAGCCCCATAACATTGCTAGCTAAAGTTATTGCCCCCTGTACATAGATAGCCATAGTAAGGCTCCCCATAATGTTATGAAATTTCAGTGCCCCTGCAGCCATAAAATCCCCATAAAATCCAAGACCACATCACCCTCCTTAACCACTTAAAGGGAACCTGTCATGTGGATATTTGATTATAATCTAACTAATTATATACAATCATTAACTACTAAAAAGTACCTTAGATGTATTCACTTACTGGTGTGACAGATGGTTACCTCATAATATACACACAAAGATGCCGCATGCCACACATGATTTGAGTCCAGCGTGATGTCATTGAGTCCAGCGTATATTTAATTCAGAGCTATAGCCACTCCCCTGCCCACCTGCTGCTGGTTCATATGGAAACAAACTGTCATTCAGCAGCAGGTAGGCGGGGAGAGGCAGGAGCTCATGAATATTCATGACTCATCATTATCAGCTGGAGCTTTTCAATACAAGATGTTGGCAGATTGACTGGGTCAATTAAAGAAAGTGACCCAGCATTTTGCTAAGAGAATCAGTCACTTATTTATGTTACCCTTAGTTAGGACACCATAAAACTGGCGACAGGTTCCCTTTAAGGACCACAGGTTTATACCCCCATATGAGACTTTGTAAGAAAAAACAAAAAAAACAAAAAGAAAAAATCAATTTCCGCTAACTTGTGCCCCACAAGTGACCCCATTCCGTGAGTTCATAGAAGATTTTATTTTTTGTCACAAGTTAGAGGAATATGAGACTTTGTAAGAAAAAAAAATATATATCAATTTCCGCTAACTTGTGCCAAAAAAAAAATCTTCTATGAACTCGCCACCCCATACCTTGGGGTGTCTTCTTTCCAAAATGGGGTAGCTTGTGGGGTATTTATACTGCCCTGGCATTTTAGGGGCCCTAAAGCGTGAGAAGAAGTCTGGAATCCAAATGTCTAAAAATGCCCTCCTAAAAGGTACTCATTGGAATTTGGGCCCCTTTTGCGCACCTAGTGTCACACATGTGGTATCGCCGTACTCAGGAGAAGTAGGGCAATGTGTTTTGGGGTGTATTTTTACATATACCCATGCTGGGTGAGAGAAATATCTCTGTAAATGACAACTTTTTCCATTTTTTTATACAAAGTTGTCAATTTACAGAGATATTTCTCTCACCCAGCATTGGTATATGTAAAAATACACCCCAAAACACATTGCCCTACTTCTCCTGAGTACGGCGATACCACATGTGTGACACTTTTTTGCAGCCAAGATGCGCAAAGGGGCCCTAATTCCAATGAGTATCTTTAGGATTTCACAGGGCATTTTTACGCATTTGGATTCCGTGAGGGGTATGGTGAGTTCATGTAAGATTTTATTTTTTGTCACAAGTTAGTGGAATATGAAACAAAAAAATAATTTCCGCTAACTTGTGCCAAAAAAAAAAATCGATGAACTCGCCATGCCCCTCAAAAGTGATCTTTATAGCACCGCAGCGATTTTACGGTGTTTTTGCAATGATCAGAAAAAAAAATATTTCTGTCACTGCGGTGGGGCGGACTGAACGTAAGTGTGCGCACAAGATCAGGCCTGATCGGGCGAACACTGCGTTTTTTGTAGAGCCTAAGGTGACCCTAATGTACTTATATAGATCTGATTGCGATCAGTCTTGATCACTTACAGATACTATATAGTACAAGTGCTGATTAGCGACAGCGATGACGCTAATCAGCGACTAATCAGTGACTGCGGTGCGGTGGGCGCTAACTACCTAACAAGTAGCTAACTAACTGGCGGTGATAAGGGACCCTTAGGCCCCATTCACACGTCCGCAACTCTGTTCCGTATTTTGCGGAACGGAATTGCGGACCCATTAATTTCTATGGGGACAGACTTTGTCCCGCTCGGATCCGGAATTGCGGATCTGCACTTCCGGGTCCGCACTTCCGTTCCGCAAAAATATAGAACATGTCCTATTCTTGTCCGCAATTGCGGACAAGAAAAGGCATTTTCTATATAGTTCTGGCAATGTACGGATCCGCAAAATGCGGAAAGCACATTGCCGGTGTCCGTGTTTTGCGGATCCGCAAAACACATACGGACGTCTGAATGGAGCCTTACAGGGGGGTGATCAATGACAGGGGGTGATCAGGGAGTCTATATGGGGTGATCAGGGGTTAATAAGTGACGGGGGGGGGGTGTAGTGTAGTGTGGTGATTGGTGCTACTTACAGAGCTGCCTGTGTCCTCTGGTGGTCGATCCTCTTTAATTATTCATTTCTGACTATATTAAATCTTGGCCGGTAGAAGGAAACCAAAAATGTGGAGGACATTGTGACTCCAGAAGATACCTCTTGGAGCTCAACTTGATGCACTTTAACCCCTTAAGGACACAGCCCTATTTCACCTTAAGGACCAGGCCATTTTTTGCAAATCTGACCAGTGTCACTTTAAGTGCTCATAACTTTTAAACGCTTTGACTTACCCAGGCCGTTCTGAGATTGTTTTTTCGTCACATATTGTACTTCATGTCACTGCTAAAATTGGGTCAAAAAAGTTAATTTTTTTGCATAAAAAAATACAATTTTTACCAAAAATTTTGAAAAATTAGCAAATTTCAAACTTTCAGTTTCTCTACTTCTGTAATACATAGTAATACCCCCAAAAATTGTGATGACTTTACATTCCCCATATGTCTACTTTATGTTTGTAGCATTTTGGGAATGATATTTTATTTTTTGGGGATGTTACAAGGCTTAGAAGTTTAGAAGCAAATTTTGAAATTTTCAGAAATCTTCAAAATCCCACTTTATATGGACCAGTTCAGGTTTGAAGTCACTTTGTGAGGCTTAGATAATAGAAACCTCCCAAAAATGACCCCATTCTAGAAACTACACCCCTCAAGGTATTCAAAACTGTTTTTTCAAACTTTATTAACCCTTTAGGTCTTCCACAAGACTTCATGGCAGATGGAGAAACAATTTTGAAATTTCTTTTTTTTGGAAAATTTTCCAATATAATCAATTTTTTCCAGGAGTAAAACAAGGGTTAACTGCCAAACAACACTCAAAATGGGTTGCCCTGATTCTGTAGTTTGCAAAAACACCCCATATGTGGTCGTAAACTACTGTTTGGCCGAACGGTAGCACATAGAAGGAGGGGAACACCATATGGGTTTTGGAAGGCAGATTTGGCAGGACTGGTTTTGTTTATACCATGTCCCATTTGAAGCCCCCTGTTGCACCCCTAGAATAGAAATTTCAAAAAAGTGACTCCATCTAAGAAAGTACACCCCTCAAGGTATTCAAAACTGGGTTTACAAACTTTGTTAACCCTTTAGGTGTTCCACAAGAGTTAATGGCAGATGGAGAAACAATTTTGAAATTTCTATTTTTTGGAAAATTTTCCAATATAATCAATTTTTTCCAGGAGTAAAACAAGGGTTAACTGCCAAACAACACTCAAAATGGGTTGCCCTGATTCTGTAGTTTGCAAAAACACCCCATATGTGGTCGTAAACTACTGTTTGGCCGAACGGTAGCACATAGAAGGAGGGGAACACCATATGGGTTTTGGAAGGCAGATTTGGCAGGACTGGTTTTGTTTATACCATGTCCCATTTGAAGCCCCCTGTTGCACCCCTAGAATAGAAATTTCAAAAAAGTGACTCCATCTAAGAAAGTACACCCCTCAAGGTATTCAAAACTGGGTTTACAAACTTTGTTAACCCTTTAGGTGTTCCACAAGAGTTAATGGCAGATGGAGAAACAATTTTGAAATTTCTATTTTTTGGAAAATTTTCCAATATAATCAATTTTTTCCAGGAGTAAAACAAGGGTTAACTGCCAAACAACACTCAAAATGGGTTGCCCTGATTCTGTAGTTTGCAAAAACACCCCATATGTGGTCGTAAACTACTGTTTGGCCGAACGGTAGCACATAGAAGGAGGGGAACACCATATGGGTTTTGGAAGGCAGATTTGGCAGGACTGGTTTTGTTTATACCATGTCCCATTTGAAGCCCCCTGTTGCACCCCTAGAATAGAAATTTCAAAAAAGTGACTCCATCTAAGAAAGTACACCCCTCAAGGTATTCAAAACTGGGTTTACAAACTTTGTTAACCCTTTAGGTGTTCCACAAGAGTTAATGGCAGATGGAGAAACAATTTTGAAATTTCTATTTTTTGGAAAATTTTCCAATATAATCAATTTTTTCCAGGAGTAAAACAAGGGTTAACTGCCAAACAACACTCAAAATGGGTTGCCCTGATTCCGTAGTTTGCAAAAACACCCCATATGTGGTCGTAAACTACTGTTTGGCCGAACGGTAGCACATAGAAGGAGGGGAACACCATATGGGTTTTGGAAGGCAGATTTGGCAGGACTGGTTTTGTTTATACCATGTCCCATTTGAAGCCCCCTGTTGCACCCCTAGAATAGAAATTTCAAAAAAGTGACTCCATCTAAGAAAGTACACCCCTCAAGGTATTCAAAACTGGGTTTACAAACTTTGTTAACCCTTTAGGTGTTCCACAAGAGTTAATGGCAGATGGAGAAACAATTTTGAAATTTCTATTTTTTGGAAAATTTTCCAATATAATCAATTTTTTCCAGGAGTAAAACAAGGGTTAACTGCCAAACAACACTCAAAATGGGTTGCCCTGATTCTGTAGTTTGCAGAAACACCCCATATGTGGTCGTAAACTACTATTTGGCTAAACGGCAGGACATAGAAGAAGGGGAACGCCATATGGTTTTTGGAAGGCAGATTTTGCTGGACTGGTTTATTTACACCATGTACCCTTTCAAGCCCCCTGATGCACCCCTAGAGTAGAAACTCCATAAAAGTGACCCCATCTAGGAAACTACGGGATAAGGTGGTTGTTGTTTTGGGACTATTTTAGGGGTAAATTTGATTTTTGGTTGCTCTATATTACTCTTTTTGAGGCAATGTAACAAAAAAATTAAATTCTAAAATTGTTTCTACATTCGCTATTTAGTTTTGTGGAACACCTAAAGGGTTAACATAGTTTGTAAAGTAACTTTTAAATACCTTGAGGGGTGTAGTTTCTTAGATGGGGTCACTTTTTTGGAGTTTCTAGTCTAGGCTACATCAGGGGGGGCTTCTAATGGGACATGGTGTCAAAAAAAAAACTGTCCATCAAAATCTGCCTTCCAGAAACCATATGGAGTTCCCTTCGTTCTATGCCCTGCCGTGCGGCTATATAGCCATTTACGACCACATATGGGGTGTTTCTGCAAACTACAGAATCGGGGCAATAAATATTTAGTTTTGTTTGGCTGTTAACCGTTGCTTTATTACCGGCAAAATGGATTCAAATTGAAATTTTGCCCAAAAATAGGTGTTTTGGCACCGTTTTTATTTTATATTTTTAACACCGTTCATCCGAGGCGTTTGGTCAAAAGTAATTTTTATAGCGACGACTTTTACGCACGCGACGATGCCCAATATGTATGGCTCTCAGACTTTGGAGACACTAAGCAGGCATTCTAAAACTGCGGCCCTCCAGATGTTGTAAAACTACAATTCCCACCATGCCCTGCTGATGGCTGTAGGTTGTCTGGGCATGCTGGGAGTTATAGTTTTACAACATCTGGAGGGCCGCAGTTTGAGGATGCCTGCACTAAAACTAATATTTTTTGGGGAAAGAAAAATTGTTTCCGTGTCTCCAAAGTCTGAGAGCCATAGTGTTTTATGTTCTCTAGTGGACTGTTGGGGATTATAAAAATTTAGTACTCCATGGAAGTGTGATACTCCCTGAAGCAATCGATAATGCAGAGGCCCGGATGATCGGGGCACGTGTCACACTGAGTGGTGGTGTCCTTCCGTATCCCCCTCTTGTGACACACTCTGCATCTTTTTTGGGTTCGTCCCTTCTTTCCAGTATGGGGGACCACACCTGGAAAGTGTTGGCCAGGGACGATCCGGGCGCCTCCAGTTCCCGAGGTACTCCGGCCTGCTCTTTCCCGGTCCGAAAAGATCAGGTCTTTGAGGACTGCCTCATAGAACTGGAGGAATGTCCCTGTGCTGCCAGCGCTTCGGGATAGTACAAAAGAGTTGTACATGGCAACCTGTACCAAGTAGACCGCAACTTTTTTGTACCATGCCCGGGTTTTGCGCATGGCATTATATGGCTTGAGGACTTGATCAGAGAGATCAACTCCTCCCATATACCGATTGTAGGCGACGATACAATCGGGCTTGAGGACCGTTGCCGCGGTACCTCGCACAGAGACGGGGGTGGTGCTGTTACCGTGGATTGTGGACAGCATAAGGACATCCCTCTTGTCCTTATACCTGACCAGCAACAGGCTTCCACTGGTAAGGGCACGGGTCTCACCCCTGGGGATGGGTACCTGGAGGGGGTGGGCAGGGAGGCCGCGTTGATTTTTCCGCACGGTCCCACAAGCGAACGTGGATCTGGCGGCAAGGGACCTGAACAAGGGAATGCTGGTATAAAAGTTGTCCACGTACAAGTGGTAACCCTTATCCAGCAGTGGGTACATAAGGTCCCACACGAGTTTCCCGGTAACACCCAGAGTGGGGGGACATTCTGGTGGTTGAATCCGGGAATCTCGCCCCTCGTACACACGAAATTTGTAAGTGTACCCTGAGGTACTCTCACAAATTTTGTATAGCTTCACGCCATACCTCGCCCGCTTTGTGGGAATGTATTGGCGGAAACTGAGTCTCCCCTTGAACGCAACGAGAGACTCATCAACCGCGACCTCCCTTCCAGGTACGTAGGCCTCCATGAATTTGGCCCCAAAGTGATTGATGACCGGCCGTATCTTGTACAGCCGGTCATAGGCAGGATCACTTCGGGGGGGACATGCTGCATTATCGGAATAATGCAGACATTTCCGGATGGCCTCAAACCGGGAGCGTGTCATGGCCGTACTGTACAGTGGGGTCTGGTAGAGTATGTCCCCACTCCAGTATTGCCTGACACTGGGTTTTTGCACTAGACCCATATGCAGCACGAGGCCCCAAAATGTCCTCATCTCGGCTGCACTGACCGGCGTCCAGCCACCGGGTCTAGCCAAAAATGAGCCCGGGTTTTGAGCGACGAACTGTTGGGCGTACAGATTCGTCTGCTCCACCATCAGATTCACCAGTGGGTTACTGAAAAAAAAACTAAAAAAGTCCATTTCAGTAAACCCCACTGTGGGAATCTGGATTCCTGGATTGCCAGCAAAATCCGGAATCTCGGGCTCAAAGTCCACTGGGGGACACCAGCTAAGTTCATCGGCAGGGGGCTCCGATGGGCTTATTTGGTGGGCCGGGAAACCAGTACGAACCCCAGGGCGGCTCGTACTAGGGTGGGCCACAGGATCCCTAGCATGTGGGGCCCCTGGCTCCGCCTGGCGGCGTCTCCGCTGCCTTGGTGGCTCATCGTCATCCGATGATGATGAGGAGGATGCGGATGACAAAAGGAACGTGGGGTCATCCTCATCCTCACTGGGGCTCTCGGAGTCGGAGGCAATCTGGGCGTATGCCTCCTCCACCGAGAACATCCGGCGGGCCATGGGTGTGTGTGTGTGCGTGTGTATGTGCGTGCGTGTAAACCTTTATTCTATGTGCGTGTGTGTGGGGGCACGGGTGTTCACGTACTAAAAAGTCCAGGCAAAAAAAATGGGCAAATGTTAGAAAAAAAAAAAAAAGTTCAAACTTGCTGATCAGCGGTTCAACGCTGATCAGCGGTCGGTGGGGTGGTGGGGCGGGCGATGCGCTAACAGTGGCCGGACGCTAAGAGTGCCGGACAGTCAGCGCACGCAGAAAAAAAAAAAAGTGGTGGTGGGGGAAGGGTCTGGTGGGGGGGGGGGGGGGGGGTTGGTGGGTGGATTGGGGGGGCTGGTGGGGGGGGGGGCTGGTGGGGGGGGGGGGGCTGGTGGTGGGGGGGATGCGGGGGGGCAAGTGGCAGGGGGGGTCTGGGGTCTGAAAGCTGAAACAAAAAAGTTTAGAATAAATGTGCTTTTTTTTTTTTTTTTTTTTTTCTAACTTTTCCCTTCTTTCCCTGCCTAACGGTGCCTCTCCCTCACTGACCCTAACCTACCTGGGTGGCGATGGGTGCAGGAGGGTGATGGATGGCGATTAGGGGGACACAGGAGCTGGTGCTGGACGATGCTGCACGGTCAGGGTGCTGGACAGGAAGAGGAGGGGAGAGAGGAGCGCAGGAAGTTTGAATCTCGCGCCTCTCTCCCCTGCACCAATCAGCACCCTGGACAGCGGCATTCAGCACCAGGGCCAGCACCGCCTCTCCAAATCCTCGGACTGCGATAGGTGGTGTATAATTACGCCACCGATCGCAGTCTTTTTCCGGTTCATCGGGTCACAGGACACCCGAATGGACCGGAAACGCAGAAAACCGCAGGTCTGAATTGACCTGCGGTTTTCTGCGATCGTCGATGCGGGGGGGTCAAATGACCCCCCCCTGCATTGTTACAGGATGCCGGCTGAATGATTTCAGCCGGCATCCCGTTCCGATTAACCCCCGCGGCGCCGGCATCGCTATTTAAAGCCATGACGTACCGGTACGTCATGTGTCCTTAAGGACTCGGGAAACATGCCGTACCGGTACGTCATGTGTCCTTAAGGGGTTAAGATCTAAAGCACACCTCCATGGTCCATGTCCCCATCATCACTGCTTTATCTCAGAGATCTCTGGTGCATTTAAAAGCAGCTCGTTTCTATCAGCTTTACATTTTTAAGGCAAGTATTTCAGACAATTCCCCTTTAGTACAGATTCACATGAAAGACACAACATAACTGATAGATGACATCACTACATTGTTGGGATTACATGTCTCTAATGTCAGGATAATGAGCAAGTAATCACCCAGTCTGAACCCGAACATAACTTTCTCCATATGTCATATGAGACTGGTAGACGCAGGAACAACTGAGTATCAGTTATCACTTGTATCTCTCCAGGGGAAGAACTTTGGCAAGCGACAGAGCTTCAAGTGAAAAAGCGTCACTCTGGCATCCCATGCCTGCCGCTGCCCTTCTTACTCCTTCGGGCATGGCCTCTGAGCTCATCACCTTGTCCTTCGCTCCTGCTCCTGTGGCCGCCAGAATCTTCTGCAGGCTGTTATCTTCATGTTCTTCTCCTTGTCTTACTGTCCTCTCTCCCTTAGGGCGTACACAGGCCCTTTACGAGGCCGAGTGCGTCCAAATCCTTCCCCAGTTAATAGCTGGTTGCACCAGGGTATTTAAAGCACCCTTCACAATTGTTGGGTGCCTGAGCTTTAAGTTATCTAGTCTCTAGTTAACAGCAAAGGTGTCATTCTCTGTCTGACTGTGTACCGGACTCCAGCCTGGCAACTCTGACTCCTAGCTGCCTGCCCTGACCTTAGCCTGTTCTTAGATTGCTATTCTGCCACCTGACTTTGGACTTGTTGCTTGCATATGCTTGTATGCTGCTTGTCCTGATCTCGGCCTGTCTCCTGACTTCGTATATTGCCTGACTCTTTGGTCCCTGCACTGTTGCCTCTGATCCCCATGAGTAGGCTGCCGACTGCATCGGGGCTACTCTAGGAGTTAGCGGCCTGGTTGGTTCCCTGCAGCGAAGTCCAGATCCCTGTATAGAGGTTAAAGAGTGAATAAACCTGGGGACTGCGAGGACAATGCCCTTAGGTTTAGCCCTAAACCAAACTGGTTAGTTCGCACAGTGAGTCCTCACCCACTGCCGTTACATGAGCAAATGGTTATCCATCTCTTACACCTTTCAATTACTATTATATTAGGGTTAATATCCATAATAAATGTGGGTTTATATTAGATGTAGTGCAGCCAGAAATTAAACATCAAACGTGTATTTTTGGGATATTACATCCAGATAATATTTCCTTGCATGCTTTCTGAACAGTCAGCCCTTTTCCTATGTTATTTTACTATTATTTCTTGCTGCTCACATATCCCACAGCTCTGTGTGGACATCTCTGAGCCAATCAGATATTTCTTCACTCCTGCTCCCTCTTCCCCTCTCACAGCATTCAGGTTCCCAGAACACAGGAAAGACACCAACTAATAATCCCATATGTAGTCGTCCAAATCTGCCTTCGTGACCAAAAATAAACCACCTATAGAGATATCAACATGCTGGACACTCTTTCATACAAAATTCATATCTTTATTAATTCATATTAACAACTATATTAGATAAAAACCATGAAAGGAGTCCACACACAAGATGAAAAAGACAGGTGGGCCAACTAGTAGGCAACTAGCCTACATACATGGTCTACGATTGCCTACCATACCATACACTGCCTAGGCCATAGCACATAGGCAATTAATAATCCACAAACCAATATACATAAAGGTCAATATACATGTGGGTGACAAAGCTTTTCATAATGAACAGAAGTGGTGGAACCCTGGTGTGGGTATAACATTGGTCTCTACTATTTATATGTGCATTGGGATTGGGGTGGTAGGGTAACTTTATTGTTGGGGTATTTTCTATGTATATTTGTTTGTGGTTTACTAAATGTTTACTATATACATCATTGGAATTTCCTTTTCCATTCTGCTCCCTATTTTGATGTGCCATGGTCTAGGCCGTGTATGATAGACACTTGGGGAGCTTTATCAAACTGGTGTAAAGTAGAACTGGCTTAGTTGCCCATAGCAACCAATCAGATTCCACCTTTCATTTTCCAGAGGAGCTGTAAAAAATAAAAAGTGGAATCTGATTGGTTGCTATGGGCAACTAAGCCAGTTCTAATTTACACGAGTTTGATAAATCTCACCCAGTTTTTTGTCAGGTGTCCCATTTGTCTTGTCCATCTTCTATGAATTTTATGCAGTGTAGCATAGCCTTCTTGGCTGTTTCTGTCATCCTAAACACCTCTGGCTTCGATGGAGTTGAGAAATAGGTGCAGCTCCCACCTATTAAAAAAGTGTTTTTTTAAAATCTATAAATTTATCGTATCGATCAAGGTAAACGGTGGACATCAGAAAGGAAAAAAGGAATGGCAGAATTATTTTTATGCATTTGCTATGTTAAAAAAAAATCAATTAATGTAAATTATATGGCAACTTATATGTGCAGTGGGCCGCCCCCCCTGGGGCCCTAAAGATGACCCGAGTACCCAGGTGTAGGAATGGCCGAGTGGTATAGGGTGGCCCAAAATGTCCCTTAATGTTTTGTGAGTGTCAAGGTGCTCCTACCTGGATACAGCTGCAATCCCAGGCATTGGCTCTGAAGCAGACATATAGGGTGAATAATTGAGGGATTTGAAGAAATAAATGAGTCCAGACCTTGTGATGAAGTTAAACAACAGCTTTACTTTGGTAAACGTTCTCCAAAACGGTTCACAGACTTTATTTTGGTCCCAGCAGGCTTTAGCATTAAAACTCTAGCAGGCAAACTCAACTTTGCTACATCTGTTTCTCTCTGGCTCTCCTATACTGACAGGCTTTCTGTATAACTTAGCTTCTTCTTTATGCTGCAACTTCTCTCTGTGTAGTCTGTCTATTAATTATGCCAGGGAACTCTCCTCCTGGCTCCTCAGGCTCCAAACGGTGGCCTCCATATCCAGCAGAGCTAAAGGTGCTCGTGCTGGATTGGCTTTGCTTCGCCTGGGCACGTCCAGCAGAGACGTCCCCTAGCAGGGGGTAAGCTAGACTAACTAAAACTAATCCCCACCCTTCCTGCAGGAAGTGGGACTCGCCCACTCCTCCATTCAACCTAACTGTAGCTCTGCCGTGTTTGCTGCCACCCGCTGGTGAACCAGGCACATTACACATGAACATAAACAGTTACAAAATAGGAAATGCACAGTGTTTTGACCTGAAATAAATACACATGATGACATGAGGTTAACCAGTAAAGACAGTAGTGAGGTGCAGAAGTGGTAATGCCACTCTGGGGCATTACATATGTACTCCAAGACGATATGTAAAAATTCTTTAACTTATCTCCCCAAAAGATTGCACACTTGTCATAATAATGGAAAAAATTAGTTAATGGAATGAAAGCACCCAAAACTAGAAAAATTCCTGGGTGCCTTAAAGGGGTTTTCCACAATCGCTGTAGTTTTTAACAGATACTGTATGCTCATGTAGTTGCTTACCTCATGTAAATCGCCATGCTTTCTTTGAGTTTGGACCCTCCAGACCCATTTTCACCATGTAAACCGATCTCTCTGGTTGGTTTCTATCCTGTAAGTAGCACTTCCTGTTCTTGTATCCAACCAAACCCATGATGCACTTCCTTTGCCACAACTCCAGAACCGCCCCTAACGTCGCCCAGCTAGTTTGTGGTTCCTCCCATCCGGCTAGTTACATAGACAATCCCCCATCACTACCCCGTCCATAGACATTAATATGCAAAATACCAGCGGAGTCCCAACTATGGGTTTTCAACACAGTGAAAGCCAGATATCCCTCCAGGGACGGAAAACCAAGCAAAGGTGTGTCCCCCTTTTGGAGATCACCAGATCCACTATATTAAGTGGCCTCCATGTCAAGATCCAGCTCTGTTACAAGCCTTAAAAGGGTTATCCAAACCCTATAATGACACCCCCAATGCCTGAGCCCCTCATATAGGTTATATTTACCCCGGCACCTATATCGCTCCTGATCCCCGCGCGGCTGCCGCTGCATCTCCCTGTGTTGCGGATCAAAACATCCGGTGACAGGGGTGGGGGTGGCGGTTCAGCAAATAGCAGGCCGTGATGGGGATGAGCCTCCCTAGCATCACCCGCGATGCTGGGGAGGCTTGTCCCTATGGAGCCTCCCTAGGAAATGCAGCCGTGGATGTGCGGGGATCAGGAGCAACACGGGTGTCTGGGAGCGGGGTAAGTATAACATATATGAGGGGTCTGGGCATTGGGGGGGGTTATTATAGGGGTTGGATAACCACTTTAAGGATGTGACAAGGGAAAAAACCTGAGCCAGTTATCCATCCACAGACGGTGGGTTTCGGTGGGTTGCCCCTCATCAGTGTGGAGTAGGATTCTGGCTAACTGCCCATGGACATGACATCACAGGAAATAAGTAAGAGCTGCATGGACATGGTCATGTGACCACAGCCCCGAACGGAGGATAGAAGCGATAAACGTAAAAGAAATACATTACAAAATTACAGCTGTGCTCATAAAGAGTTATTTTAAGGGATGTTGATGCAAACTGGAAAACCCCTTTAATGTGAAAATGGGCTTAGACCTTAAGTGGTTAAGGGGTTTGGTTACAGAGCAGAATTAGGCTGTACATTTTTCTATTACTGCACAGTCTGTTGACTTTGTATAAATTAGAAATATAATAATCAGAATGAGACCATGACTCACCAGACGTATGACCTCGGTCAGCCGAGCCCAGAGACTGTGCTCCTGATGTCTACCACCAAACCAAAGAGTCACAAGTGTGAAACCGCTATACTACTACGACAGGATCAAAACAACTACAAAAAAAAAAAAAAATCACAAAAAAAGTTACAGTGAAGACCCGGGGAGGAGGACATCTGGAGCTGCACATTTGTTTTCCATTTCACAGCTCATTAGCTTAGTCAATATTTTTGGCAAAAAGAAACATAATAGAGAGAAGTTAAAGTCGGCTTTTCGAGATGCAGCGATACGGAGACTTCAGCCGAGACGTCTTCTTTATAGACAAACACCATAAAAAGTGGTGGACACAAAATAATCCCATAAATCAGAGCACATCTGCCGGCTTACTCAGCCCCTTGTTATTTGGACACTAAGTACATTCGGGTATGAACATTAAAGGGGTCTATGGGGTAATGGAACTGCATTATGGGCACTTGTACAAATCCGTAATACGACGCCTATACACCGCTAGGGTGCCATATTGCATATGGTCATTTGGCATCCATTGGAATAATTATGTCATGCTCTATTGTATGTCTTATTACAGAATTATTCTCCCCTAGACATATGTGGGAAGGTATCAACTTTGTATGCCAATTTTTGGCATAGAAAAGTCGAAATTCTGGCACAAGTGCTATTTAGCACCAACATTTGGGACTTTGGTGGTGCAAGAGTGGGTGTGGATAGGTATCTTAATTCATTTAATGGCAGATACATCAATGCGAGTTTTTAAAGAAGTCACAAAAAAAAGTTGTAAAATCACTCCATTGGGGGAGGGGTGGCGTACGTAAAGTGGAGTAGCATTTCTAGTGTTAGATTTAAAGATGCTCCAAATTTAGTAAACATCACACAACTTTTTATAAATTTGGAGCACCTTTTGCTAACTCAAAACCAAAGGAAAACTGACTTCAAAAAGTCCCATCATAATGCACTCACCCTAATTTTTTATAGTTTTTTTTTTTTGGGGGGGGGGGGGGGGGGATACAACATTGCGGTACAAAAAATGCATATTGGTCTGTAATATGGATTCATGCAGTGGTACTGGATCTGTACTTATTGCTTTGCCATAAGTCCTTAAAGGGTTTCTGTCACCCCACTAAAGTGATTTTTTTTTTTTGGGCTAGTTAAATTAGTTATATAGCGATATATGAAAATATAATAGTGTTCCTTACTTTGATCCAGCAGTTTAGTCAAAAAACGAAGTTTTATCATATGCAAATCCGGTCTCTAGCAGCAAGTAGGGCGTCTACTTGCTGGTAGCTGCTGCAGAAAACCGCCCCCTCGTTGTGTTGATTGACAGGGCCAGCCGGGATCTCCTCCTCCGGCCAGCCCTGTCGGCATTTCAAAAATCGCGCGCCCGTGTTGAATCTGCGCAGGCGCTCTGAGATGAGGAGGCTCGTCTCCTCAGAGCTCCCTCAGTGCGCCTGCGCCGATGACGTCTTCTATTTCGATGATGTCATCGGCGCAGGCGCACTGAGGGAGCTCTGAGGAGACGAGCCTCCTCATCTCAGAGCGCCTGCGCAGATTCAACACGGGCGCGCGATTTTTGAAATGCCGACAGGGCTGGCCGGAGGAGGAGATCCCGGCTGGCCCTGTCAATCAACACAACGAGGGGGCGGTTTTCTGCAGCAGCTACCAGCAAGTAGACGCCCTACTTGCTGGTAGAGACCGGATTTGCATATGATAAAACTTCGTTTTTTGACTAAACTGCTGGATCAAAGTAAGGAACACTATTATATTTTCATATATCGCTATATAACTAATTTAACTAGCCCAAAAAAAAAAAATCACTTTAGTGGGGTGACAGAAACCCTTTAAAGGGGTTGTCCTATTAACACTAGTTATCCTCTGTCCACAGAATAGGGAATATGTGTCTGATTGGTGGGGCCCCCAATGATCACGAGAATGGGGGCCTGTGCTCCCTGTTTGAAAGGAGTTTCAGATACACATGCATGTTCTCCACTCCATTTAACTCTATGGAACTGCTGGAGATGGCAAATTGCTCAAACTTACCTATCTCTGGGGATAAGTTGCCTCAATGGGGCAACCCCTTTAAATAAGACTTGCCCATTCTCCTAACATGCCTGGCAGAGTAAATATGTGTATTCCCCATAAAAAAGCAATTCTGGTGCAATTTCCTTAAAACTCTAAGTTGTGCTTTTTCTTTGTTATTTCTCCTGGAAATGTATCAATAAATTGACAACTGGGTGCTACCTCTCCTCTTGTAAATAGGGCATGTCCATGAGCGAGAGTAACAGATGACGAATAAAAGCAGACAAGTGTTAGAAAGCTCAACCCTCGATCAGTTTTGGTTGTTTTGGGCTGCTGTAGGCCACAGATCACATTACAGAATATGACATCACCAGCGCACAACTGTGCAATAAATGGTACTATATAGATGATGTCAGTGTAGTTTGTAGTGACTCTTTTACAATATATACCATTTAAATTAATACTGTATGACAGGGCTGGCCAACCTGCGGCTCTCCAGCTGTTAAACTACAATTCCCACCATGCCCTGCTATAGGCCGATAGCTGTAGGCTGTTTGGGCATGCTGGGAGTTGTAGTTTTGCAACAGCTGGAGAGCCACAGGTTGGCCATCCCTGCTGTATGACATAATATTTAACATATTATCAGTATAGTAGGAAAACAGCCCATCAGCAAGAGTTGTCAAATGTAAAGACAGCGTGGCAAAGATGCTGACCCATCTCCCTGGAAAATGCAATGATAACATTCCTGTTAGTCTAGGGCAGTAAAGGGGTTATTCATAACATTCCAGGTGGGCTAGGCAGTAAAGGGGTTACTTATAACAGTCCAGGTGGGCTAGGCAGTAAAGAGGTTACTTATAACAGTCCAGGTGGGCTAGGGCAGTGAAGGGGTAATTTATTACATTGCAGGCAGGCTACGCAGTAAAGGGGTTATTTATAACATTCCAGGTGGGCTAGGGCAGTAAAGGGGTTATTTATAACATTCCAGGTGGGCTAGGGCAGTAAAGGGGTAATTTATAACATTCCAGGTGGGCTAGGGCAGTAAAGGGGTAATTTATAACATTCCAGGTGGGCTAGGCAGTAAAGGGGTTATTTAAAAATTGCAGGTGGGTTAGAGCAGTAAAGGGGTTATTTATAACATTGTAGGTGGGATAGGCAGTAAAGGGGTTATTTATAACATTCCAGGTGGGCTAGGGCAGTAAAAGGGGTTAAAGGATTTTCTATCATTTTGCTATTGATGAGCTTTTTAGGCCATCAGATTAGCGGTTGTCTGATACCTGCTACCACTGCTGATTAGATGTTTTCAGGAGCTGCTGCCTAAGAACCAGGCACTGGAACTACCGGGCTCCATACATGCTGTAGTAGCTGTGTCTAGTTACTGAAGTACTGCTCCCATTCACTTGAATATGATATCTAAGGCCATCTATCTAAAGCTAGGTCGTCAATAGAGATGGCCTTGCGGTTCGCCCAGCGGTCATTGCTCGTTCGCGATTCGCCGAACATGCGAACATATGGCAATATTCGCACGCGCCATATTTTTTTGCATAGTGCCGAACTTTGACCCATGACACATCCATCAGGTGGGACAGGACAGCCAATTAAGACGTTTCAGCACATGGACACACCCCCGACCCTATAACAGAACCCGAACTGGCAGCCATTTTACATTCTGTGTTTTGCCAGTGTAGGGAGAGGTTGCATTTTGGAGCAGGGATTAGGGCCACGAAAGTCCTTTTAAGGACTGGTATAGGTGTGCTATCGATAGGTGTGATATATAGGGGTGTGACAGGGTCGGACTGGCTCACCGGGAAGCCGGTGAAATGCCCGGTGGGCCCCTTGCCTGTCTGCTTATACTACAGCCAGAGCCACCAGCAGGGGTAGGGTAGTTACTATTCTTTCAGGCGCCTGGCTGTTATCAGGTGCTGGACTGCAGCACTGGCACACATATCATTTTACTTTGGTGAAAGGGACAGCACAGTACCTTGCATCGCTTGTTCCTTTCTCCAAAGTAAACTTCACCGACCCGACATGAGCAGACAGCTCCCCCTCCTCTCTGCAGTGTGATATTCCATCATGTGTGAGGAGGGGGCGGAGCCAGAGGAGCCGAGGCAGCAGCAGGAGATAATGGAGACGCTGCTCTCACTGAGTCACTGTGCCTCCCTCCAGTATAAAATTCTCTTCTCTCACTGGTCCCACTACTCCACACAGCAGCACTGGGGTAAGTTACTGTGGGAGGGAAGTGGGAAGTTAGGAGAGTCCTGAAGCTGCACATCTTGTGTCCCTGTTCCAGCCCCTCACAGACCTTTCCCACCAACTATCTCACCTATACTTTATACAGAGCAAGAAGTTATGTCTCCCAGTGTCCCCCCTCTTCCCTCTCATCAGTGGCATTTCACACTTTCCCAGCCCCTCACCCCCACATAATATGTAATGTGTCTGGAGCAGTGGCCTACACACAATCCATGGGGCCCCGGTGCAAAACGGAACCATGGGGCCCCCCTCCCCGTCGCCGCCCCCCCCAACCTCCCTCCACCAGCAGCAGAGTAAGGATACTTTCACACCTGCGTTTAGGTGCTGATCCGTCTGGTATCTGCACAGACGGATCCGCACCTATAATGCAAACGCTTGTATCCGTTCAGAACGGATCCGTTTGCATTACCACGAACAAAAAAAAACAAGATAATGCAAACGGATCCGTTTTGACTTACACTAAATGTCAATGGGAGGCGGATCCGTTTTGAATTGCACCATATTGTGTCAGTGAAAACGGATCCGTCCTCATTGACTTAAATTGTAAGTCAGGACGGATCTGTTTGGCTCCGCATCGCCAGGCGGACACCAAAACGAATCTGCACAGACAGATCCGCACCTATAATGCAAATGCTTGTATCCATTCAGAACAGATCCGTTTGGCTGCAAGCAGCGTTTTGGTGTCGGCCTCCAGAGCGGAATAGAGGCTGAACGGAGGTAAACTGATGCGTTCAGAGCGGATCCTTATCAATTCAGAATGCATTGGGGCTAAACTGATCCGTTTTGGGCCGTTTGTGAGAGCCCTGAAACAGATCTCACAGGCGGACCCAGAAACGCCAGTGTGAAAGTAGCCTAACTCTGCTATATTTCTGTAGCCTGCAACCTCTGACTGCCCAGTTGGGCTGAAACTACTACACCCAACATGTTCTGGCAGTAATAGTAAATGGATATTGGTGCAATTCTGAGCTACTAGTCTATATAATACAATATAATATTATATAGACTAGTAGCTCAGAATTGCACCAATATCCATTTACTATTACTGCCAGAACATGCTGGGTGTAGTAGTTTCAGCCCAACTGGGCAGTCAGAGGTTGCAGGCTACAGAAATATAGCAGAGCTAGTTATAAAGCCAGCCCCCATCAGACCCCACTCTGAGTCTACTCTGAACTCACTGACCATAAATGTGCTGAGCAATTATGAAGACCTTTTTTTTTTTTTTTTTACAAATCTTATCTTCACTTTCGGACCGGCACCGGCTTCTTCACGCTCTCCCGAAAGCTTTTCCAGCGCCTTCTCCCTGCTGCGTCTCGGCGTTGTTGTGCGCCTGCGCAGCCTAGGGAAACGTCATGTCCGGTGCGGCCGCCCAACAGGAAAGGACTAGGCACGCCGCACCCGCACGGGGAGGAGAATCGGGGGGGGGAGACTCACTCAAGGAGGGTAGGGCTGGCCTGGCCTGGCACTGCAGCGCAGAAACGCAACACTGGGTGGCGGGCCCCGGGTCGGCCGCCCGGATTAATGCTGTTTCACACGAGCGAGTCCATTGCGGGAATCACGCTCTGTGTGTGAGTGTGATCCTCCGCTCTAGACTTGCAGGAGCGCACGGCATTATCATGATTTATAATGCTATGTGTCTCTGCATGGCCTTATTTCCACAGAATCATACTGACAGCTTTATGTCGCTATGATTCTGTGGAAAAAAGGCCATGCAGAGACACATAGCATTATAAATCATGATAATGCCGTGCGCTCCTGCAATCCAGAGCGGAGGTTCACACTCACACACGGAGCGCGATTCCGGCAATGGATCGCTCGTGTGAAACAGGCCATATACAGGCAGGTACAGCACTACTGCAGGGCAGGGCCAGGGGTCCACAGGCGGCCGGGCCCCCTGGAGTGCCGGGCCCGGTCGCAACTGCGACCCCTGTATGTACGCCCCTGCTCTGGAGGTTATATCAGTACTGGAGCGTTATAAGAGGAGCGGCTGATATCAGTCACATATGATGTAATGTCTCTATTTTTTGCCCCATAAGACACACTTTTTCCCCCCAAAAAATGGGGGAAAAATGCCCCTGCGTCTTATGGGGTGAATGCTGAAATTTTTACATCGCAGGCTGCGATGTATGCGAGAGCGGGGAGGGACTGGGAGGAGGAGCTGGGGGCCGGCAATTGTGGCGGGGCCGGTGCAGTCACTGTACTTCGGCCCCGCCGCTCCAGTGCTGCAATATTCAAATATAAAATGTCTCATTCAATTAAAAGTGATTAAACATGCCCCCCCCCCTTTTAATATTACCATACATCCTAACAGCCGGGCGGCAGCATAGCTCCCTGATGTCACGTGCCTGCGCCGCCTACTTTATGAATCAAGCAGGCGGCGCAGGCACGTGACGTCAGTGAGTGACGCGCTGGCCGCCCGGCCTGCCTTCGTTGTACAGAAGCTGTTAGGGTGTACAGTAATATTAGGAGTGAGGGGGCATGTGTAATAACTTTTAATTGAATCAGACATTTTATATTTGTATACTGCAGCACTGGAGCGGGGGGGGGGGGGGATCTGTGGATGACAGTTTTATGGGGGACATTTGTGGATGGCACTGTTAAGGGGTGGGGGGTCTGTGGATGGCACTGTTATGGGGTGGGGGGTCTGTGATGGCACATATATAACAGTGCCACCCACAGATCCCCCTCCATAACAGTGCCACCCACAGATACCCCTCCATAACAGTGCCACCCACAGATCCCCCTCCATAACAGTGCCACCCACAGATCCCCCTCCATAACAGTGCCACCCACAGATCCCCCTCCATAACAGTGCCACCCACAGATCCCCCTCCATAACAGTGCCACCCACAGATCCCCCTCCATAACAGTGCCACCCACAGATCCCCCTCCATAACAGTGCCACCCACAGATCCCCCTCCATAACAGTGCCACCCACAGATCCCCCTCCATAACAGTGCCAGCCACAGATCCCCCTCCATAACAGTGCCACCCACAGATCCCCCTCCATAACAGTGCCACCCACAGATCCCCCTCCATAACAGTGCCACCCACAGATCCCCCTCCATAACAGTGCCACCCACAGATCCCCCTCCATAACAGTGCCACCCACAGATCCCCCTCCATAACAGTGCCACCCACAGATCCCCCTCCATAACAGTGCGTCATCCACAGATCTCCCCATAACAGTGCGTCATCCACAGATCCCCCCATAACAGTGTGTCATCCACAGATCCCCCCCATAAGGCCTCATGCACACGACCGTTGTTGTGTTCTGTTCCGCAAAATGGGGTTCCGTTGTTCCTTGATCCGTTTTTGTTTCTGTGTGTCTTTCTTTTATTTTTGGAGGATCACCAGACATAAAAGAAAGTAAAAAAAAAGTTTGCCATGCAAATGATAGGAAAAAAACGGACGCGGACACGGATGACAATCTTGTGTGCCTCCGCGGACACGGATGACAATCTTGTGTGCCTCCGCGTTTTTTCACGGTTCCATTGACTTGAATGGATCCACAAACCGTTTTCCGTGGAAAAAATAGGACAGGTTATATTTTTTGGACGGACTGGAACCACGGATCACGGACGCGGATGACAAACGGTGCATTAGCCGAGTTTTCAACAAACCTTTTGAAAGTCAATGGGTCCGCAGAAAATCACGAAAAACTGAACAACGGACACAGAATAAAACAACGGTCGTGTGCATGAGGCCTAACAGTGCGTCATCCACAGATCCCCCATAACCGTGCGTCATCCACAGATCCCCCATAACCATGCGTCACCCACAGATCCCCCATAACAGTGCCATCCCCAGATCCCCCCATAACAGTGTTCTTCACAGATCCCCAGTAATAGTGCCATCCACAGACCACAATTAGTTCCAAACCCACCAAAAGCACACCTTTTGGTTAAAAATATTTTTTTTCTTATTTTCCTCCCCAAAAACCTAGGTGCGTCTTATGGGCCGGTGCGTCTTATAGGGTGAAAAATACGGTATATCAGTACTAGAGCGTTATAAGAGGAGCGGCTGATATCAGTCACATGTGATGTAATGTCTCTGGAGGTTATATCAGTGCTGGAGCGTTATAAGAGGAGCGGCTGATATCAGTCACATATGACTGTGGATAGGTCATCAGTATCTGATTGGTGGGGGCCTGACACCCGGGACTAGGGATCGACCGATATTGATTTTTTTTTAACTTTCAGGCCGATAGCCGATAATTTATACCAATATTTTGTGCATTTTCATTTTTAAAAAAAAAAATAAAAAAATTCCTACACAAATCTGTTGTTAAACGAAGAGATGCCATTATATATATCTAAGGCCTCTTTCACACTTGCGTTGTCCGGATCCGGCGTGTACTCCACTTGCTGGAATTACACGCCGGATCCGGAAAAAACGCAAGTGTACTGAAAGCATTTGAAGACGGAACCGTCTTCCAAATGCGTTCAGTGTTACTATGGCACCCAGGACGCTATTAAAGTCCTGGTTGCCATAGTAGGAGCGGGGATCGGGGGAGCGGTATACTTACAGTCCGTGCGGCTCCCCGGGCGCTCCAGAATGACGTCAGGGCGCCCCATGCGCATGGATGACGTGATCCATGCGATCACATGATCCATGCGCTTGGGGCGCCCTGACGTCACTCTGGAGCGCCTCAGGAGCCGCACGGACGGTAAGTACACTGCTCCCCCGCTCCCCGCTACACTTTACCATGGCTGCCAGGACTTTAGCGTCCCGGCAGCCATGGTAACCATTCAGAAAAAGCTAAATGTCGGGTCCGGCAATGCGCCGAAACGACGTTTAGCTTAAGGCCGGATCCGGATCAATGCCTTTCAATGGGCATTAATTCCGGATCCGGCCTTGCGGCAAGTGTTCCGGATTTTTGGCCGGAGCAAAAAGCACAGCATGCTGCGGTATTTTCTCCGGCCAAAAAACGTTCCGTTCCGGAACTGAAGACATCCTGATGCATCCTGAACGGATTTCTCTCCATTCAGAATGCATTAGGATAATCCTGATCAGGATTCTTCCGGCATAGAGCCCCGACGACGGAACTCTATGCCGGAAGACAAGAACGCAAGTGTGAAAGAGCCCTAACATTAAATATTTATACTTAATATTTTGGTGTTTTTTTAATTTAATAACTATTTCCCCCTTAGGGGCTAGAACCTGGATCCCTTGTCCTATTCACCCTAATAGAGCTCTATCAGGGTGAATTATACTTCACACTCTCCCTGCTGCCCTGTGCATAGTACACATGTCAGCAGGGAGCTGACTATGGCAGCCAGGGCGTCAGTAGCGTCCTGGCTGCCATGGTAACCAATCAGAGCCCCGCAATTACACTGCTTGGGCTCTGATCAGAAGCTGCCACTGCCACCAATGAAGATAACTTGCCCATTAATTCAAATATAGCGACACCTGACCTCTATGAGAGGTAGCTGCGATCCGCGACAGTTAACCCCTCAGGTGCAGCTATATGATTCACCCGCCTCCTATATTTGAATTAATAACTGAGCTAACATCATTGGTGGCGCAATGGCCACAGCCCCTCCCCTCCTCCTCCCCTTTTGCCTCTCACTGGTGGCAGCAGCGGCACAGGGGGAGGGACTGCTTCCTTCTCCCCTGTGCTGCTGAGGGAACATTGATCGCGTTGATAGCAGCGCGATTCATGTTCGCGATTCGTTATCGGCATATCTGCAAGGTTAGATGCTGATACCGATAACTTTGAAAATCCTGAATATCGGTAAATCCGATAATCGGTCGATCCCTACCTGGGACCACTGCCGATCAGCTGTTTGAGAAGGCACTGGGGCTCCTGTGAGCCCTGTGCCCTTCTCTGTGATTTTTCTGGGCCATGTGACGTCACGTTCATTGATTAAGTGGCCTAGGAGCAGCTCAGCCGCATAGAAGAGAAAGGGGCTGAACATGATACCAAGCACAGCCGCTATACAATGTACGGCGCTGAGCTTGGTGAGCTGTGAGGAGGCCGGGGCACTACTGCGATCACTTCAATAAACTTATCCTTTTGAATATGCAGGAAACATTTCCTTCACTTTGGATATTGTTTAGGCTGGGGGACTGGGTGGTTCATCTAGGACATGGAATGTCCATGTGTGACCGCTGTCTAAACTACTGACTGTAAATAACAGATACAGTTATCAACTAAATGAGTTGCTTAAAGGGAGTCTGTCATCACAGTTTCACCTTTTTAACCCTTCCCATAGCTTTCGAGCAGCATTACAGTTGATAAAAACGTTACCTTTATAAGCAATCGTGGACTTATAAAACTGGCAAAAATCATCTTAGTAGGATATGCAAATGAGGGCTCGCAAGTGCCCAGGGGCGGCGTCAACCTCGTAGGTGCCCAGGCAGCTCTGCCTTATCGTCGCTTCCCCCCGCCCAGTCTTTCCCTCTGCCCGCCCATCCTTTCCCTCTGCCCGCCAATCTTCTTACTTCTTCTTTCGCCGAGATCCCGTGCCTGCGCACTGAGTCCATCGGCCGGCGCATGCGCACTGCGATGATTCCATTCACAGTAATTAATGCGCTTGCGCCGGCTAACGGACTCAGTGCGCAGGCGCGGGATCTCGGTGAAAGAAGAAGTAAGAAGATGGGCGGGCAGAGGGAAAGGATGGGCGGGGGTAAGCGATGATAAGGCAGAGCTGCCTGGGCACCTACGAGGTTGACGCCGCCCCGGGCACTTGCGAGCCCTCATTTGCATATCCTACTAAGATGATTTTTGCCAGTTTTATAAGTCCACGATTGCTTATAAAGGTAACGTTTTTATCAACTGTAATGCTGCTAGAAAGCTATGGGAAGGGTTAAAAAGGTGAAACTGTGATGACAGACTCCCTTTAAAGAGAAACTATTTGATATAGTGCAGTGCACAATACTGTACTGTTTAGCATACTGTTACTGTATTGTGTGCTAAAATGCATACATTCATGTGTGCGAGACTGAAAAATGAACAAGTTATATCTCCAGCTCTAGGGTGGGCCCCCAAAATCAATTCCACTGGTGGGCCCTAGGCACCCCAGTCCGACACTGGGGTGTGATATACTTATAATATACTTTCTAACATAGAAATTATATTATAGTGTATTTGTATTGTGCAGCAGTTGTGTACCGCAGCTAGATAGAGGGACAAATGCTATTGGAGTAACTAATTGCAACTGGGTGATATACCTGTTGCCCCCAAAAAAACTGCTTGAGGACTGCAATATACCTTCTTCCACAAAATCCTGATTGAGGGGTGCTATATACTGGTTTCCGCCAAATACTGATTGAGGGGTGCTATATACCTTCTTCCACAAAATACTGATTAAGGGGTGCTATTGCCATATACCTTCTTCCACCAAATACTGATTGAATGCTTGTCACGGATGTTGTAGGGGAGAACACCAAAGGACAACAAGAAGGAAGGGAAAAGACACTAGGCCTCACCGCTAGGGAAGGAAAAGGGTCACCACCTATAAAACCCTGCTCCTGGCCCTAACTCCTATCCGTATGGGCACCTCTCGATGGTAGAGATGCCCATACACAGGAACCTAGAAAACCCTGGTGGCCCTCAGTTGCCCTAATAGTAATGACTGGGCAGAGACAACCCGCTCCTTCCCTGGTGAAGGAACCAGCATCTTGCTGAGGCCTAGTAAACAACAAAGGTGGGGGGGGAATACAAAACACAACAAGCGGAACACTTAACTTCTGAGGCTGATGGATGATGGACGAACAGGACTTCACCACGAACCACACTCCAGCTCTTCCAAAAACTAAATGAAGCTATCCAGAGCAAGGAGTGATGGGTAAAGTCAGACTAAATAGGGGGAGGTGAAGGTCACATGATCCACACCTGAACAGGGGGTGTGGACATGCCAGCAACACACAGACAAAGTGAAACCAAAAGAGGCTGTCAGATAACTCATGTGCAGATATTCTTTCAGACCTTCTCAAACCTGTCACTGGTGTGACAGTGCTGCGATACACCTGTTTCCGCCAAATATTGATTGAGGAGTGCCATATACCTGTTTCCGCCAAATACTGATTGAGGGGTGCTATATACCTGTTTCCGCCAAATACTGATTGAGGGGTGCTATATACCTGTTTCCGCCAAATGCTGATTGAGTGGTGCCATATACCTTCTTCAACAAAATACTGATTGAGGAGTGCTATTGCTATATACCTGTTCCACCAAATACTGATTGAGGGTTGCAATATACCTTCTTCCACAAATACTGCTCTTCTCTACAGATTTAGGCAGAGGGCATTTAGAAAATGACAGGCAGAGGAAGAGGCAAACCGTTCTGCAGGGATGGTAGGGGTCGGGCAGGTGCACCAGGCCGGAGCCTAAGTAGGAAGTTGGAGAAGGCGCGTGCAATAACTTCAAAGGGCGCACCAGAGTTGGTTGAGTGGCTCACTCAGCCTTCCGCTTCTGCACCCTCCTCATCCTCTGTATCTGCACCTTCCTCACTCTCTGCTGTGTGCACCCCCAAAGACACCACCACCACCACCACCATAGCCCCTCCACTCAAGTCAGGAATTATTTTCCCATCCATTCCCAGACCATACCAATGCACAGCCATTCTTGGCATTGGATGAGGAAGAGGAGGTAGCAACAGCCGCCACCCAGCGGTCTGACGACAGTATCCAGATCAGCCCAAGGAGGGTGATCCCCGCTGTTGCTGCCTGCTGCGAGATCTCTCATGTCAGTGGTGGTGAAGGTGACGATGATGACGTGTCGATGGACGTCACGTGGGTGACCACAAGAGAGGAAAAGGAGGGCAGTTTAGAGGGAGAGATGGAGCAGTAGATAGGGAGGAGAAGCAGGCAGAACTCGCAGTGCACAGGAGGCAAAAAGCAGACTGCAAATGTATCTGGAGTGAGCCATCTACCATGCACGGTCACATCTTGCGCTCCCAGGACGCCGGAACATGGCTCCGCAGTGTGGGATTTTTTTAACGTGTCAGCTGCTGATAATAGTGTTGACATCTGCAGCCTGTGCTGTCAACGCATAAGTCGCGGTAAACCCAACACTCACCTAGGGACGACCGCCTTAAGAAGGCACCTGGCCTCCCATCACCGAGCCCAGTGGGAGCAACACCGTCAGAACCAACAAAGCCACACTCCCGGCGCTCCACGTCCTGCCTCTTCTTCTCTCTCCTCCCATTTTTTAATTCGTTTTTTTCAGTCTATGTTGCTATAATTTGGGCCAAGGTGCACATTGTTTGATAAATTTGGTGCATTTTTAAACATAATACTTTTGTTATTCCAGTTTTTTACATCACCCCCTACTGGAGTAAGATTGTGACTTTTTTTGCAACTTTTTAAAAAGTCGCAGTGGATAAATCATGTGTGCAACTAATTAACATAGATAAATAGATAACCCGCTTTTCCACCCACTTTTCAAAAGTGTCAGGAGCAAAGTAAAATCCTAGCTTTTTGGGGCAAAATGGGATGCTGCAAAATTTGCAACTTTTTGCCAAAATTCTGGTGCAAATAAAGTGATAAATTCCAACAGTTGGTCAATGTATTTATGGGGAGATTTACGAAACAATCTACAAAAGCTTTTTAAGACCACTTCATAAATCTGCCCTATTGAGTCTACATTTGTCCCGCTAGGCTGTGGGGAACCACCTGCCATGTTGGCAGAAGTAATACTTTGTTGGTTCAAAACTATTTTATTAAGCATTATTCATTACTGTTGTAATGGAGGAATTGGACTGTTTAAGCACAGTCCTGGAGGGATTTAGACAGCCCATGGTGTATCTGTCAAGAATAAGGAGGAGTCGCCTCTTTGGTTTGCCAGTGTGGATACACAAGTCATTGGATGGTGGGACCCATTGGGATGACCAGTTATAGGTCCCCGTTCCCTACAAGTTGTCAGTTGGGTGTGGCCAGGAAGTGGAAGCACTAGCGGCACAGTGGTGTGTGGCCCAGCTGAGCCTGTATGCAGCATGAACCTGTGTAGTAAGTAGTGTTTAGTGTTGGGCACGTTCACCGAGGCCAAACAGAAGCAGTACCCAGTACCCCCAAGAAGAACTGTAGGAATGTGATTTGTCTTACTCTCCTACCCAACCTAAGGCCTGCCATCTACAGTTTTGTGAATCGGTCGCATGTATTAAACTGTTCCTGGTTAAGTTCTCACTTCCTTTCCGGCCATATTACAAAAGAACCATCCCCTTTTTTAACAAAAAAAAAATGGTGTTCCAGGTCTCGGCCATGGTCCCTTTTGACAGGCAAGAAAATGCTTAGACATGGTGCTGAATCTCCTTGAGGAGACCAGTCCTGTTTGGAGACTTACTGTAAGTACAGTACTCCATGGTATGAAGACTTATTGGCAATTCCCATGGGAAACGAATATGCAGACAGTGCGATGCCTTGAACGGATATCTGGCTTGTCTATTACCTTGACAAATCCTGAAGATTGTTGGAAAGTCGGATCTTGACTCATAGGGAGCCACATCTAATAGGTGGCACTTTGCAAGATGGTCCCCTTTCTTGAGAGATACCTCTTTGCATACGGGCAAGAAGAAAAAGTAGATTAACTTATGTTTCGCATGAAGAAAACCGTAAGTGAAAGGTTAATTACAGGTAGGAAAAGGTGTCGCCATCTGTACTACAGACCTAATGTCTGAACAGACACGTGGCACAGAGCCCTGCCAGGCACACGTAATCCAACAGTGCGCAGTCATGTGAAGCTCTGGACTCACAGACATCTTACCTCACAGGCTTCACGTCAACCACAACAAAAGCTGCAAGAGGAAAGGTCAGAACTGTGAAGTGCTATTTGTTTTCACTGTAACTTTATCCTGCACTTACCACCAGCCTATCTAGCAGAGGAATCAATTACCACTTGTCAGACTGAAACCCGACCTGAGAAACAAAGAAAGGTCATGACCTCCAGAAGGGAAAAAATTGGAATCTAGATGGATCAGACTTTCCCACTGGAAGGGTTAACGGGGCTGAGCCAATCTTTCCCTTTTTGTGAGTGGATCGATACCATGGCTCTGTCATTCTTCCTTCCCTCATCATAGGTGGTCAGTGGAACATTGGAGGTTGGCAAGATCACGTTGCTTCAATTACTTCATTTAATAATTGAAGACGTAAAATAACTGCGCATGCTTAAAACCAGGCATAAAAGTAGAGAGGAACGCAGATAATTCAAGGGTATTTCAAGAGAAAACTCTACTTGTCTTGTGCTTCTCAAGATATATTGGACAAAAATTTCACATCTTACCTTTGTTTATCAACTTTGAGATATATAGATTTGTAATAAACTCAATTGAGGAGAAGATGTTAGTTATTTCCACTACATTGGACAGAGGCAAAACTAAACAATCAGTTATAGGACCCCCATATGCCATTTATAACACTGGATTTTTCTAATATGCCACAGGTACATTTGGCCCCCACAGGCACCAGAGCCTGGGGGTAATTCCTGCCGCTGATTCTCCATTTCTACAACTTTGTCACTAGTCTCTGATGTAAATTTTTGGTTGCTGGTTCATATCTCATACTTAACATCCATAGGATCATTCAACAATATCTATGCAAATGAGAGTATTACAATGTAAGGGGTTTTAATACTGAAACTCCTTCCAAGGAGAAGTGACGGCGGGAAGGGGACGATTTGCTAAGTTGCATGGCTATGATTAGCCCACTAGAGGATTACAGGACTCATATTGGTCTGGTAAAGGATGAGAAGACTAAAGGATCCAGATTGGTCACCAGAGGATGACAATATTAAGATATAATCCATATATTACCTGAGGACTAGAAGGATCCAGAATGAACTACTAGAGAATCCAGACTAGTCCTTTAGTGGATTAGATAATCCATATTGACCAACCAAAGGACTACAGAAACCACAAAGGCCCAACAGAAGACTAGAATATCCGAACTGGCCCACTAGAGGACTAAATGATTCATATTGATTTACCTGAGGACTACAGGATCCATATTGATCTACTAGAGGATCCAGAAGAATCTCTAACCATAAGGGTACAGACAAATGGTCAGTTTTCTGCATGTAGTGTGGTTTTGAAAGCCAAACCAGGGGTGGATTAAACAAAAAAGATGAGAAGTTGTATCTGTCCTTTTATACATTCTCTTCTTTTATGATCCACTCTTGATTTTGGCTTCCAAAACTGCACGCAGGAAACTGACTGTGTGGCCACACCCTAGGAGGGCTCAAAAAGATTCAGCATATGAAGACTCCATCTGAAGTACAGTGGAGCTTGCTGTTGAGGTTTTTTTTTATAATTATTTTTTTTATTAGTGCCTGTTTGGCCTCAAACGCCTCAATGTTCTTTAATTACTGAGATTTGTTGGATTTTTGGGGAAGTGGTCTTCAGCTTGTAAATGTCTCTAGCAGTGCCTGAGCGTGAGACCGTATGTAAAATATGTGTGATTTACTTCTCTTTGCATTCCAGTCACATTCCATTATTCTCAATGCATAGTAAAAAAAAAAGTGCAAATAAAGCACCTCATAGCACAGTGTGTATATTTGTGAACTTCCTGCCATGGCAGTTACCTCGTGTAACCTCCGATTCAGGACAGTGCGGGAATTTTTTGAAAACTTGGACTAAAGTTGTACAAATGTGGTCACATTTCTTAATTTTATTTTGATACTGACAATCTGTTATAAGATCTGATCAAGATGATGGACCGTCACTGAAACGTGTATCTTTGACCTTATTTTATTGTTTTTTAATGTTGATAAAAGTCTTTTAGTAGAATCCCTTAGCGCAGCTCGCTCTAGTTTTTTCTTGCTACTCGAGCAAAAATTCCGGTGTCCTGAGAGGCTTGCCGGCAGAGAAGCGCAGCAGCCTGGGATCCCTCCCGCATGGGAATGATTATGCTTTCATCTAGTGTTGTGCCTAGGATGCACACCTTTATCTAGTAAAGTGCTATTACCCTTATTACCCTTATTCTTCAATACATATATAGTAGTTGACCGACTGAACTTCATGTTCAAAATAACTTTTTTGGGAAGGCTGCTCCTGAAGGTGGATACTCTCTATCTTCAAGGAATCCTGTCACCATGGATTACCTACAGGAATGGACCAAGACTCAAGATGAACTGATATCCCAACTTACAAGTACTACTCTACCAGCCACTCGAGAGGTATCAACTGTATCCATAAGTAATTCTGAGAGACAGAAAACCATGATTGACTTGGAGTGGACGCTTTATGTTTACCATTATACATACGGGAAGCAGCTTGATAAAGGTGGTGGCCATCACCGAAACGCTTAGCTTTGACCTTATTTTATTGTTTTTTAATGTTAAGAAATCTCTTTTATTAGTAGAATACCTTGGCGCAGTGCACTTAATTTTTTTCTTGCTCCTCGAGCAAAGTTGTCCTCCATTACAGGGATAATAAACACAGTGATGTCACAGGACAGCGAGAATAAACACAGTGATGTCACAATACAGAGATAATAAACACAGTGATGTCATAGTACAGGAATAATAACCACAGTGATGTCACAGTACAGGGATAATAAACACAGTGATGTCACAGTACAAGGATAATAAGCACAGTTATGTCACAGTACAAGGATAATAAGCACAGTGATGTCACAGTACACGGATAATATACACAGTGATGTCACAGTACAGAGACAATAAACACAGTGATGTCACAGTACAAGGATAATAAACACAGTGATGTCACAGTACAAGGATAATAAACACAGTGATGTCACAGTACAAGGATAATAAACACAGTGATGTCACAGTACAAGTATAATAAGCACAGTGATGTCACAGTACAAGGATAATAAACACAGTGATGTCACAATACAGGGGTAATAAACACAGTGATGTCACAGTACAGGGATAATAAACACAGTGATGTCACAGTACAGAGATAATAAACACAGTGATGTCACAGTGCACGGATAATAAACAGTGATGTCACAGTACAGAGATAATAAACACAGTGATGTTACAGTACAGAGATAATAAGCACAGTGATGTTGCAACGGGCGCCTCCCCTCAGGGCCCTCCTATATCGCCTCCCAAATTTGCCAAGTGGTATAGTGCGGCCTAAAATGTCTCTTTATGTGTGTCACGGTGCTCCTAACTGAATGCGGTTGGACCCCAGGCTTTGGCTCCAAAGCAATAAATAGGGGTAATAATTGAGGGATTTGAAGAAATATCTTGAGTCCAGACCTTGAGATGAAGTTCACCAGCAGCTTTATTTGAATAAACATTTCTTCCAATGGTTTACAGGCTTTGTCTTGGTTCCAGCAGGCTTTAGCATTAAACTGGCAGGCAAACTCTACTCTGCTATATCTGTTTCTCTCTCTCTGTTGTACTGACAAGCTGACTGGATAACTTGGCTTTTTCTGTATGCTGAACTTCTTCTGTAGTCTGACTTATCTTCAGCCGAATAACTAATCTCCTGGCTCTTGAAGCTTTAGGCTTTTGCCTCCATGGCCAGCAGAGCTTAGGGTGCTCTGGCTGGCGCGGGCACGTCCAGAAGAGACGTTCCCCTGCACACCCTTCCCCTGTCTAGGGAAGACCAGACTGACTATAACTGGTCCCCACCCTTCCTTTAGGAAGTAGGGCTAGCCCACTTCTCTCCAGAGGGATGGTTAGAATGGAATGGAACGCTCCATTCTACCTAAGTACAGGTCTGCCATGTTTGCTGCCACCTGCTGGTGAACCAGGTACATTACATGAACAATTACACAATATCATATATGCACAATGTTGAGGGACCTGGAAACAAATACACAAGATGACATACAGGTTAGATCAATAAAGATAGTAGCAAGGTGCAGAAGTGGTAACACCACTCAGAGGTGTTACAATGTCACAGTACAGAGATAATAAACACAGCGATGTCACAGTACAGAAATAATAAACACAGTGATGTCACAGTACAGGGGTAATAAACACAGTGATGTCACAGTACAGGGGTAATAAACACAGTGATGTCACAGTACAGGGATAATAAACACAGTGATGTCACAGCACAGGAATAATGCACATATAAGGGTCACCACGTACATAGTGACATCACAAAATATGCAAAAAATAAAAATAAAACGTAATGATGTCACTATGCAGGCATTATGCAAACATGATATCTCAGTACAAGGTTAATGCGGTGAGGAATGCAGATGAATAAAACTGGGTCTGGATCCAGTTTTCCACACCACTCCCATCAGTCATCAGTCATCACTAAGGCTAGGGCTACATGGTGACACTGGTCGCGGCCAGGATCGCAGAGTAGCAGTGATCCCATAAAAATGAATGGGATCACCGCGGCATTCTCAAGAAATCCAACACGGCTGGAGGCCTAGCCTAATTGCACCTAATATCTGAGTGAAGCTGGGCCCTCTTAGGTATTGGGCCCCATAGCATATGCTTCTCTGGCAGTTACACCCATGATAGAGGACCCTTTGTTAATTTTGCTCAGCGCTACTATGTATGTTTGAATAGAATGGGGGTAATTTACTAAGGCTGGTGTTTTACATGTCAGTCTTAGTAATAACCCCGCTGGAGGAAAACCTGTCCAATTTATTAAGAGCCTCTTAATTATTTTTTTTGCATTTTCTGCTGTTAGTGCCCCAGAACTGAAATCTATTCCAGCCAGGAGCAGGAGCAGATGTCTGGTCTAATCTGCACCAGTTTTTAAGCTCAGATGTTAAAAAGAATCTGTCACCATGATTCTGGAGTATTATCTGCAGTAATAAATGAGTAACACTGCAGATAAGGAGTCTAGATCGCTATTTTTAATTTTTTTCGTCCTGCTCCCGTTCCGCGGCTGTCAATGCTCAAAGCTGCGCTGAAAAACATTGTTGGGACTGCTGTGCATGCGCACATGAGTCCTCCCTATTATGTTAGAAGGGCACAGCAGTCCAGACTGTGTATTTCAGAGCAGGTTTGAGAGATCATAGATTGGGAACAGGACAGAAGAAAAATTAAAATTAGCAATCTGGATTAATTATCTACAGTACTACTCATGCATTACTGCAGATAATAATCCAGAATCGTGGTGACGGATTCCCTTTAAGTGAGTCAAGTCATGGCGCTCCCGCCCAAGGTCCGCCTCCTCCTACTCACACCCACCCACTTTTTTGGGGAAATGTGACTTGGGAGTCAGAAAAAGCTAAAAAGTCTCATATTTTTTGCAAAACGACACTTGCGCCAAAATTCGCGACTCTTTTATGTAAAAAAACCTGGTGTACAGCTATAGTAAATGACCCTCAATGCGTTAATCCATCAAGGAATTTCTACAAGCAAAAGGTGTACATAGTGCATAGTGTTAGGCCTATTGCACACGACCGTATGGCTTTTTCAGTGTTTTGCGATCCGTTTTTCACGGATCCGTTGTTCCGTTTTTTGTTTCCGTTGTGTTTCCGTTTCTGTTCCGTTTTTCCGTTCCGTTTTTCCGTATGGCATATACAGTATACAGTAATTACATAGATAAAATTGGGCTGGGCATAACATTTTCAATAGATGGTTCAGCAAAAAACGGAACGGAAACGGAAGACATACGGATGCATTTCCGTATGTGTTCCGTTTTTTTGCGGACCCATTGACTTGAATGGAGCCACGGACTGTGATTTGCGGGCAATAATAGGACATGTTCTATGTTAAAACGGAACGGAAAAACGGAAATACGGAAACGGAATGCATACGGAGTACATTCCGTTTTTTTTGCGGACCCATTGAAATGAATGGTTCCGTAACGGACCGTATACGGAACGCAAAAAACGTCCAGTAAACGGGAAAAAAAAACGTCCGTGTGCAATAGGCCTTACTATATTGCCATCTCTAGTCTTGCAGTAGTGCAAAGCTGTGAATAGCTCACATGTGATCGAATGATAACGAGATGACTCTGCTCATTCTGTCCCAGTACGTTCAGCAAAGATACAAGTATGTTACAGGAAACAGGACATAGAAACATAGAATGTGTCGGCAGATAAGAACCATTTGGCCCATCTAGTCTGCCCAATATACTGAATACATGTCAGTCTATTGTGACCGCACTAGTGACCAACGTGGAGATTAAAAAAAAGGTAAAAAAATATTCTAATAAATAGGTTTAGAAAAAAGAACTATTTTAAAGAATATGTACTTTTTGATTATATATTCCTTTTAATACAGTAAAGTACGCTGGAGAGAACGACATCCAGGTTTGCAGACAACACGGGCGCTTGGATGATGGGAAGACGGAGGTTGTAAATTGAGAATCATTATTTATATTGAGTTGGAAATCTAACAGGGGCGGACAATTACTGCTGTGTTTAGAACCTCTGCACTTTTCTATTACACTTTACCATTAGCCCAATGACTTTTAAATCCTACCCTATACTTAAAGGGCTTTTATTGGCATCATCCAAAGCTCGTTCCGTAATAGAACAATAGGTTTCATGTTCTCAGATGCATTTTGTCAAATGTGTCTTCAGTGCACTCATCCTCCAGGAGATTGTAAAACGTCTTCACAAACTGTAATGCTCTACGGCTTTTCATATCCGGGATGTATATTACATTGTTTTTTATGGTTTGTGGCGTTTACAAGCTACTTATCATGTGATTATCCTCCCGTAGGGTGTTTGATTTCACTCCCAGCTACAAGTTTGCAAACTGAGTTTTAAAACTTTTCTCCAGGAGACTTCTGTTAGGAAGGGTATGGCCAATACTGACCATTTAAGGCTGGGTTCACACTTCAGTTATTTGGTCAGTTATTTTGATCAGTTTTTGTGAGCCAAAACTCGTAGAGAAGCCTCCACAGAGATCAGGTATAATGATTTGATCTGCACCTGTTCTGTGTTGTTAACCCGCACCTGGTTTTGGAGGACTGACCGAATAACTGAAGTGTGAACTCTACCTTAGGGCAAATGCACACGACCGTATGTATTTTGCGGTCCGCAAAACACGGATCCGCAAAAAATACGGAAGACGTCCGTGTGCATGCAGTATTTTGCAGAACGGAACAGCTGGCCCCTAATAGAACAGTCCTATCCTTGTCCGTTATGCGGACAATAATAGGACATGTTCTATTTTTTTGAGAAACGGACATACGGAAATGGAATGCACACGGAGTAACTTCCATTTTTTTTTTGCAGACCCATTGAAATGAATGGTTCCACGTATGGTCCTGAAAAAAATGGAGCGGACACGGAAAGAAAATACATTCGTGTGCATGAGCCCTTACCCTGAAACCACCACAATCAGTACTGATTGTGCTGATTGTACTGCTGTTTTGTGCCTGTGCGCTGGCATTGCGAGGCCTGGTAGGAGTGATTCTGCTGAGAAAAACGATACCTCACTTATGTAGATCTATTGAGCTGTTGCTAGAGAGCGGTGAATGCAGAGCTCCCCATCCGGGCTCTGTACTCGCCACTTCCTGGTCTTCTCCTGTGGGGCTCAACACGCTGTGATGTGACCTCCACGCAGTGTGAGGTTGTCGGTGCTCTGTGACCTCACACTGTGCAACATCGGGTCACAACACAGCGCGACCAGAAGACCAGGAAGATCGCTGTATCTCTGGAATGGAGGCGGCGTCCGGAGCAGGAGAGTGAGTTGATTTTTTTTTGGTCTGCTCTGAGGTCTGAATAATATTGGGGGCGGAGCTGAGGTCTGAATGGGGCCTTATTAACCTTGTGGGTATGATCTGAGGTCTGATTGAGGATCTTATAAACATTGGGGGTCTGAGCTGAGGTCTTATTGGTGACTAGTGTTGAGCGCGAATATTCGAATAGCGATTTTTTTCGAATATAGCGCTATAAATTCGCTATTTAGAATATTAGTTTTTATTTTTTTTATTGTTATATTTTTTTCTTTCCCACTTCCCAAAAGTAGTTCTTACCTGTCCAAAAGTAGTTCTTACCTGTCCCGAGGATTCCTGGCTTCCTGGCTGCCCCAGTCAGTGCCCGTTGCCGCTTCTGCCGACTTCTGTGCTCATGGAGCGTCCCCATCACCATGGGAATGCCTCCATACTAGAATGTACTGTCGGATGTGAGAATTAAGTTGAAAATAGCAAAGATGACGAATATGACAAATGTATTCGTCATATTCCTCAAAACGAATACATTCCTCATATTCGTCATCTTCGCTAATTCTACCAAGCCAACCATAGTAAACCAGGTCTAAGTTGAAATCGCAATGCGATTACTTCAAGTTATATTAATCGCATTGCGATTTCAACTTAGAGCTGGTTTACTATGGTTGGCTTGGTAGAATTAGCGAAGATGACGAATGTATTCGTCATATTCCTCAAAACAAAGATAACAAAGTATTCTCCATCTTCGTTTTAGCTCCATATTCGTCAACTTCGCTAATTCTATGCAATCAAATAGGAAAGTTGACTAGAGACAGCTGTTTTTAATTCGCTATGCGATAATATTACTTAGCTTTTTTTTTTAATAAATAGAATAATTATTATACTTGATAATTATTATAATTATTCTATTTATTTAAACAAAAAAAGTAATATATATGCATAGCGAATTAAACACAGCTGTCTCTATAGTCAACTTTCCTATTGGATTGCTAGAATTAGCAAAGTTGACTAATCTGGAGCTGAAACGAAGATGGAGAATACTTCGTTATCTTCGTTTTGAGGAATATGACGAATACATTCGTCATATTCGTCTTCTTCGCTAATTCTAGATATCAAACCAATAGGAAAGTTACCTTAAGTTAAAATCGCAATACGCGATTATTTAAATCGCCTATTAATTGCGATAACTAGAATAATGACGAATATTAGATTTCAACGAATATGAGACGAATATTCTAGCGAATATTCGCTAATTTCGTCGAAATCGAATATGGCACCTCTCGCTCATCACTATTGGGGACCTTATAAACATTGGGTGTCTGATCTGAGTTCTTATTAACATTGGGGGTTTGATTGGGGCTCTGAGCTAAGGTCTGATTAACATTGGAGGTCTAATTGGTGGTCTGATCTGAGGTCTTATAAAAAAAAAAAAAATCTTATTTTCCTCCTTTAAAAGCCAGGTGCATCTTATGGGAAGGTGCGTCTTATAGGGCGAAAAATACGATATCTACTGCCTTTTATGGGAGAGTGTAGTGGGCATGCTCTGTGACACGTACATAGGTAACTGTGCAGGAAAGAGGAGGAGGAACTGAGCTCTATTATCTACTGTCAATGGTTTTTAACCTGTGCTGTCTGCCTCCAGCTTTTTATCAGAAGTGTTAACTTTCATTGTAAACCCAGCTTCTGATGATATTGAGAGGACTGCTGACTTTTATGTGCCTCCACTTGCCTAATTCTCGTGCCATCAAAATAACACATAAGGGTATTCCCCAGCTCTCCACCGTCCAGACGCCCGCCGTTATACACCTCTCTATTGTGCATTACAATGGCAACACTCCTCTACAAAACCACCGTTTATAATTGTGTTCTCCAGCCTAATATCTCACAATGTTATACTACTCCTTCAACCTTAGCCAATATTTGCATCTACTTGAAAAGTCGTAATTTATTCCGAACAGTTTTGTCCTTTGTGCAAGTTTAGGAAAATATGGTTTCTGTCAACAGATTTATAGTGCGCAGTTCCCAGTAGATGAAAATCTCCACTTGTGAAATCCATAAGCATTTTACATTTCAGGACATTCTGTGCTTGCAAAAATTCTGAGAGGACATAACCGTGAAGAATTTATGATCCGGTCAACAGCTTGGTTCAACATGATGTAAAATTAAAGAAAAACAAAAGGAAGATGATGGGATTTCCTTTCACCTTTAGCTCGTAGAAATTCCTTGATGGATTAATGCATTGAGGGTCATTTACTATAGCTGTACACCAGTTTTCTGACATAGAAGAGTTGCAAATTTTGGCAAATTTTGAGACTTTTTAGCTTTTTCTGACTCCCAAGTCACGTTTTCCAAAAAAAGTGGGTGGATGTGGGTAGGAGGAGGCAGACCTTGGGCGGAAGCGCCATGGCTTGAGTCACTTAAAGGGAATCTGTCACCACGATGCTCTTGATGTTAGATAAGCACTGAAGGCAGGCAGGAGAATAGTAAGATGGGGGTGCTCCAGCTCAAATATAGAGACCAATGACCAGGACAGCTTGATTACAGTAAAATAAAATCTCTCCTTCACTAAATAGAAGATAGTTGTTACAGTGCAAATACAAGTAGTGAGGCACAGTTTTCAAATATATCACAAAATAGTTTCTAGCAATCTTCCGAAAACGATCAAAAGACTGCAGGCTGCAGTCTTAGATCGGATGGCCAGTCGGTCTTAGAAGTGTGCAGTGATGGTCAGTTCGCAGTGTTCGCCAGCGAACACATGCGGTCTGCCATCTTGACTGACCCGTCCGGCGATGCACAGGTAAGCCCTTACCTGTGCCTGTGCTGGGAGCCGGTCTGAAATCAAATGCGGTCATCGGGAGCAGGCAGTTCCGAGAACAGCCGCCGGGGGCCTTCATCGGGCTGTTCTCAGAACTGCCTGCTCCCGGTGACCGCATTTCATTTCAGACCGGCTCCCGGCACAGGCACAGGTAAGGGCTTTCCCGTGCATCGCCGGACGGGTGAGTCAAGATGGCAGACCGCATGTGTTCGCTGGCAAACACTGCAAACTGACCATTACTGGTAGTGTGGCGGGAGCGTCAGAAGCAATTAACCCTAACCATGTGAAGTCTAAAGCCATCATTAAGTGCGAAGCCTCAAAGTCCAGGGAGTGTCCCGATGGGAAGAACGGTTGCGCCTCCTTAATTACTGGCTCTACCATTTTTAAAGCTTTTTTTTAAACTTTTTTTTAAAGTCCCCCTAGGGTACTTGAACATGCAATCTTTACATTGCTTCTTCCAAGGACTTTACGTATTTAAGAATGCAGCCTATGGGAGATTCAAGATATTCCCATGGAGCACTGCCACCTGCAAGCCTCTATAGGAATATACCTATGGCATGGAAACGTAGCCTCGAGCAGGCTCAAGGCTACCACCACCAAAGAATGGTTTCCCAAATCATACGTGTTCAGGATTAGGGAGTGCCATGGTCAGAATTGACCATGGAATTTGAGGGGTTAAATGTCTGCGATCAGTGTTGTTGCCGATTGCAGACATTAGCCTTGAGTGTCTGCTGTGTAAATTTGCTTCTTACTGCTACCTTGAGTTGTGCGATCTACCCATCTTATACCCCCGTATATTCTGTATATATTGCCTCTCTGAGCCTATTCATTGTATTAGTTGAAAGCTTTCTCCAGCATTTATCATCTTTAATTAAATATATTGTGCTATTGATGAAGAAGAACCCGAGAGTGATTTTAAGGATCTCCCTGGGTGAGAATGTGATCTCACGGGGGTTCTTTGTAAATCTTCAGGGATGCCTTAAAGATATGTAGCTACTGTATTAATGATAAGTGCATCCTATAGATCAGCCTGGGAATTGACTAAGAGTAGTAGAGCTCTGAACATTAAGAGAAGTTTACACATCTATCAATGAAGACTAATCTGCATGTACTGTAGAAAATCGACAACACAAGAGAAGACATTTTAGTTATATTTGTTTGGCCTATACATTGTTTAATTGGCTATAGGGGGTGCAGAGGTTAGTGGAGGCCTTCACTCCCTATACCCTCTTAGACAAGCCTGCATGGCATATGTTCTCAGTAGGAAGAGGGGAAGGAGCCTGCTGCCATCAGGGACCGGCCACCAGGATAAAAAAGAAAGGGGTGCACATGCAGCCAGCAGACCCTTGCCCACCTACTGTCTCTCCTTTGCCCCTCCATAGAACTCCTGCTAAGTTACAATGCATTCAGAAAGTCTTCAGACTCTAACTTTGTTCACATTTTGTTATGTTGCGGTCTTCTGCTGAACTAAAAGTAAAATTCAAGTTTTCGTCCATCAATCTGCACTCAATACCCCATATTGAGAAAGTGGAAACAGAATTTTAGACATGTTTGCAAATTTAATAAAAAAGAAAACTAAAATTAACATGGACATAAGTATTCAGACCCTTCGCTGTGACACTTGACATTTAGCTCTGGGGCCTCCCATTTCTCTTGATAATCTTTAAGATGTTTCTAGTTCTACACCTTGATTGGAGTCACCTGTGGTAAATTTAATTGATTGAACATGATTTGGAGACACATAGACCTGTCTGTATAAGATCTCACAGATGACAATGCATATTAAAGCAAAACCCAAGCCACAAGGAGGAAAGAAGTGCCTGTAAAGCCCAGAGACAAAATTGTGTGGAGGCACATATCTGAAGAAGGGGACAAACAATTTCTGCTCCTCTGAGCACAGTGGCCTCCATAATTCTTAAATGGAAGAAGTTCGGAACAACCAGGACTCTTCATAGAGCTGGCCACCCCACCAAACTAAGTAATCTGGAGAGAAAGGCCTTGATAAGAGATGTGACCAAGAACCCAATAGTCACTCTGGCTGACTACCAAATATCTGTGTGCAGATGGGAGAAACTTCCAGAAGGTCAACCATCACTGCAGCCTCCACCAATCTGTTCTTTATGGCAGAGTAGCTAGAAAGAAGCCTCTCCTCAGTAATGGGATGTGAAAGTTTTCAAAAAATTTATCTATCCCGTTCCCACCAGTAATGGGGGGCCTCTATGACCCAGACACTTTGCCTGTATGGGGCCCAAAAGCTGTAATGGTGGCCATGGCTGCCATACTCCTCTGGCAGTGGCTTTTTTCTCCAAGAACAAAAGGATCGGGTAGTTGAAATCGGTTGGGGAAGAGTCGGAAATCCCCAATACACATTAGCTGGTCAGCCGGTCATGTTGAAATCAGCGGGCTCAGCTGAAATCTAGTGTCTATGTCCTGATTACCCAGTCTGCCACATAAGAAGACACCAGTATTATAAATTGCCATGTTACAGATTATGCATTGGGGCCCACAGGCTTCAAGTTACATCTGTGCATCCTTGCACTTAGAAAAAATAAGGTTTGCCACCAATACGTGCTCCAATTTTATAGTCATGGCTGTACACCAGACACATGATAATTGTGTCCTGGAGGTCATTGACTTCTAGGTGGTGCAAACATAAATTTCTTTGTATGATGCATGCTTTGTTATATCTTGGTTGGGAAGCAGAGGCGAAGTGAGTCACCATAAGAGAAGGCAACCTTGGATATTTTGTGCACCACATTCTGTGTGAATTAAACATCTTTTTCCAATGGAAGTCAGTGTCCTCCTTAGACGACATTGACTTGGAACCTACACCATATAACTTTTTTTTATGGTCTGGCTAAATAAAAGAGGTGAAAAGGTGACCATTCATGCTGTAAGGGAGTTCATAACTTGTTGGTCTCCATTACTCAAATAGACTTTGGTGGAGAGGGCAAGTACTTGCACAGTCATCTCTCCAACATGGTGCTGCCATAGTGGATGAAGTGGGATCTGGGTCCATGAGATTGGATAGTTGACTTCAACAACTTTTCGTCCAGTGGCCTTAAGCTATTTTAATTGGCCACAGTATATAGAGTCCCCCACCATCCCTATAGTGCCCCCTTTGTAGTTATATGATACTGGTGCTCGTATACCAGAGAAGAGAAGAGTGACCAATTCCACATTGTGCACATCTGTCACACAGACGCACTATGGCGGGAAGATGGACGGCCTCACATAGATCTATGCTTCGTAAGCTTCTGTCTAAAGCATCAACTTTATGAGTGTTTATGGGCTCAGCTTAAAACAATTTATATCAAGCTCTATGAACTCATAACCAGACCTTCTGGAGTGAACCCAGATGAGACAGAAATACGTCTTTCTATAGATTACATAGTTCTGATCAGGAGATAATCTTATCAAGAATGACAGACATAGATTTCATACATCGTGAACGGGCGGTGGAGTCAGGAAATGAAAGCAGAAAGTTGCCAATATTTTCTACACATTTAAAGAGAACTGATCCCTAAAATAAAAGTCCCCAGTAAATCTTCAAAAATGGTAAGTGGTAGGCAATTAAGAGTGCCGTATTTGTGTGAGGGGAGGCGGGGCGTTCACTATTTAAACCTGGCCCTCCTCCCCCCACTTGTCGGTTCGAACGATTTCGAATCGGCTTGTGGGTTGGTGCCAGAGAAGGGCATGCGTCACTGGAGGATCGGGGGATCGGCTGCGTCGAGCTCGTCGCTACGGTGATTAGGTAGGCAGGGTGGCTTGCACACCCGTCTCGCTATGTATAACATGTGGGGCTGCCGAGCGTGCCGCCGGTCCCCAGCTGCGCTGGAGACTGCCCGCACTCCCGATCGCTTCCGGCACCCCGAGACAGGCACCCCGATCCGCTCCAGGCCCTGCGCTAAGCACCCCCGCTCCCACATGCAGCGTCCCCCAGGCAGGCACCCCTCACCTGTGGCTCAGCGGCGACGGGTCACGACGTCCGCTCGCATACCCTGAGCATCGGTCACGCCGGCCGTCGGCTCCACAACGCAGCGTTATATATCACTCACTCCCGTATCAGAACGTTCCGCCGTAGAGGAAAACGCCGTCCGCTCACACAGGGATCTATTCATTAGCTGCAATCAGTAAGCGGAGGTTCAGCTGCAGGATCAGGGGACGGAAGCCGAAACCTATAGGCGATTAATACGCCGCGGCTTTCCCTGTACAAATAGTCGATAGCGGTGGGCACGGGATGCAATGTTCCACATGGCGGAGCGCAAATCCCTCGCAGCCGATCCTGATGCACGTTCTCCTGGTAATTACAATTAGCGAGGCTGTGAAGGTGGACATGCTTATTCATGTCTAGGAATCCGCTGCAGAATAAACTCGTCTTCTTTACTGCGCCAAACTCAGGCAAGACGAGATAAGCAGATACTCAGACATGTGCACTGTATAACAAGTTATGATTTCAATGGTTAATTCTAACCTAGAAGGGAATCACTGGCTTGCTGCGCTCCAGCAGGTCCTGGCTTGAGAGAGGGCGGGGGATGGTCGACACCTACAGGCCCATACTGGTACTGCAGTCTTGGTGCAGGGCTCCTCTGCTCAGGCACAGTGGCTAGGTACTAAGGCAGGAGTAAAAAAAAAAAAAAAAATATTTAAAAAAATTTGGAATATGTTCAAGGATCAAATATAAAGAGGGCTTCAAGGAGGGGGGCTGGCCACGTCACTTTGCGCACGCAGCCGGGCCGCCCATAAGCCCATACGGTCAGTCAGGGGGTTGGTTCGGGCGCAGTCACAATAATCCGGTGGTTAGCTAGGGAGCGGTGGCATGAGTGAAGTGTCGCCCAGCTGGCGTGCGCTCACTCACACGTCTGTCCTTGGTTATTCAGGTCCATAGGTGGTGGGCTAACTTACGATACTGTGGGGTTCGTGGCTGTCATGGCCACCAGGTGAGTCAGGGGTGGTGCATGCGGGGGCCAACCCCCTCTTTTCTCCTGCATAGGCTTTGGGGACAGGGGATGGTGGTCTATTATGTCCAGGCCTCTGGCGCATCTCTTACAGGGTGGCGCCTACAGTCGTGGCCTTTGGTGGGGGGGAAAAGGAAAAAAAAAAAAAAAGAAAAAATTATAATAATGGTATAGATAGGAATGTTGCTTTGCCAGGTCTGTCACGACTACAGACTCCTTATAAAGCCCTGCCACGACTGCAGGCATCAGTCTGTCACGACTACAGACCCGCTCTAAAGCCCTGCCACGACTGCAGGCAACAGTCTGTCACGACTACAGACCCGTTATAAAGCCCTGCCACGACTGCAGGCATCAGTCTGTCACGACTACAGACTCGTTATAAAGTCCTGCCACGACTGCAGGCATCAGTCTGTCACGACTACAGACCCGTTATAAAGCCCTGCCACGACTGCAGGCATCAGTCTGTCACGACTACAGACTCGTTATAAAGTCCTGCCACGACTGCAGGCATCAGTCTGTCACGACTACAGACCCGCTCTAAAGCCCTGCCACGACTGCAGGCACAAATCCGTTACGACTGCAGACTCATTATTAAGACCGGCCACGACTGCAGGCATTAGTCTCATGTCAACAGACTCATGAGGTAATACTACCACGTCTACAGGCGATGGTCCGTTACCGCTACTCTCGATGTAGGGTCCCCTCACGACTATAGGGGCTAGTCGGTCACATCCACAGACTCGGTCGCACTCCCGTTAACTACAGGCACTGGGTGGGCATCTACGGGTAGTTGCGTCACGACTACGCACGTGGGTCAGCCACGGCCTGGGAGGTCAGCCTTCACGGTCACAGGTAGGTCCAGTTAGGCTTCAGTCTCCCAGCGGGTTCCAGTCACAATAACCAGCCCCTAGGTGAGGGGGGGCACTCCCGCACCGGCGCACAATGCCAGGGAGCTGTGCGGCTCCTCACGCGGCACACGGTTCAAACCAGCGGGGGCCGGGGCCCACGGTAAAGGAAGGGCTCCCTCTGATCCGGTGCACATTGCCAGGGAGTGGCGCTGCTCCCCACGCGGTACGAGTGTCCAGCCGGCGGTGGGTCGGCCCTCCCGCACTGGTGCATTCTGCCAGGAAGCAGCGTGAGCTCCCCACGCGGCTGGGGGGTAAGGCTCCTCATCTTCAATAAAGTCTGGCACGGGCCGCCGTGCCGTTAGGTAGGCAGGGATCAGGGGAAGGAGTACTAGGCTCGGTCAGGGGGAGCAGATCATAGGCGGTGGCTGGCTTCCTGCTGCCGGCCGTACATTAGGTTCCAAGGGGGTTATTTAGGCACAAGATGTTAGTTAGTCCGTGCAGGTGATCTGCGTTATACCATGCTCTTCATGCTCGTACTCAGAGCTGTGCCCATACGAGAGCTGCTTAAGTGGTTGATAGTGAAAAAAAAAAAAAAAAAAGTATGTGTATATATATATATATATATATATATATATAAAAAAAAAAAAAAAATATATATAATATAATATATACATTTTTGAGTCTCTCACGCATGGCTTCTCCGTGTTAGTTTTACACATACAGATCTGCCATTAGAGTCTCTCATGCATGGCTTCTCCGTGTGAGTTTTACACATATGACTCCGCCATTAGTCTCTCACGCATGGCTTCTCCGTTTTAGGTTTACACATATGACTCCACCATTAGTCTCTCACGCATGGCTGCTCCGTTTTAGGTTTACACATATGACTCCGCCATTAGTCTCTCACGCATGGCTGCTCCGTTTTAGGTTTACACATATGACTCCGCCATTAGAGTCTCTCACGCATGGCTTCCCCGTTTTAGGTTACACATTTGACTCCGCCATCTGAGTCTCTCATGCATGACTTCTCTGTTTAGGTTCACACATATGTCTCCGCCATTAGAGTCTCACGCATGGCTGCTCCGTTTTAGGTTACACATATGACTCCGCCATTAGAGTCTCTCACGCATGGCTTCTCCGTTTTAGGTTTACACATAGGACTCCGCCATTAGAGTCTCTCACGCATGGCTGCTCCGTTTTAGGTTTACACATATGACTCCGCCATTAGAGTCTCTCACGCATGGCTTCTCCGTTTTAGGTTACACATTTGACTCCGCCATCTGAGTCTCTCATGCATGACTTCTCCGTTTAGGTTCACACATATGTCTCCGCCATTAGAGTCTCACGCATGGCTGCTCCGTTTTAGGTTACACATATGACTCCGCCATTAGAGTCTCTCACGCATGGCTTCTCCGTTTAGGTTCACACATATGTCTCCGCCATTAGAGTCTCTCACACATGGCTTCCCCGTTTTAGGTTACACATATGACTCCGCCATTAGAGTCTCTCACGCATGGCTTCTCCGTTTTAGGTTTACACATAAGACTCCGCCATTAGAGTCTCTCACGCATGGCTTCTCCGTTTTAGGTTACACATATGACTCCGCCATTAGAGTCTCTCACGCATGGTTTCTCCGTTTTAGGTTACACATATGACTCCGCCATCTGAGTCTCTCACGCATGGCTTCTCCGTTTTAGTTTTACACATATGACTCCGCCATTAGAGTCCCTCACGCAGAGCTTCTCCGTTTTAGTTTTACACATATGACTCCGCCATTAGAGTCTCTCACGCATGGCTTCTCCGTTTTAGGTTTACACATAGGACTCCGCCATTAGAGTCTCTCACGCATGGCTTCTCCGTTTTAGGTTACACATATGACTCCGCCATTAGAGTCTCAAACGCATGGTTTCTCCGTTTTAGGTTACACATATGACTCCGCCATCTGAGTCTCTCACGCATGTCTTCTCCGTTTTAGTTTTACACATATGACTCCGCCATTAGAGTCCCTCACGCAGAGCTTCTCCGTTTTAGTTTTACACATAGGACTCCGCCATTAGAGTCTCTCACGCATGGCTTCTCCGTTTTAGGTTACACATATGACTCCGCCATTAGAGTCTCTCACGCATGGTTTCTCCGTTTTAGGTTACACATATGACTCCGCCATCTGAGTCTCTCACGCATGGCTTCTCCGTTTTAGTTTTACACATATGACTCCGCCATTAGAGTCCCTCACGCAGAGCTTCTCCATTTTAGTTTTACACATATGACTCCGCCATTAGAGTCTCTCACGCATGGAGATTAAAAAAATAAATAAATAAATAAAATAAAAATTTCCTCACCAGGCCCAGCTGCGCTGGGACTAGTCTCCCATCTCACCATAGCTAAGAGACTGATGGCCAATTCCTTGGCCAGTAATACTCTGAGGGCTTACAAGACAGCTTGGCACCTGTTTCAGAGATATGAGAACACCTACCCGGCCGCTGACCGGGGACCTATCACTCACCTATTGGGCTTTGTCAGGGTTTTTGCCACTCTCAATTAAACCTGTCCTATAGCATTGTTAACTATACATGGCAGGTATTCAGCACCATTGGTGCAGGCTACATCCGGACCTACCGTCACTCTTCTCCGCCCACCCGATCAAAGCGGCGTTGAAGGGTTTGCGCAAGATGTCTGTTGTGAAACGACATGGGCGTCAGCCATTTACCGGTAGCTTGTTCAGGCCGTGACAGGCAAACTGCAGGGGCAAACCGTTCGGGCCGCAGGTTAGCGCTCTGGTAGAAACAGCCTTGTACCTGGCTTTCCATGGATTCCTCAGGTCAGGCGAGCTCATGGGCACCAATACGCTGGCTGGGTGCCTGTGGAAAGGTCAGCTCATCCGGCGCGGGTCCATCTATGTCCTCACCTTGGCCTCGTCCAAGACATCACGACCGGGGCAACCAGTGGCGGTCAGATACTTTCCCACGGACAGCAGATGGTGTCCGGTGCAGGCCTTGGAGGCTTGGCTGCGTAGTATTTAGTCCAAGCGGCATGTTCTCCCGTACTCGAACTAGTCAATGCCCGGCTAACCACCGCGGCCTTTCTTACGTACTTTCAGGTTAGTTGACAGGTCCAGGGGTCGGTCCTCGCTGGATCACAGGACATTCCTTCCGCATGGGCGCGGCAGCGGCGGCGTCCATGCATAAGGTGCCAGTACATGTCATCAAACGGTTGGGTCGTCGCAGTTCCGTGTGTTCCATACGTAATATCCCGGATCCTTATACGAAATATCATTGGCTTTCGAGTTTTGGTCTGTAGTTTCTGTTATCAAGTTTTCTAACTCCTATGCATGGTTCTTTTGGCCCCTTTAGGCTACCCTTCGATAAGCAGTTCCGGCATAACTCTGCTGCTTCTAGGTTGGGGGGGTGGAGTATAGGCGTAGGTAGGGGACCCTCTCAGCATGAGCCGATCCGAGCACAAGTGGTAGGCAATTAAGAGTGCCGTATTTGTGTGAGGGGAGGCGGGGCGTTCACTATTTAAACCTGGCCCTCCTCCCCCCACTTGTCGGTTCGAACGATTTCAACCCACCCAGGAGCCCTCCCTTCTTTCAGGTCTCATTATTGGGGTAGCCCCCTTTAGGCTACCCTTCGATAAGCAGTTCCGGCATAACTCTGCTGCTTCTAGGTTGGGGGGGTGGAGTATAGGCGTAGGTAGGGGACCCTCTCAGCATGAGCCGATCCGAGCACAAATGTGACTTATGGGTAAAACTTCACCGCTGTGACCAGTCATTGGCTGCAGCAGCCATGTGACCGATGTCAAATGTTTATGCGGAGAGACCCGAGACCTGCAGCGCCTGAGGGGGAGAAATGAAAGTAGCGGAGATCAGATCCGGTCAATGCTTGGGGATCTGCAGAAATGGAGGAAGTAATTTTTATTTAATATTTTATCATCACATTCCAAGACCCATAACTTTTATAAATTTTTCACAAGGTCATAAATGGTGGCACCAAATATGTATTTGTTTATGGGGAAATATTTTTTACAAAAATAAAATATATTGTGGGTTTTGCTCTGGTAGATAGGGTAAGCAGACGCAGTACAGAGGCAAATTACAAGTTCTTAACTCAAACTTAAGTGTTTATTCACACTTGCAGCAGTTGCATAAAACAACACATCACTTTGCAGTCTTTGGTGTTAATTCACACACAATAGAAAGTTCATATTGCACAAGTCACCTTGTTGGCAGTTCTGACTCCAGTAGTCCACAGCAGGATTTAGGGGGCCTGTTCCCCCTGCACACGGGTCTCAGCCCTCCAGTCTGGCACAAAACCTCAGATCCCAACACAGAGACCTCCTGAGCTCCACTGTCAGACGGAGGTAATCCTCTCCACCTGGCAGTGCTGGCTGATTTGTATGCCTGGCAAAACCCGTCCTGGAACATGGGGAGTAGTCACCCACCCAGCACTTTGACTACTCCCAGTAAGAGCCATTCTGGATCAGCTATTACAGCCATACTAAGTATCAAGGTGTCGAACAGCAACTCTGCTGACACATAAAAACCGGCTCTTACTCCACTGAGGCCAGGAACCTCGGTGACACGTACCTATCATCCACGATGATTCCTTGTACCTTCTTACATACCTCCCCTCTTTGTTCAACCCTGGGGGGGTGAACAAATGCCATACAGTATACTCGGGACACGGCATCCACGTTTCCCTGCAACCAGCCTGCCCTGTGTTCTACGGAGAACTTAAAGTTTTGTAAGGACAGGAACCACCTGGTGACTCGGGCATTTCTCTCTTTGGCCTGGCTCATCCACTTGAGAGGAGAGTGGTCAGTCACCAGGCGGAATGTTCTCCCCAACAAATAATAACGGAGAGACTCGAGTGCCCACTTGATAGCCAGGCACTCTCTCTCCACTATACTGTACCTGGTCTCGGCTGGGGTGAGCTTGAGGCTTAGGAAGACAACGGGATGCTCCTCCCCGTTGACTTCCTGAGACAGTACAGCACCGAGGCCTACTTCGAAAACATCGGTCTGTACTATAAACTCCCTTTTTAAACCGTTGACCCACACAGGGCCGACTTCAAAGTGGAGAAAGCCTCTTCCGTCCCGGTCATTCCAGTGAACCATCACTGACTTGCCTCCCTTCAATAACCCTGTCAATGGCGCGGCTACAGTAGCAAAGTGGGGAATAAATCTCATGTAATAGCCTATAATACCTAGGAATGACTTTACTTGTTTAGTAGTGACCGGTCGGGGCCAATTCCGTATCTACTCTATTTTGTTTACTTGGGGTTCAATTACATACCCCAGGTATTTTGTCTCCTCTAACCCTATCACGCATTTTTTTGGGTTAGCGGTTAGTCCAGCTTTTCGAAGGGAGTCTACTACAGCCTGCACTTTAGGCAGGTGACTTTACCAGTGGGTACTGTGGATGACAATATCGTCCAGGTAAGCCGAAGCATACCGACGATGTGGTCGCAGCACAATGTCCATTAGCGTTTGGAAAGTGGCGGGGGCACCATGCAGAACAAAGGGTGACACCTTATACTAGAATAGCCCCTCCGGTGTAATGAAGGCTGTTTTCTCTTTTTGCAGGCTCCGTCAAGGGTACCTGCCAGTACCCTTTGGTGAGGTCCAAAACAGAAAAATACTGGGCTTGTCCTAATCTCTTAATCAGCTCGTCTACCCGGGGCATGGGATACTCATCGAACTTGGAGATATTGTTAAGTTTACGAAAGTCGTTACAAAACTGCAAAGTCCCGTCCGGCTTGGGTATCAATACTATAAGACTGACCCACTCACTTTTTGACTCCTCAATGACGTCTAGCTGCAACATTAGCTGCACCTCCTCGGAGATGGCTTGTCGCTGAGCTTCGGGTACCCGGTATGGTTTTAACTGGACTTTTGCCTGAGGCTCATGTGACAATGTTATGCTGGATTATGGAAGTGCGTCCAGGGAGGTCCGAGAACACATCCATTTTCCGATTAATGAACTCCCTGGCCTCCTGAGTCAGTTTAGAGGAGAGTCTGTCAGCAATTTTTACTGTGGCAGCCGCTTCTCTTGCATCAGACAGAGGGGCCGGAACCTCTTCTCCTAGAAAACCCAGCTGCGGGCTGTCTTCTGTACAGGTTTCCCTATCTTTCCATGGTTTGAGTAAATTCACATGGTAAACCTCCTCCGGCTTTCACCGCCCTGGCTGGTGTACCTTGTAGTTTACATCTCCAATTTTCTCGAGTACCTCGTAGGGCCCCTGCCACCTAGCCAGGCATTTACTGTCAACGGTCGGCACCAGAACCAAAACCCGATCACCCGGGTTAAAGATCTGGACCAGAGCATGCCGATTATACAGGTGAAACTCGAAAAATTTGAATATCGTGCAAAAGTCCACTTATTTCAGTAACGCAAATTAAAAGGAATTGCATTAATGCAGCTTTAAATTAGAATTTTGTGAAAAGTTTCAATATTCTAGACTCAAAGTGTCAGACTCTAGTCAGCTAATTAATCTATATCCCCTGAGCAAAGGGTACCTCAAAATTGTGACTTTGGGGTTTCATAAGCTGTAAGCCATAATTATTCAAATTATAACAAATAAAGGCTTGAAATATCTTGCTTTGCATGTAATGAGTCTATCTCATATGTTAGTTTCACCTTTTAAGTTGCATTACTGAAATAAATGAACTTTGCACGATATTCAAATTTTTCAAGTTTCACCTGTAGACCCGACTCTGGGCTCGCTGAGTTGCCTCCATATGCTCCCGAACACGAGACAACACTGTCTCTATCCGATCTTGCATCTGGGTAACGTACTCAATGATACTTTTATGTGGAGTGGGTTGTTGTTCCCACGCCTCTTTGGCCACGTCCAAGAGACCGAGGGTGTCTTCCATATAGGAGTTCGAAGGGCGAGAACCCAGTAGAGGCTTGGGGTACCTCTCGCACTGCGAACATGAGATAGGACAGAAGGAGGTCCCAGTCCTTTCCATCTTTAGACACTACCCTTTTCATATTTTTTTATGTTTGGTTAAATCTTTCTACCAGGCCGTCTGTTTGTGGATGGTAAACGGACATCTGTAGTTGTTTTATTCGCAGCAACTTACAGAGTTCCCTCATCACCTTGGACATAAAATGGGTCCCCTGGTCAGTCAGAACCTCTTTAGGTAGTCCTACTCGGCAAAACATCTCCATTAAGTCTTTAGCTATGAGTTTGGTCGAGGTATGTCGCAGTGGCACCGCTTCCAGGTACCGAGTGGCTTAGTCTAGGATGACTAAGATGTGTTGATGCCCTCTGGCAGACTTTGGTACTGGGCCTATGAGATCCATAGCTATTTGGTCAAACGGTACCTCGATAATCGGTAGAGGTACTAAGGGACTGCGGAAATGTGGCTGGGGGCTAGTTATCTGTCAGATCGGGCAAGATTTACAAAACTCTTCCACCTCTCTGAATATGCTGGGCCAGTAAAACCACTGTAGAATATGATACTGAGTTTTCTGCAGCCCCAGGTGACTTCCGAGAATGTGTCGGTGGGCTAGATCTAACATGAGTTTGCGATAAGCCTTGGGGACCACCAACTGTTCAATAGGCTCACCCCGTAGTTGGTTTACCCGATACAACATATCCTGATGAACCACAAAACGTGGAAACACAGACTCTGCCCCAGGGTGTTGTGGTTCACCATCTACTATTAACACATTTTCCCAGGCTCGGGATAGGGTTGGGTCCTGACGTTGGGAGGTACCAAAATTATCCCCGGAGACATTAAGGTCTGCCAATTTAGGACCCGGCGGTAAGTCCTCCACATCTCCCACCATCACACTTAGCGGGGTTGTCTCCCCCTCTTCCACCACCGCTGGCCCTTCGGTCTCGGGTTCCCAGGGTTCTGGTCTTCCCCCTGAGCAGGGCCACTCTGCTAGGGTTACCTTTGTCTCATGGGTATCGGTAATTCTCATAGCAGGCCACAGTCCCGGGAAGCTCGGAAGTCTCTCCCTATTATTAGTTCATAGTGTAGATTGGTGGCGATGGCCACCTCGTGGGTCCACCTACCGGCAACCGTGGAAAGAGACACCATAGCGGTGGGGTAGTCGTTTAAGTTTCCATGAATACACATTACCCTGACTTTCCTGCCAGTATACTCAGCAGGCTGTATCAGTGTAGCCCTTACCAGGGACACCAGACTCCCTGAGTCCAGCAACGCCACTGCCAGAGTGTTACCTACTTCTATCTGGCACAAGTGGTTGTTGTCTATAGTCTCTAGGGTACCGGAGGCTCACAGCTTCCTAGCATATTATGAGTGGCGGTAGCCATAGTTAGTGTCCACGGGCTCACCCCGACAGGGACAGTCAGCCCTTACGTGGCCCGGCTCCTGGCACCGCCAGCAGACTATCGGAGCTGGGTCCGTAGGGGGTACATCCCGGGCGGGTTTTGTTGGCACAAGTCGCCGGGCCTGGGGGAGATTTCTGGGGTTTAACTTGAACCCCTTCCAAAAGAACCCCCCTGTAGATTCCTGGTAGCCTCAGTGTTCCACCAGGTCCACCATCTCAAGGGCATTACCAAGAGACACCTGGCCAATCCAGTGCTGGAGAGGGTATGGCAAAGCCCTCCAGAATACATTAGCCAACAGACGGCCCAGTATAGCAGTAGAACTCAGCACATCAGGCTGCAGCCATTTTTGCGACAGGTGTAATAGATCATAATACTGAGGTCTCGCCGGTTCAACCGGGTTAAACTCCCACTGATGCACCCGCTGGGCCCGGACCAACACATTCACCCCCAGTGTTGCCAGAATCTCACCCTTTACTGTTGGGTAATCAGCCGCTTGATCGTCCGGTAATTGAAATACACCTGCTGGGGTCCAGATGCCAGAAACGAAGCGATAACCTCAGCCCATTGATCTCGGGGTAGCTTCTCCCTCACGGCCACCATTTTGAACACCGCTAGATAGGTTTCGACATCATCCGAGGGGGTCGTCTTGGGGATCGCCGCACGGACCGCTTTCCGGGCATCGCGGACGCTCTCGGATGCTCCTGCCGACTGTAAAGCCATGTTGTAATAGCTTGTTTGTTTCTTGCTGCTGCTTATTAGCCTTCCGCTGCTGCAGGTTAGCCTCCACAAGGGCTTCCATTTTGTCGAGGAACACGGGTTGTAATCTCGCTGGTTTGATGTAAGACATACAACCGTGCCCGGATCAGCTATTACAGCCATACTAAGTATCAAGGTGTCAAACAGCAACTGCTGCTGACACATAAAAACCGGCACTTACTCCTTCTTACAATATATAAAATAAACATAAATATGAAATAAACATAAATATGTAATAATCACATTTTATTTAATGCCTGCAGCCTGCAGCCTGCCTCCTGAAACAGAAAATTCATACTCACCTGCTTATTGCCTGTCATCATTACATTGACAAGCAACCTACAAGGCCACGGATACGGATAGCTGAAAGTGGCAAATACCAATGGTGCACCATTCTTAGGCTCTTGGCAGCACATGATATCAATGTAGGGTGCTAGTGAGCCCCCTCCCTCTTTTGAACACCATAGATGCCGCAGTTGCTCTTGACTGCAGCATCTAACGAGGTTAAACTACCGAGGTTGAAGTTATCTCTAATTTGCAGCAGGTGCAGCAGGAGCCTATCCGTGCATGACAATGCCCATGAAATCAAAGTGCCACAAAAGTCCTTTAAGGACTACTGCCTGTGCCATCATATTACAGTGCTGGTTGTAAGGGGTTACCCCCTCTGTGACTGTATTATTTCCTGTTTTTTGATTTTTCATTTTTTACTCCCTGCCTCAGGAGTCTTGCTAGGGTCTGAAAAGATCCGAGGCCCAAGCCCCAACGAATATGGCCCAGTTCTCTAAGTCTCCCCCCCTCCACCCACACACCGCACTTTCCTGTACTTGCTATACAGCAGCACATACCTGCCACATCCAGAGCCTCCCAGGTGACGTCTCCTCTGATGTAGATCTTCTCGGTCATCATCTTCTCCATTCGGTCCGTATAACTTCTCTCAGCCGCCTCGTCCATGCGGAGTGTGACACACGGACATCTTAGCTTCCTCACACTTCTATCATCATCTCCCAACTCAGAGTCCCATCACCGCGGTAGCTGAGGGATTAAAAGTCTTTGTTCGGCGTTATTGCCAATCGCAGACTTTACCTTTGGGTGTCTGCTATGTAAAACAGCAGGCTCCAGCTTCTGAGTGGGTGCGATCTTTAAAGACCCAACTTACAGCGTACATGTATGGCATAAATCAAGAAGGGGTTATAGGAGTTGGACAACCTCTTCTCAAAAGGAAGCTGGGCCCCCACACAAGATCTTCATTACCTACCATATGCCATGTATAATACTGGTGTGGTGTCTTCTTATTTGGCAGAGTGGTATTTGGGCTCCCCCATAACACAAAGGCACAGGTGTGACTGCTACCTACCTTTGCACCACCTATAGCTTCACCCCTGGTCCTCCTGTGTGCTGAGTGATGGCATCCTCTGTATAGGCATAGCCATGATAAAATAACACTACCATTCAGTTCCTAAATTATACTGCCATACAATGCCCAAATAATAGCACTACACATTGACCACATAATAGTGCCATACAGTGCCTCAATAACAGTGCCTAAGTATTAACACCATGGAGTGCTCAAATATTACTGTGATACTACAACATTCAATGTTGATATAACAGCACCATATAATATATGGCTATACACCACATATATACTGTCAAAAATAATACCGTCGGGTGCTATACCAATCCTCCTGTCTGGTCCACAGAGGTTTTCTATTGCAGTATCCTTATAGCTATCTGCCTATTGTGTGGTACCTCTATGGTAACTATTTTCATTTTATTTTAGTTATTGTATTGCGGCGGTGTTATTATCCATTGAGTAGGGGGGCGGTGTGTGGATGGATGCCTCCCATGGCAGCCCTCCTGTGTGTTTAGCATGTTTTTAAGTGTTTTTATGCTTTTTATACATGCTCTGTTGCTTGTTTGTTTTTATGCTATTTAATAAAAGATTATTGTGTACTATTTGGGAGGTGTGCTCACTTATACCGCCATATCACTTTTTCTTTTTTGGTAGTCAAATAACAGTCAGCATTTTCTAATTTTTTTTTTTTTTTACATTTTCTTATTTTTTATTTTTATACACAGGCCCAATTTTACTACAGCTAAGTTCAGGTTTTGTAGCATGAACCTGTTTGCATGTATTTCCCTGGGGACGCTGCCTGAAGGTCGCTGTACGTGATACTTAAGGGAATAGACAGGCTGGAGAGTAAATTTAGACAAGCGCTTCTGAATGTCCATCTTCAGGAAGCGGAACTGTAAATGAGGGGCAATTAACTCATAAAAGTGTCAATCACCCTCACGGCCGCGATAAAGGAATGACACAGACCATTGAGATCCGTGTTAATGGCGGCGTAAACATTAATTGACAAATCCGTAAATTCTCGCTTCACTGTTTAAGTGGGCATTATGTCACATGTGTCTGAGCGGGAAGCATTGATGTCTGCATTAGGACTTATGATAGACAAAAAAATAAACTATACTATGCTATACTTAGGGACCGCACATCGCCGGCACTCTCATAGAAAATGCCTTTTCTTGTCCGCAACTTGCGGACAAGAGTAGGACATGTTCTATTTTTTTGCAGAATGGAATTGCGATCCGCAAATGCGGATGCGGACAGCACATTCCGGCCCCATTGAAAATAAATGGGTCCGCACCTGTTCTGCAAAATTGCAGAACGGATGTGGACCCATTTTGCGGACGTGTGAATGGACCCTTAAAGGGGTTTTTAGTTTTTTTTTAAATATCCTATTGGGAAATTTTGAATGAATACAGAAGATGCGCCCGTAGCTACAATGAGTGTCTCATTATGCTCTGGAGCAGTAATGGTCAGTTCGCAGTGTTCGCCAGCGAACACATGCGGGCTGCCATCTTTAGTAAGGTAGACTCACCCGTCCGGCGATGCACAGGTAAGCCCTTACCTGTGTCGGGAGTTGGTCTGAAATCAAACGCAGTCACCAGGAGCAGGCAGTTCTGAGAACAGCCCGATGAACTGCCTGCTCCCGGTGACTGCGTTTGATTTCAGACCGGCTCCCGGCACAGGCACAGGTAAGGGCTTACCTGTGCATCGCCGGACGGGTGAGTCTACCTTACTAAAGATGGCAGCCCGCATGTGTTCGCTGGCGAACTGACCATCACTGCTCTGGAGGACCCAACAGATCCTTTTATTATATATTGATGAGCCATTGATTAACCCCTTAAGGACTCAGCTTTATTTCACCTTAAGGACTTGGCCATTTTTTGCAAATCTGACCAGTGTCACTTTAAGGGTCCATTCACACGTCCGTTTTTTTCTTTCCTGATCTGTTCCGTTTTTTGCGGAACAGATCTGGACCAGATCTGGACCCATTCATTTTCAATGGGTCCTGGAAAAAATCGGACAGCACAATGTGTGCTGTCCGTTTCCGTTGTTCCGTTCCGCATGTCCGTTTAAATATAAAACATGTCCTATTCTTTTCCGCAAAATTCGGATCCTGGTACAATACAAAGTCAATGGATCCGCAAAAAACGGAAGACATTCGGATGTCATTACGTATGTCATTCGTTTTATGCGGATTCCGTTCCTGGAAATTACATTTAAATTTATTTTATTTTTTTTAAAGAAATCCAAACAACTTTATTTGCTTATTGAAATTTATACATGTTTCCGTTTTTTGCGGATCCGCAAAAAACGAATGACATACGGATGACATACGGAAACATTTTCAGGAACAACGGATCCGCAAAAAACGGACCGAAAATCGGGATATAGAAAAATACTGACGTGTGAATGTAGCCTAAGTGGTGATAACTTTAAAACGCTTTTACTTATCCAGGCCATTCTGAGATTGTTTTTTCGTCATATATTGTACTTCATGACACTGGTAAAATTTGTGTCAAAAAAGTTAATTTTTTTGCGGCGGGCAGGAAGAGAGATGGGAGACGGCACATGCACACTGCGCTCGCCGCCTCCTCATACAGCTGATCGGTGGGGATGCCGTGTGTCAGACCCCCGACGATCTGATATTGATGACCTATCCTGAGGACAAGTCATCAATATTAAAAAGCCCGGAGAACCCCTTTAATTTCCAATGTTTTTCTATATAACCATTGCAACCCTGAAATTTCCCAGTTCCCCCTTTATTATTTCTTGTAAATTAGACTTCATTCCTGCTACCATCTTGAGGTTTGCACTATTCAAGTGCAGAAAGATATCTTAAATTTTTAAAGGGGTGACAAAGTATATGTTGTATTTCAAGACTATATCTACCATGACCAACATAGATACAGAAAAATATTTTTAAAAAATCATTTTGGCCGCCATTTTTCCAAGGTCCTTTGTTCGCTCTTATGTCAATTCTCTTAAAGTCTATGGGCACCTTTGGGGGCAGTTTGCATTCGACTCATTTTGGGCTAAAAAAAATTTGTTGCCTCTCTGGTGGCCAGGAACAGGGAAGTGTGGATAAGGCAGCACTTTTTCCTGCATTGTGCAACCATGACCACCGCTGCTAGTTTGCAGGGTGGTCATAACCACTGGATATTAGCAGAGTATAATGTGATGGAAAAGTGAATCAAACCAGCAAAGGAGGCAATATGGAGAATCACAATACATTAGTAAGTGCCTTGTATTAACTTTCTCTATATGATAAATACCATTTTCTGAAGTGAGACAACCCCTTTAAATGTTATTTTCATATAATTCAGAGTGAAAAACTAGTTACTTCTGTAATTTACTTTCCGTTGAAAAAATGCTCCAGTTGCGAGATATTTTAGATAGTTTAAGGGCTCATGCACACAAACGTATTTTCTTTCTGTGTCCGTACCGTTTTTTTGGCGGATCGTTTGCGAAAACCATTCATTTCAATGGGTCCGCAAAAAAAACTGAAGTTATTTCATGCGCATTCCATTTCCGTATGTCCGTATTTCCGTTCCGCAAAAAAGAATAGAACATGTCTTAATATTGACCGTATTATTACTGACAAGGATCGCACTGTTCTATTAGGGGCCTGCTGTTTTGTTCTGCAAAATATGAGATGCGCACAGACGTCATCCGTATTTGTTGCGGATCAGTTTTTTTGGCGGACCGCAAAATACATACGGTCGTGTGCATGAGCCCTTATCTGCATAGTAATCTGCACTTCCACCTACTGAGGTGGTCTCACATGCTCAGTTCAGCAGCTATGTCTACTGTTAGAAGCTGTGACAATTATAGGGAGACAGCTGCAGCAGAAAGGACATATTCCCTGATCCTTGATAGGGAGTGATCTTCAACAGAAAGTACATAACTCCCTGAAAAGAACACACTTCCTGAGCTGTGACAGGGAGAGAGCTGCAGCAGAAGGGAAATGCATCCTGAGCTGTCAGAAGCAGAGAGTTGCTGCAGAAAGGATATGCCCACTTAGCTGTATAAGGGAGAGAGCTGCAGCAGAAAGGACATGCTCCCTGAGCTGTATTAGGGAGAGAGCTGCGGCAGAAAGGACATGCTCCCTGAGCTGTATTAGGGAGAGAGCTGCGGCAGAAAGGACATGCTCCCTGAGCTGTATTAGGGAGAGAGCTGCGGCAGAAAGAACATGCTCCCTGAGCTGTATTAGGGAGAGAGCTGCGGCAGAAAGGACATGCTCCCTGAGCTGTATTAGGGAGAGAGCTGCAGCAGAAAGGACATGCTCCCTGAGCTGTATTAGGGAAAGAGCTGCGGCAGAAAGAACATGCTCCCTGAGCTGTATTAGGGAGAGAGCTGCAGCAGAAAGGACATACCTCTTGAGCTGTGATAGGGAGAGAGCTGCAGCAAAAACAACACGCCCTCTAAGCTGTGACTGAGAGAGCTGCAGCGGAAAGGACATGCCCCCTGAGTTTACAAACTGAATAGAATTTAGCATATCTAGTGGAGCAATGAATGAGGAGATCTCTGGATCCATGTGAGGTACAGGGCTGGTTCTAGCTTTTTTAGAAAGAGATTGTCATGTACTATATGATGTCACATTAATCATGGGAGAACCTCTTTAAGTACTACGGAGTTGTGCAGGGAAAACTACTTAGTCCATGTCCCTGATCACACATTTCTGGATTTGCGGTGCTAGATACCGCTATGGACGATCATTATTATTTCTTAAAGGATAACAATCCATTACAGTAGAAAGATCTCACCCCCCCCCCCCCCCCAGTCATCCTCGTAATTGCCCGTCATTGACTTGATCTGTTTCTTTAAAAAGTGTTAAAACTTCAGTTCTACAACACAACTCATTGCCGCGGATGAATGGACTTCACTTCAGACGAGGGGTAGAGGTAGAAAAATAACATGGTAAATAATAACTTTTCTTTTTTGTTCCGACAGATGTGATTCTTTATTGTCCGGCACATTGGGGGTTAATGAATCCACCCCGGAAGGAAACGAGTTAAATGTAGAGTGCGGCTTCTCTTTGGCGTCCAGTTTAGACCATTGTTAAAAGCATTTTATTGCATAATTGCTAAGAAATGCACTTAACGGCCCCACCGCTCGGGCTCATAGGCTTAAACAGCCCCATCAGTAGCCGAGGTGCTAATTGTACCTAATGACTGGAGCAGGTTCCTTGAGGTTTGTAATGGAACATTACCTGGGACTGTGCATCGAAGCGTTTCCTCCTGAACGTATTACCTCCGCAGGAAGTGACGAGAACCGTACAGCTACTGCCTACATTTGCTTGCCGAAACACTTTGCGCGCTCGTAGGGTTGTATGTTTTTTTTTGTTTTGGGAAATTATCGCATTGAGCACTAATGGGTGTCCCATCAATAAGGTGGTAATTGGATAGCATGTGTGGCGTGTTTTAGTGCTAACTGCTAGACTTTCTTCATGCAATCCATCACTATTGCACTTTCCCTCGGATGGATTCCCTCCTCTTGCTAAATATTTAATCAGCTAATTTTTTTTGCCCTTTCATAGAACTTTTTTTTTTGTATTTCTGTCTCTTTTTATCTATCTTATCTCTTTGACCTTGATCTATTGAGATAAGAGAAAATAGCTTCACCTCAAGGTTGAAGACGAGTTTTCAAATTATACTCCCTTATTATTAGTGTTACTATTGTTACTGCTACTATTTTTTGCGGACAAGAATAGGCAGTTATATTAATGACTGTGCGTGCCGTTCCGCAAATTGCGGAACGCACACAGACGGCATCCGTGTTTTGCAGATCCACGACCGCAAAACACACAACGGTCATGTGCATGAGGCCTTACCCCATGAGGCGAGATCTTGCATGTAGTCCCAAACCAAGGAAGATTGACAGTCATCTTGTGTTTCTTCCATTTTCTAATAATTGCGCCAACTGTTGTTGCCTTTTCTCACCTAGTTGTTTGCCTATTGTCCTGTAGCCCATCCTAGCCTTGTGCAGGTCTACAATTGTGTCCCTGGTGTCCTTAGACGGCTCTTTGGTCTTGGCCATGGTGGAGAGGTTGGAGTGTGATTGATTAATTGAGTGTGTGGACAGGTGTCTTTTATACAGGTTAAGGCTACATTCACACGTCAGTATTTTTCTATATCCCGATTTTCGGTCCGTTTTTTGCGGATCCGTTGTTCCTGAAAATGTTTCCGTATGTCATCCGTTTTTTGCGGATCCGTGTATAAATTTCAATAAGCAAATAAAGTTGTTTAGATTTCTTTGAAAAAAAATTGAAAAAAAAAAGTGAATAAAAGTTTATAAAATAAAAATGTAATTTCCAGGAACGGAATCCGCATAAAACGGATGACATACGTAATGACATACGTATTGTACCAGGATCCGATTTTTGCGGAAAAGAATAGGACAAGTTTTATATTTTTTCGGACATGCGGAACGGAACAACGGAAACGGACAGCACACATTGTGCTGTCCGATTTTTTCCAGGACCCATTGAAAATGAATGGGTCCAGATCTGGTCCAGATCTGTTCCGCATAAAACGGAACAGATCAGGAAAGAAAAAACGGACGTGTGAATGTAGCCTAAGAGTTCAAACAGGTGCAATAAATACAGGTAATGAGTGCAGAGTGGGGGGGGGGGCTTCTTAAAAAAGCTGGTTGGTAGGTGATCAAATACTTATTTCATGCAATAAAATGCAAATTCATTATTTAAAAATCATACAATGTGATTTTACAGATTTTTTTTTAGATTCTGTCTCTAACAGTTGAAGTGTACCTAAGATAAAAATTACAGACCTCTCCATTATTTGTAGGTGGGAAAACTTGCAAAATCACCAGTGTATCAAATACTCCCCCCCCCCCCCCCCCCCCACTGTATGTTGGCTAAGTATTTGATGTTTATGGCCAGCCTAAAGGGATTATCCAGGCAACACAACTATAAGTCTATTTAATTTTAATTACAGCAAGGGTCATTAATTTTGATTTGTATAGACTGTTCAGATTGTTATATGACCTGACCCTGTCCGCTCCTTCCACCGGCATCACGTCTACACTTCTGTCTTCCCGTCTGGAGAGTTTCAGAGCATGCCACCACCTTACTGATTTACGTAGGCGGTCACTAGGCGATGTTGGATCCTTTGTGCCCATAGCCAGTCCTCAGTACTGGAGCGGCAGGGGGCAGGTGGTAAGTATGACTCTTGCAATAGATCAGGGATGCCCAACCTGCGGATGCCCAATCGCGGATGAGAATAGGCATTTCTATCTTAGGGCCCGCAAAACACTTTACGGACATGTGAATGGACCCTAAATGACAGATTCAGCAGCTTTGCTACATGTGTACGCGCTAGGCCAATGTATAAGCCCCCCAGCGGTCATTAGACAGACCTTGCTGATGACACCAGTGTTTAGGTCGCAATGTGCTGTGCACATGAGGCTTCCTGATGGTCAAACCCATGGAAGCATTAGCTCCATTACTTAGAATGGGATCTTAGATAATATATTTTACTTAGGATTTCGCCAGGAAAACAAATGCTCTCTGGAATGCCTACATTTGCTAAGCCAATAAATAAATCATGTCCTACAGCCAGACGAGCTCTCTCTGTAAATTATAATAAGCGATGCAAGCGGTGTATTGCACTCTCGCAGGCATGCTCCTGCTATAATACACATTACTGCGCCTTTATAGTGCCATGATTTAGTGTGATGTCTTATTGGCTCTAAAAGGTAACATATTGAAGCCAGGTTCATTGTCTTGTATACCACCATATACCTATACATTCCCTTTACACCTCTTAATTTGACAAATCTCTGCAGGTCTGTAAACCAGAATCTGAAATCGACCCCAGGTAAGAGGTGGTATAGATTTCAGGTGTAATTTGCTCCTGAAAACTCCTGACAGTAATCTTAAAGGAGTTGGCCACCTTTTGGGGTTTTTTGGGCAACCCTTCCTCCTGGCCAGACCTGAAAAAGAGAAGCCTATGCAGTACCCCGGAGCAGGGAATATCTGCAATTGTTTTTTTAATATAATATATTTTTATGTTTTGTATTGTATTCAGTATAACTATGTATGGATGGCACAGCTGGGGTTAACAATCATGGCTCAGCCCTTGTAGAAATTTAGGTGTGGGCTGGTCCTGCACCTAACTTTAGGTCAGTCTAGACTGGAGTTAGCTGCTAGAGGAGTAGAATAGCAACTCCATGTGCTCCATTCCTCGTGAGACTGGAATAAAGCTACAGAGACTCACTGATCTCTGGATCTACAGAAAGGAAGAAAGACATATAGAGACAAGAAGGTTCAGAAATTTGTATGGCTGAGCACTGGAGTCAGTAAGATTTCCTGCTACCTAAGCTATTTAGACTTTACTGCAGTGAGGGGAATACTGTTAAAACACCCTTCACACTTGCACATGACTTGGCTTGTCGTGTCTCAGAAACCTGAATGCCTCAGTTGAGAATTACAGGCACAATTGTAAAAGGGAGATTTCCAGACACAGATTCTGCAGAAAGAGACTTGAGAAAGATAGAAAGGATGGTTGGATGTACTACAACTCCCATTTTGCACTACAGTAAAGAGAGACATTTATTCTGCCACATCTGGCCTGGTTGCTGACTCCTGCACCATACGCTGACCATTGCACTCTACACTCCCTGCTTTGCATCCATACAAACACCGAACATCACGGACATCTCGACTACCATCAGGCAGGAGTCCCAAAACCAGGGTGTGCCCCAAGAAAAGAAAGGGTGCCCACTCCTTTTACTATACCACCCCTAGAGAGCAAGGGTGTGAGGAAAGCTACTGTGATTGACTTTCTGCAGCCACTACCACTGCCATCCTCCACTCCGGCTCCTCCTGGGTTGCTGCACATACTTACCTGCTTGCCACCTCTGGGTCCTGGCTCCTTCACTCCCCGTCATTGGCTGCTTGGGTCGGGTCCCCTGCTGCCAACATCTGCATTCATGTCGCTGCAGCCATTCACTGACCTGTCCCCTTGCATCACATGACCAATTGATCTGATGCAACCGGAGCAGGTATCATCAAAATGGATGTTGTCGGGGCAAGGCAGTCGAGGACATGGAGTGATGGAGGCGGGAACTAGCGTTGGGGAGCAGGTAAGTATGCTTCTCTTTTGCACTATTTTGTGCAAAACTGGTCTTGTGCAAAAATGGAGAGTTTTGATGCCACTATTCTTGATAATTCTCCCTCAGTGTCTCATGGGTGAACAGACAGTGTTGTCACCAAGACGTAGGAGTAGGGCAGTTAAAAGGGTTATCTGGGACTGTACCTAAAAAGTGTTGTTCAGGTAACTTGTGTGCAGAAGACACTTTGATCAGGACTGTACCTTCTGCTGCTCTGCCCTTTCTGCCATCTTGGCTGGGATCATGTCACCGTCTGAATGGCTGCGGACGTTCCTCTCACTTCGAGACCAGATGTCCTCTTCTTTCTTCCTGTTGTTCATCTACATAACGTACGAGTAGTTGAACAGGAAGAAATGGGAGCATATCCCGTAGAGACATCAGAGGAAGATCCCGCAGCCAGTCGGGCGCTCCCGTGACCAGCCAGGATCATGGTATCGTTGACGGAAGGGGAAGTGTCTACCCTCCGCAGGTTAGCTGAAAGAGACTTTTTAGGTACAGGCATGGAGAACACCTTTGAAGATGTCACATCAGAATTTCCTTTCTTGTGACATTCAGATGTACATTAGATTCTTCAGCTCTTCATCGTTCTTTACATTTTTCATGTACTTTAAGGGGTCTTCTATCCAAGGCTAAAAAATGGGTATTAACCTGGCTGACATTAGTGATGTGCTAAAGTCAGCTGAACATAACTATATTAGTCCCATTTCACTATGTGCCGCCATTATTTAGAAAAAAAGAACGTTGATAATATGCAAATTAGCCTCTAGATGTAGGGGGGGGGGGGGGGGGGGGGCGTTGCTCCTGCTCCTAGAGGCTCCGTTTTCCCACCTCTGGCCACGCCCTGCTACACTTGATTGACAGGGTGAAATCTTCAGCCGTTTAGTATTTGGTGCAGGCGAGGCGTAGTGAAGAAAGAATGGTAGCCGGCTGTGGACTTCCTTACCACGCCTGCGCCGCAATCATCACAGTACATGGAAGAAGAGCAATGCTGGCATCGATGAAGGAGAGGGTGTACTGTGATGTATGCGGCTGAAGATTTCATCTGAATTCAGGGCCAGGCAGGAAGACGTGAACACTCAGTGGCGTTGCGAGGCCGCACCGGGTGACACCAGTCTGATGGGGTGTCACCAGCCGGACCCAGTGGCTGATTATAACAGGGGCGTTCGGGTCGGTAGCCCTGGGCCCGGCATCCCTGGGGGGCCCAACGCCGACCCGAACGCCCACATACTGCGGCGGGGCACGGGAGCGAATAGTTCCCTGCCCCGCTGCCGATCACCACCATAGGCTTCAGGCCTTGTAGGTCTAAGGCCTATGCGGTAGTGAAATCCCAGCGCAGGCGTGCGTGATGATGTCATTGCGCACCTGTGTCGGGAGGGATGCAGGATAATGAAGAATTTGCACCTGCCTCACCATGCCAGACACAGGCAAATATTAGCTTTTAATTATTTTTATTTTTTTTATGTGTGTGCCAACTTTGGAAGGGTGGGGGGGGGGGGCAGAGGAGGACATGGGGCAGTGTAGTAGCAAATCTGTTCAGGGGGGGGATTATTAAATGGGGGCAGATCACTTCATGTGGGGCAGTGTGGGGGCAGATTATTACTTGAGGGCAAATTACTTCATGAGGGCAGTGTGGGGGCAAATTACTTTATGGGGGGCAGTGTGGGGGCAAATTCTTCATGGTGGGAAGTGTGGGGGCAAATTATTTCAGGGGGTGCAGTGTGGGGTCAAATTACTTCATGGCGGTGCAGTATGGGGGTAAATTACTTCATGGGGCAGTGTGGGGGCAAATTACTTCAGGGGGTGCAGTGTGGGGTCAAATTACTTCATGGCGGTGCAGTATGGGGGTAAATTACTTTATGGGCACCATTGTGGGGGCAAATTATTTCATGGGAGTGCAGTGTGGGGGCAAATTACTTCAGGGGGGCAGTTTGGGGGAAATTATTATGTGGGGCAGTGTGGGGGAAATTACTATATGGGGCAGTGTGGTTGAAATTATTATATGGGGCAGTGTGGGGAAAATTATTATATGGGGACAGTGTGTGGGAAATTACTAAAAGGGGGCTGTGTGGGGGAAATTAATATATGGGGGCAGTGTGGGGGAAATTACTATAAGGGAACGTTATTTTTGGGGGCACTATACAGGCATTATTACCTGGAGCACAATATAGGGTGTTATTATTACTGGGGGCACTCTAGGGGACATTATAACTGCTGTAGACAGGGACTTTTGGGATAATTTATCAGACTGGTGTAAAGTAGAACTGGCTTAGTTGCCCACAGCAACCAATCAGATTCCACCTTTCATTTTTGACAGCTTCTTTGTAAAATGAAAGGTGGAATCTGATTGGTTGCTGTGGGCAACTAAGCCAGTTCTACTATACACCAGTCTGATAAATTATCCCAATTATGAGAAATCTAACGTGTCTGTGTAACAAAGATGCGGCTGAAAGAATTAGTCATGGTGGTCTGGGTCAGACGCAGGAGAAGAGGAAAGAAAAGGTCTACATGACAGGAGATGTCCCTGGAAGTAAGAGGGACGTGGTGCTGTATTCTCCTATATTTGGAGCGGGCTAAGATTTTAATTTGTAGATGTCACCTGCAGTCCTATGTAACGGCCCAGATAACAGTGATAACTTTCTGTGTGCAGATAATGTAGTAGATGTTCCCTGCAGTCCTATGTAACACCCCACATAACACAATAATTCACTGTGTTATGTGGGGTGTTACATAGGACTGCAGGTAACATCTATGACATCTGTACTCAGAGAGTTATGAGATGGTGGGGGTCAGACTCCTGCACCCCCGACAATCCGCTGTTTGAGGAGACCGCGATGTCCCAGTGAGCGCCGCAGCCTCTTTGCTCCTTACCAAGCTCAGCGCTGTCCATTTGATAGCACCGCACTTGGTTATGTACAGCTCAGCCCCAATCACTCAGATGGGACAGAGCTGCACCTAGACCATGTGAATGATGAATATGATGTCATATGGCCTAGGAAGAGACTGTGACGCTCACGAAGCACCGCAGCCTCTTCATACAGAAAAAAATTAAAATAAAATGGAGGGAGGGGCCCGTGTGGGGTAGACAGCCCAGGGCCTCACATGCACTTAATCATCCGCCCCTGGCCGGACCCAACACCACTAGCAACCCCCGCCCCGGTTGGCGATCTTTCTGCTAGTGACACCGCAACGCAACTGTGAACGCTGCCTGGCCCTGTCAATCAAGTGTAATAGGGCGTGGCCAGAGGTGGGAGAACGGAGCAAACCCCCCCCCCCCCCCCCCGGCTTCCAGAGGCACATTTGCATATTATAAAAGTTAGTCATCCGTTCACCATAGAGTTCCATTGTAAAAAAAAAACAACGTATACAATTTTTTTTACCAGAGTGTGCAGGATACAAGAACGTGGTGGGCTGCGTTTTGTATCCTTTTTTTTCTAATGTATACGTCAAACGAGGCATAAAACGTGATGTGAACCCACCCTATAATAGTCATGCAGTGTGTTTATAAAAGGTTCCTATAAGAGGTTAATTCATGTATCCACGTAGTAGGATTCTATATATTTACCCCTCGGGTTCTTTGTCTCCTTTTTCTACCTTTTGTCGGATTCTCGTCCCTCTGAATCAATAGGTTCCTTTGTGTTGTATATGCAGATGGGCATGTGTCATGGATTCCCTACAGTCTGATTGTATTGGCAGGCTGCAAGGGGATGCGTAGGTGGAGGTATCGGGGTAAGATTTCTTTAATTTCAGAAAGGAATTTTATGGGTGTTGGTTTTCTCTCCGCATGCCAACAAAAATGCCATTTTATGCAGTATTATAGAGCAATAAGTAGTTGCTGTAATCAGTCACTCTTTGTGCAAGAAAGGGGCGGAAAATAGAATTTCAGGGGAACAAAAGTATTAAAATTGCTTAAAGGGCATCTGAAGGAATCTGTGTTGGCCCCATGTTCATATGTGAGAAAAATGATGTTTTAATATATGCAAATAAGCCTCTAAGAGCAACGGGGGCGTTACCATTACACCTAGAGGCTCTGTTCTCCCTGCAACTGACTTTGGTTGACTTTCGTTGGCAGTGAAGACGTCATCACACCATAATCTACATACTGTATACGAGGAGTTTGTATTCATTTCGATCAAAGTGCGTAAGCCCACGTCAAGGTTGACTCTACCAGTGGGTACCTACTCCAATTTGGCACAGCACCACCCGCCATGGTTATGGTATCTGCACTCCTCTCATTCGGTGAAGGTGTTTTTAATTAGCAGGAGACTGCATAAGGATTAGAGAGAGGTGAGCTTTTGACATCTGTTTACATGGTGCTGTACTGCGTGGTTGCCATTATTGTTGTGGTGCTGTGCCTGTGGGTTGGTGGGGCCCAGTGCCAAGGGGGCTTGGGTGCTGTTGGACTGCTGGGTCACACCGCCTGCTGGCGTGGTATTGTGGCAGCGGTGCCATCACGTGGCTCTGCCTCCAAATTAGAGTAGGTACCAACTCGTAGAGGAAACCTTGATGTGGTGAGTGGATTCATGTTTCTCTTAATTTTATCACAGGATGGTATTCTGTGTCACAAAATAATGTTTTGTGTCACAGCATTACGGTAGTGTATGTGTCACAAATAACATTACACAAGTGCATTCTGTGAAAAGACTAATGTTTTGTGTCACAGTGTTAGGGTAGTGTATTGTTTCTGAAATTACATTCTGTGTCATATAGTACATCAGTGTATTCTGTGTCAAAGACAGGGGCGTAGCTACAGGGGGTCAGAGGTAGCAGTCACTACTGTGCCCGCCGTATGTGGACCCATTCACTTGATGGTCCGCACCGCAAAACATTAGTGCATGCACTACTTTTTTGTGGTGCAAAGGCATGGACAGAAAACCCATGAAAGCACTACGTAGAGCTTACGTGGGGTTCTGTGCCTCCATTCCATTCAAGTGAATGGGTCCACATCCGTGATGCGGTGCACAAAAGTCTGGTGCCCGTATGTTGTGGAACCACTGTTTGCGGGCCGCAATACGGGCACTGGCCAACAATGGCTGAGTGCATGAGGACTTACAGTTGTTTCCTCTCTTACGAAAGCACTTTGGGTGTCATAAAATAATATTTTGCAGCACGAAATGATATCAGTATATCAGTATTTTGTGAGACAGCCATACAGTAGTGTATTATGTTTTTTGTCACAGCGCTATGCGGCATCCTGAAACAAAATGGCATTCTGTCACAGTATTACAGGATTGTATTCTATGCAATAAAGGAACATTTGGTGTCACAAAATGATATTCCGCGACATAAAGTGACTGCAGTGTATCCCATGTCACAAAATTATATTAAAGCAGTGTATTCTGTATCACAAAATAATATTTCATGTCATAAAATTTCAGCAGTCTATTTCCTGTAAAAAAGAAAATTCTGGGGCATTATTTTTTTATTTTGTCACAGCATTGGGCTTGGTGTCACCAAATACCATTCTGTGTCACAAAATAATATTATGTGTCAGCCAATGAGAGCAGTATTGTGTCACACCATTACAGAATGTGTTACATAAGAGCATTCTGTAAAACAGTATTACACCTCTGTATTCTGGATAATGAAGGAGCATTCTCTTTCACAAAATAATATTCTATGACAAAAAATTGCTGAAGTGTATTCCGTGCCACAAAATAACAGCAATGTAATAATAATGTGTTGTGTCACAACAGTACTGTATTGTATAAGAAAAAACATTCAGTGTCTCAGAATTACATTAGTGTATTTCGGGTAATAGAATAATTTGTGTGTCTCAGAATTATAGTACTGTGTATTCTGTTACAAAGTAGAATACTGTTTGGTTACATTAGTATGATAATGTCCTATGTCACGAAATAGCATTCTGTATTACAAAATTACATTGATGTATTCTGTGTCACACAATATTTTGCTTTACAAAATAACAGCATTGAGTTTTGTGTCACATCATATTTTATGATACAGAATACATTGCTGTTACTGGGATATTGCTTTGTGACTCAATGATATTTTGTGACACAATATACAGCACAGACCAAAAGTATGGACACACCTTCTCATTCAAAGAGTTTTCTTTATTTTCATCACTATGAAGGCATCAAAACTATGAGTTAACACATGTGGAATTATATACATAACAAACAAGTGTGAAACAACTGAAAATATGTCATATTCTAGGTTCTTCAAAGTAGCCACCTTTTGCTTTGATTACTGCTTTGCACACTCTTGGCATTCTCTTGATGAGCTTCAAGAGGTCGTCCCCTGAAATGGTTTTCACTTCACAGGTGTGCCCTGCCAGGTTTAATAAGTGGGATTTCTTGCCTTATAAATGGGGTTGGGGCCATCAGTGGCGTTGAGGAGAAGTCAGGTGGTTACACAGCTGATAGTCCTATTGAATAGACTGTTAGAATTTGTATTATGGCAAGAAAAAAGCAGCTAAGTAAAGAAAAACAAGTGGCCATCATTACTTTAAGAAATGAAGGTCAGTCAGCCAGCCGAAAAATTGGGAAAGCTTTGAAAGTAAGGGCTATTTCACCATGAAGGAGAGAGATGGGGTGCTGCGCCAGATGACCTGGCCTCCACAGTCACCGGACCTGAACCCAATCGAGATGGTTTGGGGTGAGCTGCACCGCAGAGTGAAGGCATAAGGGCCAACAAGTGCTAAGCATCTCTGGGAACACCTTCAAGACTGTTGGAAGACCATTTCAGGGGACTACCTCTTGAAGCTCATCAAGAGAATGCCAAGAGTGTGCAAAGCAGTAATCAAAGCAAAAGGTGGCTACTTTGAAGAACCTAGAATATGACATATTTTCAGTTGTTTCACACTTGTTTGTTATGTATATAATTCCACATGTGTTAATTCATAGTTTTGATGCCTTCATAGTCATGAAAATAAAGAAAACTCTTTGAATGAGAAGGTGTGTCCAAACTTTTGGTCTGTACTGTATACTGTTGTAATTTTGTAACACAGAATACACTATTGAAATGCTGTGAAAAGACAATATTATTTTCTGACACAAAATGTTACAAAATAACACTTATGTCACAGCAGTGCAGCAGTGTTTTCTGTATCCCTAACATTCTGTATCACAAATTAGTATCAGTATATTCTGTTCCACAGTTTTATGTTTATCATAAAATTGTCACAAAATATTATTCCATGTCACAAAATTACAGCAGTGTATTCTGTACAAACAAAATAATATTCTGTGGTACAAAATTGCAACAGTGTATTTGTTGCCACAATATAATTTTTTTTGTCAGTCCATTATAGTAGTGTATTATGTGTCACAAAACTACATCTGAGTATTTTGTGTCAGAGAATGTTTTGTGTCACAGCCTTAGGCCTCATGCACACGATTGTTGTTTTGATCCGCATCCGAGCCGCAGTTTTTGGATCCGGATCCGGACCCCTTCGCTTTAATGGGGCCGCAAAAGATGCGGACAGCACTCTGTGTGCTGTCCGCATCCGTTGCTCCGTTCTGTGGCCCCACAATATAACATGTCCTATTCTTGTCCGTTTTGTGGACAAGAATAGGCATTTCTACAATGGGCCGCCCATTCTGTAAATTGCGGAAGGCACACGGACAGCTTCTGTATTTTTTTGACAGCAAAAAACGGAACGGTCGTGTGCATGTAGCCTTACTGTAGAGTTTTAGGTCACAAATGAGCATTCTATGTCATAAAATAATTCATATTTCATTCAAATAATTAATAATTTAATTGCACAAACTTACACCAGTATGTACAGAAAAGATGTTTTTTTTCTCCACATCATTCCAGTAGTATATTCCATGTTAGAAAATGCAAATCTTTATCACAGAATAATATTTACAGCATTCTGTGTCACAAAATAACATGACGTGGCACAAACATACAGCAGTGTACTCTGTGTCACAGCATTACAATAAAATATTTTGTGTTACAAAGTTAGTGTTTTTTGTGTCACAGAATATTTAGTCTCACAGCCTTCCATAATGTGTTCTGTGTCACAAAATAGCATTCTGTGTAAGAATTATAGCGTTTTCCGCATCACAGAATAATGTTTCTGTCACAGCATTACAGTAAAATATTTTGTGTAAGAAAATAACATGGGGATATGCTAGTGTCATATCAATAGAAACTATGATCATCTCCAGGTCAGGTAAACATTTTGAAAGCCTTAAAGGGGTTATCCAAACTATAAAACATGCCCCCAATGCCCGGGCCCCTCATATAGATTATACTTACGCGGCTCCCGCGCTGCTCCTGATCCCAGCATGGCCACCGCTGCATCTCCCCATAGCGCATATTAAAACATCTGGCGACAGGGGAGCAGCCAATAGTAGGTCGCGATGAGGATGAGCCTCCCTAACATCACCACAGGAGATCCAGCAGTGGCCGTGCAGGGAGCAGGAGCGATGCGGGTGCCGGGGAGGGGAGTAAGTATAACCTATAGGAGGGGCCCGGGCATTGGGGGGCATCTTTTATAGTTTGGATAACCCCTTTTAGAGATATTCTACCATACATATTTCTTTCATATCCACAAGAGAGGTGCAGTTTCATTGATTCAGGCTGACTGCTCTCCACACCGCTGTGGTTGCCCCTGATTGTGTGTGGTCCTCCCCACTGAAGTCTATGGAAATTACAGGAAAAGCCAAGCAAGTGTTTAGTTCCTCAGCAGTGCCCCCACAGGATAGATGAAGCATTACACATTTCCAGTTGAAACCATTGGATGTCAACCTAAAGTACACTGCTCTAAAAAATAAAGGGAACACAAAAATAACACATCCTAGATCTGAATTATTAAATATTCTTCTGAAATACTTTGTTTTTTACATAGTTGAATGTGCTGACAACAAAATCACACAAAAATTTAAAAATGGAAATCAAATTTTTCAACCCATGGAGGTCTGGATTTGGAGTCACACTCAAAATTAAAGTGGAAAAACACACTACAGGCTGATCCAACTTTGATGTAATGTCCTTAAAACAAGTCAAAATGCCTGTATGACCTCCCTACAACGCCTGTGCATGCTCCTGATGAGGTGGCGGACGGTCTCCTGAGGGATCTCCTCCCAGACCTGGACTAAAGCATCTGCCAACTCCTGGACAGTCTGTGGTGCAACGTGACGTTGGTGGATAGAGCGAGACATGATGTCCCAGATGTGCTCAATTGGATTCAGGTCTGGGGAACGGGTGGGCCAGTCCATAGCATCAATGCCTTCGTCTTGCAGGAACTGCTGACACACTCCAGCCACATGAGGTCTAGCATTGTCTTGCATTAGGAGGAACCCAGGGCCAACCGCACCAGCATATGGTCTCACAAGGGGTCTGAGGATCTCATCTCGGTACCTAATGGCAGTCAGGCTACCTCTGGCGAGCACATGGAGGGCCGTGCGGCCCTCCAAAGAAATGCCACCCCACACCATTACTGACCCAATGCCAAACCGGTCATGCTGGAGGATGTTGCAGGCAGCAGAACGTTCTCCACGGCGTCTCAAGACTCTGTCACGTCTGTCACATGTGCTCAGTGTGAACCTGCTTTCATCTGTGAAGAGCACAGGGCGCCAGTGGCGAATTTGCCAATCTTGGTGTTCTCTGGCAAATGCCAAATGTCCTGCACGGTGTTGGGCTGTAAGCACAACCCCCACCTGTGGACGTCGGGCCCTCATATCACCCTCATGGAGTCTGTTTCTGACCGTTTGAGCAGACACATGCACATTTGTGGCCTGCTGGAGGTCATTTTTCAGGGCTCTGGCAGTGCTCCTCCTGTTCCTCCTTGCACAAAGGCGGAGGTAGCGGTCCTGCTGCTGGGTTGTTGCCCTCCTACGGCCTCCTCCACGTCTCCTGATGTACTGGCCTGTCTCCTGGTAGCGCCTCCATGCTCTGGACACTACGCTGACAGACACAGCAAACCTTCTTGCCACAGCTCGCATTGATGTGCCATCCTGGATAAGCTGCACTACCTGAGCCACTTGTGTGGGTTGTAGACTCCGTCTCATGCTACCACTAGAGTGAAAGCACCGCCAGCATTCAAAAGTGACCAAAACATCAGCCAGGAAGCATAGGAACTGAGAAGTGGTCAGGTCACCACCTGCAGAACCACTCCTTTATTGGGGGTGTCTTGCTAATTGCCTATAATTTCCACCTGTTGTCTATCCCATTTGCACAACAGCATGTGAAATTGATTGTCACTCAGTGTTGCTTCCTAAGTGGACAGTTTGATTTCACAGAAGTGTGATTGACTTGGAGTTACATTGTGTTGTTTAAGTGTTCCCTTTATTTTTTGAGCAGTGTATATTGCTCTTTATCAGAATATATGAAGCATTATAGAGTTCCAGATGAACCAGTGGTTATCCATGTAATACAAGGACAAACCAGGTCCTCGGGCACGAGTTAGGTCCTTTATAATAATTCCCTGGTCTGGCTTATAAATGTTAATCCTGAACACCAACCAGCAAAAATAAAAATGTAGACTTACTTGTATATACCTGTTTTGGTGAAGTGCCATTTTTGGGTTTTCTGCCATCTTGAATCATGTTTTTCCCCAGTTATATTTCTCCTTATGCAGTCTAGATTTCCCATCATGCCTCAGGCTTTGCAGAGACAAAGGACTTGGAGTTTCATCCCACTGCTCATACCTTAGGCTACTTTCACACTAGCGTTAAAGTTTTCCGGTATTGAGTCATAGGGGCTCAATACCGGAAAAAAAAACATTCGTTTTGTCCGAATGCATTCTGAATGGAATGCAATCCGTTCAGGATGCATCAGGATGTCTTCTGTTCCGTCCCTTTTACGGTATTTGGCCGGAGAAAATACCGCAGCATGCTTTTTTCTCCGGCCGAAATTCCAAAACACGTGCGCAGACCTTTAAAAATGTGAAAAAAATTAATACCGGATCCGTTTTTCCGGATGACACTGGAGGGATGGATCCGGTACCTCAATGCATTTGTCAGACGGATCCGCACATGGAAACAAATGATATCCGTTTGCATACGGATTTCCGGATCCGGCAGGCAGTTCTGGCAACGGAACTGCGTGCCGGATTATTCTAACGCTAGTATGAAAGTACCCTTACTGTGAGTCCTATCTAATGGCAGCCAGTGATAGATTAGTGATATATACCTGCTGTCCCCGAGACACTGTATATTTCTATGTGGTGCAGCTTCAGTCTGTCTCCCCTGCCTCCTGCTTGTGATAGTTTTCTCCATATCAGCTCTTATAAGCAGGAGGCAGGGGAGAGCAGTGTGAAGCAGTTTCTAATAGAAATACACTACAGATTTTGCACACAGTGCTCAAATATATTATAGACAGGAATGGACTGGGAATTTAAAGTGGCCCTGGAAAAAAAAACTAAAAGTCGCCTCGATGTTGTAGGCGGGTCCAAATTGACAGAAGATGGGACAACAAAAGTAGGAAGGCCCAGCAATATCATAGTGCAGAACAAAATACCGCCCCAGCAGAACTAGATACTACAGTGCAGCATTATATACTGCATATAAAACTGTATCATTGTCCCGAGGATGGTAATACAGTTGCATTTTGGAGGGTAGCTGTGGCCGCTGGCCGGGTGCATATGTGCTTGATGCTCCTACAATAATCAATGCTGAGAGCATCAGATCTTTATGTACCTGGCTGGTGGCCAAGAGGGGGGCTTGAACGGCCTTTGGGCATTGGCCCACTGAGAAATTTCCAAGTAGAGTCTATGGCCAGACCACCCATGATTATAGACAAGGAGGAGACTATCGTAACTATCTGGCTAATCATAGTATGAACTCCTCTATATAACAACCCTACTGGTTCTTAGATAGTGTAGTAATGATATCTTCAGCAGCACTCTGTGCATTGGGGGACATACAGAGGAGCAAGGAGGGCCGAGGTTGGTGAGGAGTAGGTGTCTGTGAGTTTCTAGGAGGGATGTGTTAGAGTATGATGCAATCTTTTAGTTCACAAGATGTTGACAACACAGGAGCGGCTGACCTTCTGTCTTCACAGGAGACCAAAGTCTGGACTGGTGGACAACCTGAGATTTCATCATCCAGATACCGATGATGAAAGGGTTCAAAATATACAGATGCAGCTAAGCTAACATGGGACAAGGTACACCGCTATAATATTGCTGGAGGCTTCTTTAAAGGGGTTTTCCCATCTCAGACAATGCGGGCATATCGCTAGAATATGCTCCCATTGTCTGATAGGGGCAGGTCCCACCGCTGGAGGCCCGAAAGTTGTGGAGGGCGCACTGTGCGCGTGCAGCCACCCTCTATTCATTTCTATCGGGCCGCTGAAAATAGCCAAGCGCTGGCTCAGCAATTTTCGTCAGCCCTATAGAAATGAATGGGACCGGTGGCTGTGCAAGCGCAGTGTGCTCCCATTCACTTCTATGAGGAAGTACTTGGTGGTGGCCAGACCCAGAGAAACACAGGGTCCTCCTGCCACCACCTTTCCCGCACTGTTTTTCGGTGTAGGTGCGGGTCCCAGAGGTTGGACAATGGGGAAGGGGGCATATCCTAGCGATATGCTCCCATTGTCTCTCAGATGAGAACACTCCTTTAACTTAAAATTCCATAATACAATATTTGAAAATGGGTTTTCAGAATTTTTTTCCCACATGGACCCACAAACAAGTAAATTACCTCCACCACTTTACAGGATGGTCACCAAGCCTCTCAGAACGAATAAAAATGGGATCCATTTTTTAAGCCGAAACACTTAAAACGCCGCCGCTCGCAAATGGATGACGGGAGATAAAATACTTTTTCATGAGTACTTTACGAGAACACTGGCACCCGTTCAGTTTCTAGACAAACTTTGCTTGAAGTCTTCCTCCTCCATTATTTATACAGCGCGGTGTGATTGGTGCTTGTCTCCTTCACATATTCTTCGTATTCATATTCCAAGCAATAACAGATTTCCATTTACACAGGCTGCAGTCATTTACTTTCAAGCCAATTTTTTTTTAAAGACAGTAACTCAGATCTTCTTAGCAAATACAATGCTCTTGTTTTATCGCGTGCCAGCATTGTAATGCCCGCCATCATTTCTATCAGATTTTTAATACAGTTATCTATCACAAATAATTATGCGGCCTCCTCTCGGCATTCCATTCCCTGTTATGTGGTTTTTTTCTGAAGACTGTGGTTTGCCTGCCTAACTGCTTGGAGTTATTACCCAGCCCTCCAATATCCATTGTGCTGAGATATCAGATCCTGTGCATTAGGAGATTGTACTTCTTCCTTTGTTGAACCTTTCAGAAGTAATTATGCAATCAGCCTGTGCCGGGAGACCAACCATGACTCCACGTTCTAGGATGGTTGAATGCGTCGGTCTATTGATATACCAGAACACCTTTATTCCCCCCCTAATGTACTTCTACTATGACCCTCTGATCTGATTGACGGAGAAGACCTTTATCATTTTACAACCGTATACCCAATCGGAGAGAACACGTTCGATCGTGGTTGAACTGTGGTTAAGGTCCACGATGACTGAGGGAGCCGAAAAAGCCTTTTAACCTGAGTCTTTATGTAACGAAATCCTTTAACACGTTTCTTTTTTCACCACACGACCATGTTTAATAGTATAAATATCATTGAGTTTTAACTTGTGGTATCACACAAGCTGCTCGGCAATGAAATACCTATCTATTGACGGGAGGCGGAAGGAGGGAGCGCGTGTGAAAGCCGGGAGAATTTCATTTGGTGTTTTTAGAAATGTTCCAAAATGAATGTGAATTGAAATGTTATATCGTTTCAATGAGTAGATGGAGGTTTCCATAGAGTTGAGTTTTCTTGTTTTTTCCGGTTACCAAAAGGGAGTCTATCAACCGGGGTGCACTGCCAATGAGGCAAGGTGAGGCGATCGTCTCAGGCAGCACCAGGTAGGGGCAAGAGGGGGGCTTTCATTGTGGCAAAGGGATTAGGTTAAGAAATGACATTGGGGTGAGTCATTTCAGTTTTCGCCTCAGGCAGCAAAAAGGCTAGGTGCACCCCTGTCTATAACCAGGAAAATCACATGGCACAAAACATTGTAGGCTAGCTCAGATAATTGTAATGCTGCCTTTCACTTAGCGATCTTTAGCTGCATCCTGGAGAAAAAGTGTTTTTGTTTAATCCATAGGCAAATGAGCAGTTTGGTGCACCGAAGGCAGGTCAAAGCCACAATGTGCACCTTGGGTCCTCCTGCTTCCTCTGCCAGCCCCACCCTCTCCTTCTTGATTAACAGGGACAGGCAAGATGACTATGCAGGAACCTGGCCCTGGTATGCCCACAATCCACATTTATCACCTACTGTATACAATGTGACCTCCACCTATAACCAAAATGGGAGTCCCTACAACTCCTCCTCCCTGGATGACTGTAGTGAGGAGGAGTTTGAATAGAGAGGCAGTCGAGCATGAGTATATATTTAAGGGCTTAGCTTCTTCAGTCCAACTGATTTTGAATGTCATAGTTAGGGGTGAGCGAATCGAAGTGTCCGACGTGGACTTCCATCTGAATTTCAGGGAAAATTTGATTCAAAGCCGAATATCCTTCTTAGTATAGAATCAATTTTCCACCAAATGGTGTTAAAAAATCCCAAAAACATACTCACCTCATCTATTGGAGCGCGAAGAGGCTGCCCCCGCCATCTTGATTGAAGATCCCGCGCAAAATCTTTAGCAGTGGTGGCTAAAACGCTACTTATAAAGAAATGTGCTTCGTTATTCGTCATAAGGTAAATTTCTTTGTCATATTTGGCGAATAAAATTTTTGTAAACTAGACTAGTGATCTTTCAGAATTCTTGATCGATCAGTGGGAGTCAAAGTGCAGTGCAACTTTGTTTCTGACCAGTTCTGCACGCTCTCCTTGGAGAGTTGAGTGAGCGTTATATGGGATTCACAGAATATCTATGCGTCCAGAGAGCTGAGCAGTTTCAATAAGCTCCCCGCTGAGCATTTCTGACTCTTCAGGACCCTCATCTATGTGTCAAAATGGAGAACGGCTACAAAAATGGTCCCTTGCGCTGAAGAACTCCACATGTTTATGCATTACATGGCCATTGAAGAGATTTTAATGGGCATCATGTAATTCTTCATTTCACCTGTAGTAGAGCTGCAGGAAAATTCAGCTCTTGCTGCTAGAGTAGGTTTTTCTGTGGATTACAGCTGATTATTGGGGGCCTCAGCTGCTCGACAACCTGTGATAAGCTTATCATGAGGGAAATCCTTGTAGTCCAAAAAATAATAAAATAGCATCTAGGCCATGTAGGACTTTTTTTCCACTAACAAAGCAGACACCTGAATGAAAACCAAACAGACCTCATTAGAGTCAATGGGATCTATTTGGCACTTCCATTTTTTTCATTGTTCTGCTCCTCTAACGGAACAGAACAACAAAAATAAGTTGTGCAGATGTGACTGTGAACCCCTTTCGACATGTCCTATTAAAGCACCTGGATGACATAGAAGGCTCCTGCTCACCACATCTCCCTCCATGAGTCAGAGCATAGATCAGCTAAAAAGCAGCGACTCCCATTCCGTCAGACACAGACTGTCCCTTTTTACCATGGTCCGCCATTTATATGAATAGTCGGCAAGTAATACTAAATTTTTCTAGCAGTGGTCACTGCAGAGTAAATACAGTATATAGCTAGCTGCAGCTTTAAGAGTTGATCATTAGGATCTTCTGAAGCTAGACCTGCTGTGATCAGCAGATCACTGGGCTGGTTTTAGTTTATAAAGGGGTTGATCTTGGTACCGTGAAATAATTTAGTGGACTTTCTATTGGAATATTTAATAGAACATTTTCTGGTGCCCTCAGCTTTCTGTGATATCCACAGCCGAACCTCTTCTTCTAAAAGACATTGTCAAGATATTTCCTCAGGAATGGGCTCCAGAAATATTCTCACACTTGGGGTAATGTTGACTTTTTCATGCTTTTCAGTACCATGTGCTTCTAATACACTGCACTCATGTTTTCATTCCACAGGTTTGTGATCTAGAAGAGTGGGACCTTCTTATGCCAGTCAATGCTCTCATCTTGGCGCTGCATCCATATGTTGGCCCTCAGCTCATTCTGAACAATGGGTTCATACAATATTTTCCCTGTGGCAATTACATCGTTGAACGTAGCCTCTCACGAAATCCAGAGGTGCTTTAAATTATTGCATATGTTTTTTTGTTTTTTCATACCTATGTTTGTTTTGGCTTTGGATGACTCGTAAAGTTCTTGAAGTTCCAATTACAAAAGACTTTGTCTTCTTTAGTTTTGCTGGGCACATTGATCCACCCACTGAGAAATATGTGTTTTATTCTCTCCCTCAAAGACATCCTGGTCTGGACGGCTGAAGAATTTGATCCCAGACTGGCTGTGCTTGTCAAGTGAATTTCGCAAAGAGCTCAACATTACAGACCAATTCAAGCGAGCTCTCTGACACAGTCACAACGGCTCAATAACGTGGCAACATGGCTGCGTCTGGGGCTGTCATCACAAATTGAAGTTGACAGCTCCAGAATGTTCACATGGATTTCATGTTTCTCTTTTAAGCTGTAACATCACAGTAAAACGGGAGATGTCTCAAGGCCATGTAGAACATGACATCTCACCCTGGAGAAACTTAATGGTCTGCAGACATCTAAAGGTTCAATGAAAGACATCACTTTATAGTTTGCTATTATGATGTCCTATCACTACTGGGATTTCATTGGAAGTAGTATCCTCCTATTAAAAACTATATTGAAAACAATCTGCTTTCTCTGGGATGATGTGAACATTTGAGGACCTCTATGACCAGGTGGGAGAAGGCACTGCTAGAGTAGGGGTTTATTAGGAGCAGATACCGGTTCTAGTGATTTAGACCCCTAGTGAAGGTAAATTATAAATGTTTGTCAAGGGATAACCATTAAAGTTCCCTTCCCCATCAGTCAGTGGAGCAAGGAAAGTAATCAGCAAGGGTCCACATGAGCCAAGGCAGGGACTACCCTCAGCTACTCTTGTGGTGTCCATTTCACCAACACCACCATGGCCCACATTAGTTTCATTCACCATTGTTTTTGTCGTCACTACATCTTGCATTACAGAGTGTGACTCCTCTGACAGTAAAGAATCCTTTCCTATATCAATGATGGAATTCGAATTTCCTCACGCTTCCTGGTAACGAATCACATTTTTTCCTAAAATGTCTGCTGCACGTGTTAGGACATTGAGCAAAGAACCCTGGGATTGAGGGATCACCCACAATGCCATGCATGCAGCCAATCAGCAGCCAGCCAGCACCTGTGATGTCACAGCACATAAACAGCCTCAGCCATCTTGGATTCAGCCATTTTCCAGTGTACTTAGTGCAGGGAGAGACGTCAGCAGGCGCTAGGGAAAGTGATAGAAAAGACTTCAAAACTTTTATTTGGCTGAATAGAAGTTCAGGGAAAGATCATTAGAAGTGTAGGGAAAGAATAAGGAGGAATTATTCCACACTATAAAAGGAGAACAGGGTCCACTAGGGGAGGTCACAGCCTGGGTAAAAGGAACAATCCTATTACACCTTGCTGCACTGACTGGGGATCCAAATTGCCATTATACTGCTGCTTTCAGGTTTGCAATAGATGATAGCTCTGTAATTCCAGCAAACCTTTCTTATTATTGGGGTGCAAGTGCTGTGTGATACAGCCATTAACAGGGTGTATTGCTAGGAAATATTTCTACGTCTTATTAGCCGTTGTGCTGTGCAGTTATATGTTCTAAAGCATTTTTTGGGGTGTATTAGTGGGAAAAAAAGGTCTTATTTGCTGTTCAGCAGTGCAGTTATATGTTTTAAAGCCTTTTTTGTGGTATATTAGTGGAAAAAAAGGCTTTTTAGCCATTATGCAGTGAAGTGACAAAATTACAGCCTTTTTGGGGGTGTATTAATTTTCTTTTTATTTACTTATTTGATCTAACAGTATGTCAGACAGAGAAGTGCCAGGCCCTGCACAGGGGAGGGGCAGAGGCCTAAATGTTTCTGGCGCAGGCACAGGTCGAAGCAGAGTAAGGGGGGGGGGGGGGGGGGGGGCGGCAGCAGGGGTCACTTCAAGAGGCCTGAGCTCCCGGTGTCATCTAGCGGTCGTGTCGTGACCAGCAACCCAGCGGTGCTAGAATGGTTGACTCAGTCATCCACTTCGTCCCAAGTGACATCAGACACCCCCAGCCAGGAGTCGGCGGGTTCGTCAGACACATCCCTTAGTTGGCATGGCCCGGGAGCAGGCCCTGTGCTCTCACCTGTCCACAACCTGCCTCTGTCCGTTTCTGTTCCCTCAGCCAGACCAGTATTATATGCTGTGGGCTCAGCTCCACTATACAGCGAGGACGAGCTACTAGAGGACAGTCAGCAGCTACTGCCCAGCCAAGATCTGGAGGAGACATCCGCCGCTTCCTCCAGTAGGCTGGCAAGTAGTGATGAGGAAAGTGGATTGGGAGCTGGTGTTGCGAGCGGTCAGGCTCCTGGCTCAGAGACCGTTGAGGAGGACATCAGTAACGTACAGACAGTACTTGATGATGATGTAGCCTATTGCAATTGGGAGCCGGGTGACAAAGGGGCTTCATCATCATCGGGAGAAGAGGGTGGCAGCTTGCGCGTGAGGCAGCGGTGGAGCCAGCAAGTCGGTAGCGTGGCCGGGAGTCAGCAGGGTGGCAGGAGTGGGAGGTTGGGAGCCAAACGTCCCCGGGATAGACCATCCACTTCGCAGGAGCCTACCTGCCCGGAAAGTAGTGATGCAGGGGTTCAATGAGGCAGCAGCAGTAGCAGTCAGTCAGTGCGGAGTGTTGGTGGTAAAATCACCTACTCGGCGGTGTGGCAGTTTTTTGTTAAGCCGCCGGAGGAGGTGAACATGGCCATTTGCCAAATCTGTGGGCAGAAGGTGAAGCGTGGTCAGGGTGCCAATGTTGGCACCACGGCCCTGCGTCAACATATGCAGCGTCACCATAAAGTGTGCCTGGGAGAACCGTGGCTCCGATGTGGTGGTCCAGCCTGCCGCAGCAACCGCTGCATCACCCAGTGGCACGCATCCGATTTCAGGCAGTCAAGGCTCTAACATCTCAGCTGAAAGGGAGTTGTCTGTCCTTCCCATCATCTACCGGTCCTGATGCTCCTCTTCCTCCTCGTCCTCCTATTTCTCGTCTGTCATTTAGTCAGCAGTTGATAACAGAAGCGATTGCCAAGAGACAGCAATATGCGTGTGGTCATCCTATGGCGCAGAAGCTGAATGTGCTCCTGGCCAAGTTGCTGGTGCTGCAGTTTTTCCCTTTCCAAGTGGTGGACTCTTCACCTTTCAGAGAAATGATGACTTGTGCCGAGCCGAGGTGGAGAGTCCCAAGCCGTCATTTTTTTGACAAAAAGGCAGTACCAGCCCTGCACAAATATGTAGAACAGAAGGTGGGCCAGTCCGTGAGCCTGTTGGTGTCTGCCAAAGTGCACAGCAGCACCGACGTGTGGAGCAGTAACTACGGTCAAGGACAATACATGTCCTTTACAGCCCACTGGGTGAATGTGGTTCCTGCCCAGCCAGCAACTTGGCCAGATGATGCAGCTTCTGCCTCCATGTTCTCACTCCATTGGTCCTGCGACAATGTCCAACTCTGCCTCCTCATCCACCACTGTGTCCTCAGCCTCCAGTGCAGAGACAATTCACAGTGCTTCTCCAGCATACCACATGTGCAGGGCACGGCGGTGTCATGCTGTTCTACACCTCGTTTGCCTGGGCAAATGGAGTCACACAGGGGAGGCTGAGCCATGTGCCTTGCATGGAGCATGTGTTCAATCTGGTTGTTAAGTGGTTCCTGAAATCTTCCACCCATCTGCAAGACATCCTAAAAATGTCCAGGAAACTTTGCATGCACTTCAGCCACTCGTACACCTCCAAGCACACCCTCCTTGAGCTGCAGCGGAAAAACGTCGCCCCCCCAACATAGGCTGATATGCGACGTTTCCACCCGTTGGAATTCCACCCTTCATATGTTGGACCAACTATACGAACAGAGAAAGGCCATAAACGATTTCTTGATGATCCAAGCGGACAGGAGTACTCCCCTGTGTAACTTCAATGTCAGCCAGTGGCAGCTCATGCGTGACACCTGCCATTTGCTCAGGCCCTTTGAGAATGCCACATTATTTGTCAGTCGCCAGGACTATGGGATGAACAACGTCATTCCACTGCTTCATGTCCTGGTACAGATGCTGGTAAATCTGACTGGTCAGGGGACTGGAGACGTGGTGCCTACATCACACGACCACATAAGCCCTGTGGGGGCTGAACTGGAGGAGGACATTGGTGCACAAGCAATGTGTAGCAAAATGGGTCGTTTTTCTACACAGGTGACAGGAGAGGAGCAGCAGGAGGAGCTACAGGGCGATGAGGAAGAAGAGGCAGAGGACCCAGACACACCGTGGCAGTATGCAGTAGAGATGGAGGCAGGCAGTCTCTCCGATTCACTTGTGAAAATGGCCCGCTGCATGCTCACTTGCTTGGATAATGACAGCTGAATTGTCACCATTCGACAGAGGGATGACTTGTGGCTCTCCACCTTGTTGGACCCTCGCAACCGGTCCAAAATGGGGGCCTTTTTTTACTCCCGCTAAGAGGGAGGACAAACTGAACTACTATAGAGACATCCTATATAGTCAGTTGGCCTCTGCCTATCTGCGCCATCGTCCATCCTCTTGCAGGTCTGACCGGGGGGGGGGGGGGGCCCTCTGCGCTCTCGTTCCACTGCCATGGCAGCTGTGGTGGGGTGGGGGTTTGGGAGCAATACCAGCTCCATCAGCAGCAGCTTGAGTCTAAAGTCGCTGATGAGCAGCTTTCTTCACCTGCCTAGGAAGGAAACTAGTCACCAGCAGCAGCAGCTAGACCTGGGGCAGAATCTGAACCAGCAGGTGGTGGCATACTTAGGCAGCACCCTGCCACCCCACATTGAAGATCCGCTGGACTACTGGGCAGCCAAACTGGATTTGTGGCCGCAACTGGCCGAGTTTGCCCTGGAGAAGCTGTCCTGCCCGGCCAGTAGTGTGGCATCAGAGCGGGTGTTTAGTTTGGCGGGGGCCATAGTTACCCAAGGAGAAATCACCTGTTCACCCAAAATGTGGAGACACTGACCTTTGTGAAGATGAATCAGGCAAGGATCAGCCAGGATTTTTACCCACCAATGCCTGATGCATCAGATTAGATCATCCATGCTGCCTCACCCGAACCTTGATAAAAAAAGACAGATTTCTTCTGGGTAACTGCCTCAACTACTATTCTGATTCTGCCACCCGCCTAATGCCACACATCTGATGCCAAGAGCGCCTTCTTACACCCACCATCGTCAGTGGATACTGTCATTGCCACCCGCCTCCCCACTCTGTAACCGGGTCACTCTGTCGTCTCTTGATGCTGCTGCCACCTCACCACTCAGGTCCCCTCATGCTGCTGCTGCCACCTCCACACTATGTCACTTTGCCACTCTGTGGTCTCCTCATGCTGTTGCTAACTCACAACTCTGTCTCTAGGCCACTCTGTGATCTCCTTATGCTGCTGCCACCTCCACACTATGTCATGTTGCAAGTCTGTGGCCTCCTCATGCTGCTGCCAACTCACAACTCTGTTTATGGGTAACTCTGTGGTCTCCTCATGCTGCTGCCAACTCACAGCTATGTTTCTGGGCCACTCTGTGGCCTCCTTATGCTGCTGCTGCTAACTCCACTCTGTGGTCTCCTCATGCTGCTGCTGCCACATCCACACTCTGTCACTGTGCCACTCTGTGGCCTACTCATGCTGCTGCTGCCACCTCCACACTCTGTCACTGTGCCACTCTGTGGCCTACTAATGCTGCTGCTGCCACCTCCCCACTCTGTCATTGTGCGACTCTGTGGTCTCCTCATGCTGCTGCCACATCACCACTCTGTGGTATCCTTATGCTGCTGCAACATCACTACTCTGTGGTCTCCTCATGCTGCTGCCATCTCACCCCTATGTCATTGGGCAACTCTGTGGACTTCTCATGCTGTTCCCACCCTCCCCTGTTTGGCATTGTTGACATCATCATTTAGTTGACCCTTCTGATCTGTCAGAAGCAAGGAAAAATGAGATGCAAAATGGATCCTGTCTATGTAGCAGCTGTAATGCCTGTATGGTCCCATCAGGATTGGCTTATGATTTGGTAGCCAAAAGCAGGAGTAGGTACAAAACACAGAAGACATGCAAATATTCCATTCACGTGTCATCTCTGTTTTGGATCCACTCCTGATTTTTTTGGCTTTAGCAATACTGATGGATTACTGACCAAATGCTGACACTCGGTAACACTGACATGGAAAACGATCTAGGAATTTTAATAAACAGCAAACTAAGCTGCAAAAAACAGTGTCAGGCAGCTGCTGCCAAGGCCAATAAGATAATGGGTTGCATTAAAAGGGGCATAGATGCCCGTGATAAGAACATAGTCCTACCACTTTACAAATCGCTAGTCAGACCACACATGGAGTACTGTGTACAGTTCTGGGCTCCTATGAACAAGGCAGACAGAGCAGAGCTGGAGGAGGTCCAGAGGAGGGCAACTAAAGTAATAACTGGAATGGGGCAACTACAGTACCCTGAAAGATTATCAAAATTAGGGTTATTCACTTTAGAAAGAAGACGACTGAGGGGAGATCTAAATTACTATGTATAAATATATCAGGGGTCAGTACAGAGATCTCTCCCATCATCTATTTATCCCCAGGACTGTGACTGTGATGAGGGGACATCCTCTGCATCTGGAGGAAAGAAGGTTTGTACACAAACATAGAAGAGGATTCTTTACGGTAAGAGCAGTGAGACTATGGAGCTCTCTGCCTGAGGAGGTGGTGATGGTGAGTACAATAAAGGAATTCAAGAGGGGCCTGGATGTATTTCTGGAGCTTAATAATATTACAGGCTATAGCTACTAGAGAGGGGTCGTTGATCCAGGGAGTTATTCTGATGCCTGATTGGAGTCAGGAAGGAATTTTTTATTCCCCTAAAGTGGGGAAAATTGGCTTCTACCTCACAGGTTTTTTTTTTTGCCTTCCTCTGGATCAACTTGCAGGATGACAGGCCGAACTGGTTGGACAAATGTCTTTTTTCGGCCTTATGTACTATGTTACTATGTTACTATGAGTGAAGGCGGATACTCAACAGACAGGATCTGTTTTTTGGGGGTTATTGTTCTGACGGATCAGAGGAAGGGCAAAATAATCAGTGACGTCAACACAAACTTACTGCTGACACCCTCTCCTCTCTGTCGGGAGGCTCTACTTGTATAAGCGTTTAATAGAACAGGTTCTGCAGACATCTATGTGGAATCAGCTGACGACGGTGTAAAAGAAGTGCTCTCTTCCACATTATAGTAGGATCTTGGGCCCCTGCACGGTTCTTTATACCTAGCGCTAACATTGACCTGTAAGGCTGAGTTCACATTTGAAACAGGATATATTGCAATAAACATATGAAATACAGCAATATAAATCAGTATAAGGGTCCATTTACACGTCCGTATTGTATTGCGGATCCGCAATACACCCGGCCGGCACCCCCCATAGAACTGCCTATTGGACATGTTCTATTTTTTACGGAAGTTCGGGGCCACGGCACGGAAATGCAGCTGCAGACAGCACACTGTGTGCTGTCCGCATCTTTTCTGTCCCCATAGAGAATGAATGGGTCCGCACCCGTTCCGCAAAATTGCGGAACGGATGCGGACCCGTTTGCGGACGTGTGAATGGAGCCTAAATGTAAACAACAGCATAAGTCATGGTGCAAGTTAACTTTTCCAAGTGCAATAAAGTAGGGAGTTGATGGCTTTGCATAGCAATAATAGGGGCATCTGTGCACAAACGTCTATACTTCAAAGTACCTTTTCTCCAGGGCACTACATATATCGCTAGCATGTGCACCACCTCTGGGATTCACTCCTGTTGTTTTGTGCACATTTACAATAATTTTAGCCTGGAAATAAACCTCACCTGGAATCTTCATGCATGTCTTTTCGGCTGAATCGACGCCATCTGATAACGCTTCTTGGTGTAAATACTGGTTCAATACAGACATGTCCAGAGAGACTGTCTCAAGAACCTCAGAAATGCAGCCTAGTTGTTCAGTCAGAACACTCTTCGTTGTGCTGATCCATGAAGGTCCCAGAGGTCAGATCCCAACTGGTCAAGCAATTGAGGCCCATCTTTTTGTCCTGGGGAACCTCTTTAACTATTACTAAGCAGAGGCAGAGCCCAAGGATTAGAAAACGTTCAATGCTGAGAGCCCTTATATCCTATTTTGCTTCCAGACACACTCAGGGTCAATTGAATTTAGAGTCTACCAATGGCCCTCATGGGCCAACATCTGCTCTGTCATAACCTTATCCTTCTGAAGAAGCCTTAAATGGAGGTACTGTCTCCTTGTCAGGTTAACAGCACCGGTATAAGAATACCATCATATTGGTCTCATATGTAGGAGAGTGGACTTTCTGCCCTGTCATGACTTATGTTTCATTGAAGCCCTTGTTGACTAGTTCTCTGTATTTCTATAATAACTTCCTGTGTGTCCTCCACCAGATATCAGTAATGCACATGGAGATATTGCAGCGCCTCTGGGACAGATCTGGAGCACGACTGCTTACTTAGGATATTTACTGTGGTTAATTTGTGCTTTCTTTATGTGTTATTAACTATAGGCGCATACACTTTACCAGTTTTAATAATACAGTAATGTCAGGTCTTCTTTTACCGGCTAATTGCAATCGGCAGGAAGTTAAGATGCATGATGTATGTATGGTGGATCTCCATATACTAGACTGCTCTCAGTATTACTTTAGCAAAGTGTTCTTTGAACCACTGAGAAGTAATGGTAGTATGATGAGGGGAGCACACTGCTCTGTTTTATTGATAAATGATATCATTTTGGCTATCTGCAGTCACCACTAGGGGGAGGTAAATAGGTAAAGGCTGGAGTCATACTGCTAGTATTGACCACCAGGACCTTCACAAGCCTCACTGCTTCCTCTTTCTTTTAGCATGTCTATCTCTCTCACCAAGTGGTAGTACCCCAGACCTAGGGGTATCTGCAAATGTTTTATATGCATTGTTATGCTATGTTTATTGTGGGGGGTTGAGTCAGCACAACCCGTATGTAGGTGCATATCACTATGGCGAAATACATATACAAACGGAAAATGCAAATGTGATCGCACACTACATCCAGCACTCTGCCCTGCCTCCATGCTGGATGAGACATTGGTGTACATTTTGGCCAAAGCGTAATAAGCCACTCACCACGTCAATGTCGCCTCTATGGAGTGGTCCCTAACACTAGTTCCTACCTGTTTATGGGCCATGACAGCCACACAAAGTCCAGGGAATGCAGGTCAGCATGCAAGCCAAGCACACTCTGCTTTTAACCCCGTCCGGTGCCATTACAGCTTTCATCGGATCCAGGGATGCAAGTACCAACATGCATGCTGAGCCCACCATATACTTCTCCTGACTCAACCCCCCACAATTTTTCTTTGTAGTTTATATTGAAGGCATGGCGATCTCCTTTGAGTCATGCACACCTGACCAGTCAATCTGTCCTGGAGGCTGGTTTTAAAGTCAGTATAAAACTGAGTCTGCTTATATAGAACCTACCAGTAGCCATTTGGCTCCAGGAGAAGTATATGGTGGGCTCAGCATGCATGTTGGTACTTGCATCCCTGGATCCGATGAAAGCTGTAATGGCACCGGACGGGGTTAAAAGCAGAGTGTGCTTGGCTTGCATGCTGACCTGCATTCCCTGGACTTTGTGTGGCTGTCATGGCCCATAAACAGGTAGGAACTAGTGTTAGGGACCACTCAAATGAGACGACCTTGACACGGTGAGTGGCTTATTACGCTTTGGCCAAAATGTACACCAATGTCTCATCCAGCATGGAGGCAGGGCAGAGTGCTGGATGTAGTGTGCAATCACATTTGCATTTTCCGTATGCTATGTTTATGCCATTCATTCCAGCAGAAGAGGTGCGTTTAGCAATGGTTGGCAGGAAGCGGGCTAACCACTCTGTTCCTCCTCTCCTGGTAGGAGTGGGCTGGTCCTGCTTCCTACCAGGAGAGGGAGTTCCAGTCCAGACAGAGAGGAGATGCGCACAAGCCAGAGCTTCTTCTCTTGGGAGATCCTTACTCCCGGAAATTTTCCAGAATCAAGAACACTGCTTCCAAGTGGCTTCAGTGTGCTTCATCAGCAGCGTGATCAGCAAAATGGCAGGTTATCAGACCCTGCTGCCGGTGAGGAAAAACAGGTCAGACACCCATCACCTAGAATAACCATCAGGCCTTACTAACTCCAAGCCTGTATCACACAGTAGACACCTATATCCACAAGTGCCTGCAAGTGCCATTAAATTGCCTCACAACCAGCCACCATAGCTCCTCATCTGGTGCCAGAAACTGCACTTTGTACTTAAAGGGAGTCTGTCACCACATTTCAGCATATTAGACCGATCAAATAGGGTTATATGATCCACCCAGAACTTAAAAACGGTACCTTTGTTGTAGAAAACGGACTTTTCTTTTAGCCGAAAATGAACTTATAAGGTTATGTTAATGAGCCCTCTCAAGTGCCCAGGGCGGTCTCTCAATCCTCGGAGCCCCAGGCAGCACCTCCTAAACGGCTCATAACCCCGCCCTCCGTGCACCTCTGCCCGCCCGTTTACTCCCCTCCCCTGTCCTTTTCCACTGCGGCTGTGCGGTCCAAATCGTAGCGGGCGCATGCGCAATGCGATGCCCGCTCCTGGCAGGGCATCGCGATACCTACTGCGCATGCGCCCGCTACGATTTGGACCGCACAGCCGCAGTGGAAAAGGACAGGGGAGGGGAGTAAACGGGCGGGCAGAGGCGCACGGAGGGCGGGGTTATGAGCCGTTGAGGAGGTGCTGCCTGGGGCTCCGAGGATTAAGAGACCGCCCTGGGCACTTGAGAGGGCTCATTAACATAACCTTATAAGTTCATTTTCGGCTAAAAGAAAAGTCTGTTTTCTACAACAAAGGTACCGTTTTTAAGTTCTGGGTGGATCATATAACCCTATTTGATCGGTCTAATATGCTGAAATGTGGTGACAGACTCCCTTTAATACTGCTGGATTTACCACAAGTATATTTATACAGTGTTATACTTTTACTTCTGGCCTGATTCTTTTAAACTACCTTTCCATTGCACCGATCCTCAGGGAGCAACGGCTTGAGGGAGTGCACTGTGACACAACACCTCATCAGGGCCACTACCACTCCCATCCTCTGCACCAAAACCTCAGGGGCTCACTGCACAAGCCCTTGCTTATGCTTTATACAGGTTTAAAAACTGATGCAAACTATCAGTGCAGGCCTACTCTGAACTGCAATGTTCAGGTGATGCTATATAGGAGCACACTAATTTTGGCCCCACTGAAGCCCTGTAATGTATTCTGCGAGGTTGTAGCAGAAAGATGCAGATTAAAGCTCTCCTACAAGGCAGTAAGCAGTGGAATGTGCGGTGGGAATTGTCCACTTGAAGCTGGTGAAGTTTCTGAGATCCAGTGGGTCAAGGAATTCCACCTCTGCATGGCATCTGAAGCTGGACTGCTTGATTGCCTGCTGTATTGCTCTGGGGGCAGCTCACTAGCCTTCAACTGGTTGTAGTGTACAACATATGGGTGGGCAATGCCTAGAATAGAGAGGAACCTGTGAAAAGTTTGAGATAGATCCCAGCCCAAAATGACTGCGGGCGAGCGGCGCTCACTGTAAAGAGGAGCCTGCAAGTGGTTGCAGAGCACTAGCTAGTGCAGGGATGCCCAACCTGCGGCCCTACAGATGTTGCAAAACTACAGGGTGGGCCATTTATATGGATGCACCTTAATAAAATGGGAATGGTTGGTGATATTAACTTCCTGTTTGTGGCACATTAGTATATGTGAGGGGGGAAACTTTTCAAGATGGGTGGTGACCATGGCGGCCATTTTGAAGTCGGCCATTTTGAATCCAACTTTTGTTTTTTCAATAGGAAAAGGGTCATTTGACACATAAAACTTATTGGGAATTTCACAAGAAAAACAATGGCTTGGTTTTAACTAGGGTTGTCCCGATACCACTTTTTGAGGACCGAGTACAAGTACCGATACTTTTTTTCAAGTAGTCACCGATACCGAATACCGATACTTTTTTTAAATGTCATGTGACCGTTTTGGGGGATCTGTGGATCTGTGGATGACGCACTGTCATGTGGGGGATCTGTGGATGGCACTGTTATGGGGGACCTGTGGATGGCACTGTTATGGGGGATCTGTGGATGGCACTGTTATGGGGGATCTGTGGATGGCACTGTTATGGGGGATCTGTGGATGGCGCTGTTATGGGGGATCTGTGGATGGCACTGTTATGGGGGATCTGTGGATGGCACTGTTATGGGGATCTGTGGATGGCACTGTTATGGGGGATCTGTGGATGGCACTGTTATGGGGGATCTGTGGATGGCACTGTTATGGGGGATCTGTGGATGGCAATGGGGGGATCTGTGGATGGCACTGTTATGGGGACCTGTGGATGGCACTGTTATGGGGGATCTGTGGATGGCACTGTTATGGGGATCTGTGGATGGTGCTGTTATGGGGGATCTGTGGATGGCACTGTTATGGGGATCTGTGGATGGCACTGTTATGGGGATCTGTGGATGGCACTGTTATGGGGGATCTGTGGATGGCACTGTTATGGGGGATCTGTGGATGGCACTGTTATGGGGGATCTGTGGATGGCACTGTTATGGGGATTTGTGGATGGCACTGTTATGGGGATCTGTGGATGGTACTGCTATGGGGTGGGATATCTGTGGATGGCATTGTTATGGGGTGGGGGGATCTGAGGATGGCATTGTTATTTGGTGGGGGATCTGTGGATGGTGCTGTTATAGGGGATCTGTGGATGGAACTGTTATGGGAAGGATCTGTGGATGACACTGCTATATGTCATCCACAGATCCCCCTCATAACAGTGTCCCCCAATACACCGGGCCCCGCCGCTCACCGAAGTATTTATAAACGTGAATCCTTATCCTGTTATTAAGTTGAACTAACGCTGCGCTCTCCCATGTTCCCCTGTATCCCCACAGCACTTACTTAAGCTTCCATAGCAGGCAGAGCGGACGGCACCAGTAACGTCACTCACTGACGTCGCGCGTCTGCTCCGCCTGCTTCATTCATAAAGTGGGCGGAGCAGGCGCTCTACGTCAGTGAGTGACGTTACTGCTGCCGTCTGCTCTGCCTGCTATTGAAGCTTAAGTAAGTGCTATGGGGATACAGGGGAACATGGGAACATGGGAGAGGGCAGCGTTAGTTCAACTTAATAACAGGATAAGGATTCACGTTTATAAATACTTTGGTGAGCGGCGGGGCCCGGTGTAAGAGTACAGTGACTGCACCGGGCCCCGCCCCTAGTTACGGACTCCAGGCCCTCCTCTCTCCCGATGCTGCATCTTTGCCGGGCCGCAAAAATATTCATTGCGGGAAAAAAAAAAAGTATTCTATTTATGTATCGGGGCGGGGTATCGGCGGCTGAGTACCGCCGAGAAAACTCGGAATCGGTCCCGATACCGATACTAGTATCGGTATCGGGACAACCCTAGTTTTAACATAACTTTATTCTTTCATGAGTTATTTACAAGTTTCTGACCACTTATAAAATGTGTTCAATGTGCTGCCCATTGTGTTGGATTGTCAATGCAACCCTCTTCTCCCACTCTTCACACACTGATCGCAACACCGCAGGAGAAATGCTAGCACAGGCTTCCAGTATCCGTAGTTTCAGGTGCTGCACATCTCGTATCATCTGAAGGCAATCGTCTATGCTGTGAAGATACGAGATGTGCAGCACCTGAAACTACGGATACTGGAAGCCTGTGCTAGCATTTCTCCTGCGGTGTTGCTATCAGAGTGTGAAGAGTGGGAGAAGAGGGTTGCATTGACAATCCAACACAATGGGCAGCACATTGAACACATTTTATAAGTGGTCAGAAACTTGTAAATAACTCATGAAAGAATAAAGTTACGTTAAAACCAAGCACACCATTGTTTTTCTTGTGAAAATCCCAATAAGTTTGATGTGTCACATGACCCTCTTCATATTGAAAAAACAAAAGTTGGATTCAAAATGGCCGACTTCAAAATGGCCGCCATGGTCACCACCCATCTTGAAAAGTTTCCCCCCTCACATATACTAATGTGCCACAAACAGGAAGTTAATATCAGCAACCATTCCCATTTTATTAAGGTGTATCCATATAAATGGCCCACCCTGTACAACTCCCATCATGCCCTGATAGCTATATTCTGTCAAGGCATGATGGAACTTGTAGTTTTGAAACAGCTGGAGGACCATAGGTTGGGCATTCCTGATACAGGATAATTAGAGGAGAACCTTGCAGGAGGCTAGGATTAAGAGAGGAGCCATTCTGGGGACCAAGAGGGGAACCATGCTAGGTAGAAAGATTTATAGGGGTGCATTACTGAGAACCAATAATTGGAGGGTTGACATGTTAGAGACCACTGTACAGTGATTAGGAAGTAGTGCCACACAGAGCCTATGTAAACCCCACCATACAGGCCTCAACTAATGTTGCACCAGCATACAGAGACCAAATAACAGTTTCATACATATATTAATCTAGTAACAGTGCAATACAATGTCTAAATATTACTGGGATACAACAAAAATATATGTGTCCACGTACTTAAAAATGTTCTTAAATGTTCATATGTCATAGTGACATTTCAGAGGTTTTGATTGGTGGTGGTCCGAGTGTTGACACCCTCGCCGATTGCTAGAATGAGGAGAAAAGGACGGTCTATGAGTCCATCTCCAGTCTGTCTCTGTATGAGCACTTTTTTCTCCTCGTTCTAGCTATCAGTGGGGATTTCAACACTCGAACCCCCACTGATTAACCGTAACACAGAGACACTTTAAGATCTGTGGTGGTCCCAAGCCTTGAGTCCCTGGCCCTCTGTGGTGCCCCCTTTAGTGGGTATGAGTGCATGTCGCATCTTCCTAATGCCGGCCCTGTCCTGCAGATGCTTGGCGGTTATGGTGGACCTTCAAGTGACAAGTCAGCTTCATAACTAATGTCCCCGATTATTGTTTTCATCCCTTTTTTTTTTTTTGCTTACGGCATAAATGGATTGTTAGAAATCCTTTTAAAGAGAAAACTTGGCATTTGACGTAACTGTTTTAAAATTATAATTACATTGATTTCATTACAGTGAACAAATAGTCTCTGCATGCGTTTTGAAGGCAAAATGCATTGTAAATCATTCTTTTATTGCCTAAATAGAGCCTGGAATATATTATGTTGTGATTTACAGTAAATGTCACTTTAAAGTCTTTTTGGATAAAGGATGCCAAGTGATGCGATTTTTCTTATAACCCACATGGGCAATATGGTGGCAGGCACTGCATTTTTAGAGAAGACTGTTCAAATTGAGCTGTGCACACTGGGGGAAGGGTCAGCAGTCATCTCATGATCAACAAAGGCAGGATTATGATAAGTTAACACCCAGAAAACCTAGGATTCACCAATGAAAATAGGTGATGGGTTCAGCTCCTTCTCCCTCCTCCCTCTCCCTGCAGTCATTGCGCATAAGCCATTTCATGCCCCCTTTATTGCCATCGTGCACTCCTGCTCATGTTGGCATTAGCCCCAATGTGAACTGAAACCTCTGAACATGAAACTAATATTAAATCTAGGGTTCCTTAGCGAAGCAGCCTATGGAAAATCATTTGTGGCATTAGTGGGATCTGATACACCAGATTCCTATGGATCACTCTTTTATGGAATTGACAGGTTAACTATATCCTGACATATTTTTAGCAATATAACAGGTAATGTGAAATAATTAGTGTTGGTTCTGTCCCATGATGGAAAGTCACCTTTAAGCACATCCCCCCCACTTGAACTCCATCATTGTTTTCTATTTGTCTTTTTTATATCAATTAGATTAGAGCATTGTTTTTTCTGATATAGAGCTTAATATTCCTTGCATAGAAATAGCTTTAAAATATAATATTAATATTATATTTATAATATTATGGTTGACTGCAGACTCCACCAGAGGGGGCTAACTACATGTTGTGCATTTAAAGGGGTTGTGCAAGAATGGAAGGTTTTTGGCAAACTCCTGTACCTGTAAAGGAAGGATGACTTAACTGTTTCCCGGCATCGGCCCCCCGCACCTTCTCCTCCAGGCCTTGGATGCTCCGCTGGGGTCGCTCGATGTCAACATCCCCTTTTAAATCTCTGCAGCTTATCACTGGCCGTGGCGGCGACTGGATCCCCTTGCATCATGTAGCAATTAGACATAAGGCCTCTTACCTCCACAGCCAATGACTGGCTGCGGCGATGTCAAACCGGATGTTGACACCGAGGGAACCCAGCAGAGCATAGCAGGCCTGAAGGAGAAGGCGCGGGGAGCCAGTGCTGGGAAGCAGGTACTATCCTTCCTTTACTGGTCTGGCCAAATGTGGGAGTTTATCAACCCCCCTGCCCCCCATTCTTTTACAACCACTTTAAAGTAGTTTTCTTGGAGATTTAAAAAAGGAACAAAAAAAGGCAGGCAATGGTAAAAATGATAAAGAAGCATCCCTTCACCAATCCCCTGCTGCTACCATTCTGATGCTGCTTAAGACGCTGCTGCCAAAAACGCAAAGAAAAGTGTTGTGATGGTGCCCCATGTCCACTGCTGCCTCGTTCCTTCCTCAAGGCATGGGCGCCATGCTACTCAATGTCTTTGTGACTGGCCCCGTTTCTCTTCGGCATCCTCTCCAGACCTCAGTCTGTTTGTCTATTTCAAAGACTTTCAGGCCTGCTCTATAGGGCACATTCAGTCTCAGTCTTGGCCTCTTAAAGGGCTAGCATTAATGCATTCAAATCCTTCTCCAAGCAATGGTTGGGTGTCCCTACCCAGTGAGAGGGTACCTGAACTTTAGGTTTTTCAGTCTCTAGTAACAAGCAAAGTGTTTAATCTGTCTCATTACCCATGTACCATACTCCAGCCTGACTACTAACCTTGACTGCAAGCCACCTGCCCTGCCCTTACCACTTTTTTCAGATTGCCCTACTGCTGCCTGCCCTGACTTATTTCTTGGATATGCTTGTACTTTGCCTGCTCTGACCTTGGCCTATTTCCAGATTTCCAATGCATATTGCCCGATCGCCAACCATACCAGGACTATCTCAAGAGGAGGTGGTCTGGTGGCTCCAAATCCCTGTATAGGGATTAGAAGGTGAATACTGGTGGATAGAAATGGCCTTGCGGTTCGCCCAGCGGTCATTTCGCGGTGAACCTTAGGCGTTCGCGATTGGCAGAACATGCGAACATATGGCAATGTCCGCCGGCGCCATATTCTTTTGCATTGCGCCGAACTTTGGCCCATGACACATCTATCAGGTGGGACAGGACAGCCAATTGAGACGTTTCAGCACATGGACACACCCCCACCCTATAACAGAACCCGATCTGGCATCCATTTTACATTCTGTGTTTTGCCAGTGTAGGGAGAGGTTGCTTTGTGGAGCAGGGACAGACTGTTAGGGACACCAAACGCTAGCTAATAGGGCCACAAAAGCCCTTTTAATGATTGGTATAGGTGTGCTGCCGATAGGTGTGATATACTGAAGGGTGTGATATACTTATAATATACTTTCTAACATAGAAAGTATATTATAGTGCATTTGTATTGTGCAGCAGTTGTGTGCAGTTCTGTTGCGATACCGCAGCTATATACAGGGAGTGCAGAATTATTAGGCAAATGAGTATTTTGACCACATCATCCTCTTTATGCATGTTGTCTTACTCCAAGCTGTATAGGCTCGAAAGCCTACTACCAATTAAGCATATTAGGTGATGTGCATCTCTGTAATGAGAAGGGGTGTGGTCTAATGACATCAACACCCTATATTAGGTGTGCATAATTATCAGGCAACTTCCTTTCCTTTGGCAAAATGGGTCAAAAGAAGGACTTGACAGGCTCAGAAAAGTCAAAAATAGTGAGATATCTTGCAGAGGGATGCAGCACTCTTAAAATTGCAAAGCTTCTGAAGCGTGATCATCGAACAATCAAGCGTTTCATTCAAAATAGTCAACAGGGTCGCAAGAAGCGTGTGGAAAAACCAAGGCGCAAAATAACTGCCCATGAACTGAGAAAAGTCAAGCGTGCAGCTGCCAAGATGCCACTTGCCACCAGTTTGGCCATATTTCAGAGCTGCAACATCACTGGAGTGCCCAAAAGCACAAGGTGTGCAATACTTAGAGACATGGCCAAGGTAAGAAAGGCTGAAAGACGACCACCACTGAACAAGACACACAAGCTGAAACGTCAAGACTGGGCCAAGAAATATCTCAAGACTGATTTTTCTAAGGTTTTATGGACTGATGAAATGAGAGTGAGTCTTGATGGGCCAGATGGATGGGCCCGTGGCTGGATTGGTAAAGGGCAGAGAGCTCCAGTCCGACTCAGATGCCAGCAAGGTGGAGGTGGAGTACTGGTTTGGGCTGGTATCATCAAAGATGAGCTTGTGGGGCCTTTTCGGGTTGAGGATGGAGTCAAGCTCAACTCCCAGTCCTACTGTCAGTTTCTGGAAGACACCTTCTTCAAGCAGTGGTACAGGAAGAAGTCTGCATCCTTCAAGAAAAACATGATTTTCATGCAGGACAATGCTCCATCACACGCGTCCAAGTACTCCACAGCGTGGCTGGCAAGAAAGGGTATAAAATAAGAAAATCTAATGACATGGCCTCCTTGTTCACCTGATCTGAACCCCATTGAGAACCTGTGGTCCATCATCAAATGTGAGATTTACAAGGAGGGAAAACAGTACACCTCTCTGAACAGTGTCTGGGTGTCACGAGGGTATCGAGAACCACGCCTGACTCCGTTATACCCGGGGTCAGGAAGTCGCAGCGGTTGGCTGCACGCTCTATTTAAGATAGGGCTGTTTTTCCTTATGGTATCTTTCTGGGTTTGCTTTGCAAACCCTTTTGGCTCACTCAGGGATCCGTAGCTCCTTCCCCTCATCTGTTCCTTGTCCAGCACTCCCAGACCTCCTTATATTCCTCTCTCACACTTCTCTGGTTGCCAGAGATAGAGCTTCCTGCCTGGACATCTATTCTGACCTTCTGGAGCTGTGTTGCTGCGTTCTCTGGTAGTTGGTCCAGAACGCTACCCTCCGGATCCCTGTTGGACCTTTGTGGACTGCTGTGGTCGCCCACCTGGGTGTATGTGTTTGTCTGTATTTGTCTGTCCTCTCCCTGGTGTTTCCCTCTTAGTGATAGTGGTGCGGACTAGCGATCCCACCGGCCCGTTCACTATCTAGGGCTCATATTAGGGAAAGCCAGGGTTTAGGCACGTGATCGCCGCACGGGTGAGGAACCCGTCTAGGGACGTCAGGGCAGTCAGGTGCCAGCCGCAAGGTGAGTTAGGGGTCACCACCTTTCCCTCTCCCTTGGGCAGGGCTTTCCCTGTTTTCCTCCCTGTGCGTGACGTCGGTCATTACACTGGGAGGCTGTGGTTGCTGCTGCACGCAATGTTGATGGTGAACAGATCAAAACACTGACAGAATCCATGGATGGCAGGCTTTTGAGTGTCCTTGCAAAGAAAGGTGGCTATATTGGTCACTGATTTGTTTTTGTTTTGTTTTTGAATGTCAGAAATGTACAGTATATTTGTGAATGTTGAGATGTTATATTGGTTTCACTGGTAAAAATAAATAATTGAAATGGGTATATATTTGTTTTTTGTTAAGTTGCCTAATAATTATGCACAGTAATAGTCACCTGCACACACAGATATCCCCCTAAAATAGCTAAAACTAAAAACAAACTAAAAACTACTTCCAAAAATATTCAGCTTTGATATTAATGAGTTTTTTGGGTTCATTGAGAACATGGTTGTTGTTCAATAAAAAAATTAATCCTCAAAAATACAACTTGCCTAATAATTCTGCACTCCCTGTAGAGGGACAAGTGCTATTGGAACAACTATTTGCAACGGGTGTGATATACCTGTTGCCCCCCAAAAAACTGATTGAGGGGTGTGATATACCTGTTCCCACAAAATACTGATTGAAGGCTGCGATATACCTGTTGCCCCAAATAAACTGGGTGGTGTGATATAAACTTGTGGCAAAAAAATAATTGAAAGGTGTGATATACCTGCTTCCAGAAAATACTGATTAGGGGCTTGATATACCTGCTTCCACAAAATACTGATTGAGGGCTGTGATATGCCTGCTTCCACAAAATACTGATTAAGGGGTTCAACATACCTGTTTCCACCAAATATTGACTGAGGCCTGCGAAAATACCTGCTTCCACAAAATACTGATTAAGGGGTTTGATATACCTGCTTCCACAAAATATTGATTGAGGCCTGCGATATACCTGCTAACACAAAAAACTGATTAAGGGGTTGTCACTACCAGAGCTTTGAGACGTTCTCACAGCTCTGTTTCTCCACCCCTGTGATGATGTCACTACTAGAGTTTGGAGGAGTTCTCACTGCTCTGTTTCTCCGCCCCTGTGATAAAGTCTTTACTTTCTGTTTCCTTCCTCCCAGCTGTTCCTCCTGCGGTTGATTTCCCTGCCTTTAAATCACCCCTCCTCCTATTGTAGGGCGTGGATTATATTTCTCATTTCAGTTGTAGCTCTTGCTTGAGTATCTTCACTTGTAGCTATCAGTTCACTGGACCTGTGTTCTGCTGCAGCAAGCACTCCGGATATTGCCAGCTGTCCTTGGATCCATCTTCTCTGCGGCTGCAGCACCTTCAGCTAAGTGTGCAGACATTGTTGTGTACCTGGTTATTTTCTGACTGGATCTGAGGTGGCCACGGTTCCCTCCATATACTGAGCAGGGCACCGGTGGCCGTGCCCCTTCCACTATTGTAGGGGTTACAGTGGTCATCAGTCTTAGGTACGCGGGCATGCCTCGTTCCGCCATTTGGATCCGGGCATGTGCTTTAGCAGCATAGGGAGAGCTTTGAGGGTCTGACAGGGGTCATCCTTTATCCTCCCTAGTTTGGGTCCGGTCAGTAGCTCTTTTTACTGTGTATACTCTTGTTGCTCACATACAGCCGTGACATTATAATCCACCAAAACCGTCCTTTTTTGACATGGATCCGCTTTCTGGCCTGGTTGACCGCATGCAGGGTCTTTCTTTGGAAGTAGCGGATCTCCGTCAATCTATGACTCAGCTTCAAGCATTGGGCTCTGCTCCGGCTCATGGAGTCTGTTGCGAGCCAAAGGTCTCACTTCCGGAAACGTTCTCCGGGGGCAGTGAGAATTTTGTTCGCTTCAGAGAGGTATGCAAACTCCATTTTTGCTTGTGTCCCCACTCCTCTGGTATGGAGGAGCAGAGGGTGAGGATTGTCATCTCCCTGCTCAGGGGTAATGCTCAGACTTGGGCTTTTTCGCTGCCATCAGGGGATCCCTCCCTTCGATCCGTGGAAAGATTTTTTGTGGCCCTGGGGCAGATATATGATGACCCGGATCGTGTTGCTCTGGCCGAATCTAACTTGCGTGTTTTATGCCAGAACAAACTGTCTGCGGAGCTTTATTGTTCTGAATTTCGGAGATGGGCAGCTGATTCAGGTTGGAATGATGCTGCACTCCGGAGTCAGTTCTGTCATGGTCTCTCAGAGAGATTGAAAGATGCGTTTGCTTTCCATGAGAGACCAACGTCCTTAGAGTCTGCCATGTCATTGGCGGTACGCCTTGACAGGCGTCTAAGAGAAAGAAACAAGACCTCTCTGTCCAGCCATTGTCAGTCTAGGGGCAATGGTGCGGACTCATTCAGTGTGCAGGGGCCTCATCCTGTCTCGCTCCCCTCTGAGGAGGAGCCCATGCAGCTAGGTCGACTTGCCCCTGATAAAAGAGGATTTAGTCCTCAGAGTATGGTGTGTTTTTGTTGTGGGGGCATATGTCATTTGGCAAATGTTTGTCCGTCTAGGAGATTCTTGAACTGTACTAAGAGCGATAATAAGAGAAAAACCTCAAAAGGTAAATCATCAAATTCTGCTTCATCTGCTACTTTGGGCAAAGTTGATGTAGGAATTGATGCTTTTCCTCTGACCTGCAGTTCCCGTTTTCTCCTGTCTGCCAGGGTGGCGCTAGAGAGCAAAGTCATTTCTTGTGAGATTTTTGTCGATGGTGGAGCGGCCGTCAATCTTATTGACACTCAATTTGTAGCCATGCATGGTTTTCAGGTTTGCACATTAGAAAAGGATATACCTGTTTTTGCTATTGACTCTGCTCCACTCTCACAGAGATCTCTGAGGGGCATTGTTCACAATATCCGGCTAGCTGTAGGTGACACTCATGTGGAGGATATATCTTGTTTTGTCCTTAACGGATTGCCTTCTCCTCTAGTTTTGGGGTTACCCTGGCTCACTAGACATAACCCCACTATTGATTGGCAAGGAAGGCAAATAAATGAGTGGAGTGACTTTTGTAGAGAGAATTGTCTCATAGCGACTTTTGCAGAGGTGTCTACTAAAACTGTGCCATCATTTATCTCTGATTTCTCGGACGTGTTTTCCGAGAGCGGTGTTCAGGAGCTACCTCCTCACCGGGAGTTTGACTGTCCCATTAACCTCATTCCCGGCGCCAAGCTGCCAAAAGCACGCCTCTACAATCTCTCACAACCGGAAAGAATCGCAATGCGAACTTATATCTCCGAGAGTCTCGATAAGGGGCATATTCGTCCCTCAAAGTCACCTGTGGCCGCGGGTTTTTTTTTTTGTTAAAAAAAAAAGATGGCTCTCTGAGACCTTGCCTAGATTTTAGGGAGCTGAACCGTATCACGATTCGCGATCCCTATCCCCTTCCTCTGATCCCGGACCTCTTCAACCAAATTGTTGGGGCCCAGGTGTTTTCCAAATTGGATTTGAGAGGCGCGTACAACCTGGTCAGGGTCAGAGAGGGGGATGAATGGAAAACGGCCTTTAATACCCCTAACGGGCATTTCGAGAATCTCGTTATGCCTTTCGGCCTGATGAATGCTCCGGCCGTCTTTCAGCATTTTGTTAATAGTATTTTCTACCATTTAATGGGGAAATTTGTATTGGTGTATCTTGATGATATTTTGATTTTTTCCCCTGATGTTCAGACCCATCAGGATCATCTTTTTCAGGTTCTGCAGATTCTGCGGGAAAATAAATTGTACGCCAAGCTGGAGAAATGTCTTTTTATGGTATCGGAGATTCAATTTCTGGGTTTTCTCCTCTCTGCTTCTGGTTTTCGCATGGATCCGGAGAAGGTCCGTGCTGTACTTGAGTGGGAGCTTCCTGAGAATCAGAAGGCATTGATGCGCTTTCTGGGTTTTGCGAACTATTACAGAAAGTTCATTTTGAATTATTCCTCTGTTGTCAAACCCCTTACTGACATGACAAAAAAGGGGGCGGATTTTTCCTCTTGGTCGGAGGAGGCGCTTGCAGCCTTTTCTAAGATTAAAGAGAGTTTTGCGTCTGCTCCCGTCTTGGTGCATCCCGATGTTTCCTTACCTTTTATTGTTGAGGTGGATGCTTCCGAGGTGGGTGTGGGTGCAGTTTTGTCCCAGGGCCTTTCTCCTGCAAAATGGCGACCCTGTGCCTTTTTCTCTAAAAAACTCTCCCCGGCAGAGAAACTATGATGTGGGAGATAGGGAGTTGTTGGCCATCAAGTTGGCTTTCGAGGAATGGCGCCATTGGTTGGAGGGGGCCAGGCACCCTATCACCGTTTTTACCGACCATAAGAATCTGGCATACTTGGAGTCGGCCAGGCGTATGAATCCGAGACAGGCCAGATGGTCTCTGTTCTTCTCCAGATTCAATTTTGTCGTTACATTCCGACCTGTGATCAAAAATGTGAAGGCTGATGCTCTCTCTCGCTGTTTTCCGGTAGAGGAAACTCCGAGGACCCGGGTCCCATTTTGGCGGAGGGGGTAGTTGTTTCTGCTCTATATTCCGATTTGGAGGCCGAGGTCCAGGCTGCCCAGACTGAGGCACCTGCCCGTTGTCCTTCTGGGAAGTTGTTCGTGCCTCCTGAGCTACGTCACAAACTCTTCAAGGAGCATCATGATACGGTTCTTGCTGGTCACCCCGGGAGTAGAGCCACGGTAGATCTCATTGCTCGGAGATTTTGGTGGCCGGCTCTTCGTAAGTCGGTGGAGGGTTTTGTGGCTGCTTGTGAGACGTGCGCTCACGCTAAGGTCCCTCGTTCACGGCCTTCAGGTTCCCTTCTCCCGTTACCCATACCTTCCCGTCCTTGGACACACCTGTCCATGGACTTTATCACGGATCTTCCTCGTTCCTCGGGGAAGTCGGTGATCCTGGTGGTGGTGGACCGTTTTAGCAAGATGGCTCATTTCGTACCTTTCCCTGGTTTACCCAATGCTAAAACGTTGGCGCAAGCTTTTGTCGACCATATTGTTAAATTGCACGGCATTCCCTCTGATATTGTTTCCGATAGAGGCACGCAGTTTGTGTCCAGGTTCTGGAAGGCTTTCTGTCCTTCTCTTCTGCTTTTCACCCGCAGTCGAATGGTCAGACTGAGCGCCTCAATCAGAATCTGGAGACATATTTGCGCTGTTTTGTGGCAGAGAACCAGGAGGATTGGTGTTCATTTCTCCCTCTTGCTGAGTTTGCTCTGAACAACCGTCGGCAGGAATCTTCTGATAAGTCACCATTCTTTGGTGCATATGGGTTCCATCCGCAGTTTGGGACATTCTCGGGAGGGGCTCTTTCTGGTTTACCTGAGGAGGAGAGATTTTCCTCGTCTTTGTCTACCATTTGGCAAAAGATTCAGAGTAATCTTAGAAAGATGAGTGAGAAGTATAAGCGTGTGGCTGATAAGAGACGTGTGCCTGGTCCGGACCTGAATGTGGGTGATCTGGTGTGGTTGTCTACAAGAAATATTAAACTGAAGGTTCCCTCCTGGAAATTGGGTCCCAAGTTTATTGGGCCTTATAAAATCTTGTCAGTCATCAATCCTGTTGCCTTCCGTCTTGATCTTCCACGGGTTTGGAAGATACATAATGTATTTCACAGATCTCTCTTAAAACCATATGTCCAGCCCACGGTACCCTCCTCTTTGCCTCCTCCTCCAATATTGGTTGATGTCAATCTGGAGTTTGAGGTTTCCAGAATTGTGCACTCTCGCATTGTCCGCGGTTCTCTTCAGTACCTCGTTCATTGGAAGGGTTATGGTCCTGAGGAGAGGATGTGGGTTCCGGTGTCGGACATTAAAGCCACTCGCCTCATCAGGGCATTTCATAGGGCTCATCCTGAGAAGGTGGGTCCTGGGTGTCCGGAGTCCACCCGTAGAGGGGGGGGGGGGTACTGTCACTACCAGAGCTTTGGGACGTTCTCACAGCTCTGTTTCTCCACCCCTGTGATGATGTCACTACTAGAGTTTGGAGGAGTTCTCACTGCTCTGTTTCTCCGCCCCTGTGATAAAGTCTTTACTTTCTGTTTCCTTCCTCCCAGCTGTTCCTCCTGCGGTTGATTTCCCTGCCTTTAAATCACCCCTCCTCCTATTGTAGGGCGTGGATTATATTTCTCATTTCAGTTGTAGCTCTTGCTTGAGTATCTTCACTTGTAGCTATCAGTTCACTGGACCTGTGTTCTGCTGCAGCAAGCACTCTGGATATTGCCAGCTGTCCTTGGATCCGTCTTCTCTGCGGCTGCAGCACCTTCAGCTAAGTGTGCAGACATTGTTGTGTACCTGGTTATTTTCTGACTGGATCTGAGGTGGCCACGGTTCCCTCCATATACTGAGCAGGGCACTGGTGGCCGTGCCCCTTCCACTATTGTAGGGGTTACAGTGGTCATCAGTCTTAGGTACGCGAGCATGCCTCGTTCCGCCATTTGGATACGGGCATGTGCTTTAGCAGCATAGGGAGAGCTTTGAGGGTCTGACAGGGGTCACCCTTTATCCTCCCTAGTTTGGGTCCGGTCAGTAGCTCTTTTTACTGTGTATACTCTTGTTGCTCACATACAGCCGTGACAGGGGTTTGATATACCTGCTTCCACAAAATACTGAATGAGGCCTGCGATATACCTGCTAACACAAAAAATTGATTAAGGGGTTTGATATACCTGCTTCCACAAAATACTGAATGAGGGAGGTGATATACCTGCTTCCACAAAATACTGATTAAGGGGTTTGATATAAATAATTCCACCAACTATTGAGGCCTGCAATATACCTGCTTCCACAAAATCCTGATTAAGGGGTTTGATATACCTGCTTCCACAAAATACTTATTGAGGGCTGCAATATACCTGCTTCCACAAAATACTGACTGAGGGCTGCGATATACCTGCTTCCACAAAATACAAATAAGAAGGTTTAAAATACCTGCTTCCACCAAATATTGATTGGGGCCTGCGATATACCTGCTTCCACAAAATATTGATTAAGGGGTTTGATATACCTGTTTCCACCAAATATTGATTGAGGCCTGCGATATACCTACTTCCACAAAATACCGATTAAGGGGTTAGATATTCCTGCTTCCACAAAATACTGATTAAAGGATGCGATATATCTGCTTCCACAAAATACTGATTAAGGGGATTGATATACCTGATTCCACAAAATATTGATTGAGTCCTGCAATATACCTGCTTCCACAAAATACTGATTGAGGGCTGCAATATACCTGCTTCCACCAAATATTGATTAAGGGGTTTGATATACCTGTTTCCACCAAATATTGATTGAGGCCTGCGATATACCTTCTTCCACGAAATACTGATTGAGGGCTGCAATATACCTGCTTCCACAAAATACTGATTGAGGGGTTTGATATACCTGTTTCCACCAAATATTGATTGAGGCCTGCGATATACCTGCTAACACAAAATACTGATAAAGGGGATTGATATTCCTGCTTCCACAAAATACTTATTGAGGGAGGCGATATATCTGCTTCCACAAAATACTGATTAAGGGAATTGATATACCTGCTTCCACCAAATATTGATTGAGTCCTGCGATATACCTGCTTCCACAAAATACTGATTGAGGTCTGCAATATACCTGCTTCCACAAAATGCTGATTAAGGGGTTTAATATACCTGTTTCCACCAAATATTGATTGAGGCCTGCGATATACCTGCTAACACAAAATACTGATAAAGGGGTTTGATATACCTGCTTCCACAAAATACTTATTGAGGGCTGCAATATACTTGCTTCCACAAAATACTAATAAGAAGGATTAAAATACCTGCTTCCACCAAATATTGATTGGGGCCTGCGATATACCTGCTTCCACAAAATTTTGATTAAGGGGCTTGATATACCTGTTTCCACCAAATATTGATTGAGGCCTGCGATATACCTGCTAACACAAAATACTGATAAAGGGGTTTGATATACCTGCTTCCACAAAATACTTATTGAGGGCTGCGATATACCTGCTTCCACCAAATACTAATACGAAGGATTTAAATACCTGCTTCCACCAAATATTGATTGGGGCCTGCGATATACCTGCTTCCACAAAATATTGATTAAGGGGCTTGATATACCTGTTTCCACCAAATATTGATTGAGGCCTGCGATATACCTGCTTCCACAAAATACAGATTAAGGGGTTAGATATTCCTGCTTCCACAAAATACTGATTGAGGGATGCGATATATCTGCTTCCACAAAATACCGATTAAGGGGATTGATATACCTGATTCCACAAAATATTGATTGAGTCCTGCGATATACCTGCTTCCACAAAATACTGATTGAGGGTTGCAATATACCTGCTTCCACAAAATACTGATTAAGGGGTTTGATATACCTGTTTCCATCAAATATTGATTGAGGCCTGCGATATACCTGCTTCCACAAAATACTGATAAAGGGGATTAATATACCTGCTTCCACCAAATATTGATTAAAGCCTGTGAGATACCTGCTTACACAAAATACTGATTAAGGGGTTTAATATATCTGGTTCTACAAAATACTGATTAAGGAGTTCGATATACCTGTTTCCACTAAATATTAATTGAGGCCTGCGATATACCTGCTTCCACAAAATACTGATTAATGGAGATTGATATACCTGCTTCCACCAAATATTAATTGAGGCCTGAGATATACCTGCTTCCACAAAATACCGATAAAGGGGCTGCAATATATCTGCTTCCACAAAATACTGATTGAGGGCTGCGATATATTTGCTTCCACAAAATACTGATTAAGGGGATTGATATACCTGCTTCCACCAAATATTGATTAGGGCCTGCGATATACTTGCATCCACAAAATACTGATTAAGGGGCTTTATATACCTGCTTCCGCGAAATATTGATTGAGGCCTGCGATATACCTGCTTCCACAAAATACTGATTGAGGGCTGCGATATACCTGCTTCCACAAAATACTGATTAAGGGATTCGATATACCTGTTTCCACCAAATATTTATTGAGGCCTGCGATATACCTGCTTCCACAAAATACTGATTGAGGGCTGCGATATACCTGCTTCCACAAAATACTGATTAAAGGGTTCGATATACCTGTTTCCACCAAATATTTATTGAGGCCTACGATATACCTGCTTCTACAAAATCCTGATTAAAGGGTTTGAAATACCTGCTTCCACAAAATATTGATTGAGGCCTGCGATATACCTGCTTCCACAAAATACTGATTAAGGGGTTAGATATTCCTGCTTCCACAAAATACTGATTGAGGGCTGCGATATATCTGCTTACACAAAATACTGATCAAGGGGATTGATATACCTGCTTCCACCATATATTGATTAAGTCCTGCGATATACCTGCTTCCACAAAATACTAATTGAGGGCTGCAATATACCTGCTTCCACAAAATACTGATTAAGGGGTTCGATATACCTGTTTCCACTAAATATTAATTGAGGCCTGCGATATACCTGCTTCCACAAAATACTGATTAATGGAGATTGATATACCTGCTTCCACCAAATATTAATTGAGGCCTGAGATATACCTGCTTCCACAAAATACTGATAAAGGGGCTGCAATATATCTGCTTCCACAAAATACTGATTGAGGGCTGCGATATATTTGCTTCCACAAAATACTGATTAAGGGGATTGATATACCTGCTTCCACCAAATATTGATTGAGGCCTGCGATATACTTGCTTCCACAAAATACTGATTGAGGGGCTTTATATACCTGCTTCCACAAAATACTGATTGAGGGCTGCGATATACCTGCTTCCATAAAATACTGATTAAGGGGATTGATATACCTGCTTCCACCAAATATTGATTGAGGCCTGCGATATACCTGCTTCCACAAAATACTGATTAAGGGGATTGATATACCTGCTTCCACAAAATATTGATTGAGGCCTGCAATATACCTGCTTCCACAAAATACTGATTGAGGGATGCGATATACCTGCTTCCTCAAAATACTGATTAAGGGGTTTGATATACCTGCTTCCTCAAAATATTGATTAAGGCCTGCGATATACCTGCTTCCACAAAATACTGATTAAGGGGTTAGATATTCCTGCTTCCACAAAATACTGATTGAGGGCTGCGATATATCTGCTTCCACAAAATACTGATTAAGGGGATTGATATACCTGCTTCCACCAAATATTGATTGATGCCTGCGATATACCTGCTTCCACAAAATACTGATTGAGGGCTGCGATATACCTGCTTCCACAAAATACTGATTGAGGGCTGCGATATATCTGCTTCCACAAAATGCTGATTAAGGGGATTGATAAACCTGCTTCTACCAAATATTGATTGAGGCCTACGATATACCTGCTTCCACAAAATACGGATTGAGGGCTGCGATATACCTGCTTCCACAAAATACTGATTAAGGGGTTCGATATACCTGTTTCCACCAAATATTGATTGAGGCCTACGATATACCTGCTTCCACAAAATCCTGATTAAGGGGTTTGAAATACCTGCTTCCACAAAATATTGATTGAGGCCTGCGATATACCTGCTTGCACAAAATACTGATTAAGGGGTTAGATATTCCTGCTTCCACAAAATACTGATTGAGGGCTGCGATATATCTGCTTACACAAAATACTGATCAAGGGGATTGATATACCTGCTTCCACCATATATTGATTGAGTCCTGCGATATACCTGCTTCCACAAAATACTAATTGAGGGCTGCAATATACCTGCTTCCACAAAATACTGATTAAGGGGTTTGATATAGCTGTTTCCACGAAATATTGATTGAGGCCTGCGATATACCTGCTAACACAAAATACTGATAACGGGGATTGATATACCTGCTTCCACCAAATATTAATTGAGGCCTGCGAGATGCCTGATTCCAAAAAATACTGATTAAGGGGTTTTATATATCTGCTTCCACAAAATATTGATTAAGGAGTTTGATATACCTGTTTCCACCAAATGCTGATTGAGTCCTGCGATATACCTGCTTCCAAAAAATACTGATTGAGGGCTGCAATATACTTGCTTCCACAAAATACTGATTAAGGGGTTTGATATAGCTGTTTCCACGAAATATTGATTAAGGAGTTCGATATACCTGTTTCCACCAAATATTGATTGAGGCTTGCGATATACCTGCTTCCACAAATCCTGATTTAAGGGTTTGATATACCTGCTTCCACAAAATATTGATTGAGGCCTGTAATATACCTGCTTCCACAAAATACTGATTAATGGGGATTGATATACCTGCTTCCACCAAATACTGATTAAGGGGTTTGATATACCTGCTTCAACAAAATACTGATTGAGGGCTGCGATTTACCTGCTTCCACAAAATACTGATTAAGGGGTTAGATATTTCTGCTTCCACAAAATACTGATTGAGGGCTGCGATATATCTGCTTCCACAAAATACTGATTAAGGGGATTGATACACCTGCTTACACCAAATATTGATTGAGGCCTGCGATATACCTGCTTCCACAAACTACTGATTGAGGGCTGCGATATACCTGCTTCCACAAAATACTGATTAAGGAGTTCGATATACCTGTTTCCACCAAATATTGATTGAGGCCTGCGATATACCTGCTTCCACAAAATCCTGATTAAGGGGTTGTATATACCTGCTTCCACAAAATATTGATTGAGGCCTGCGATATACCTGCTTCCACAAAATACTGATTAATGGGGATTGATATACCTGCTTCCACCAAATATTGAATGAGGCCTGCGATATACATGCTTCCACAAAAAATGTATTATGGGGTTAGATATTCCTGCTTCCACAAAATACTAATTGAGGGCTGCAATATACCTGCTTCCACAAAATACTGATTAAGGGGTTTGATATAGCTGTTTCCATGAAATATTGATTGAGGCCTGCGATATACCTGCTAACACAAAATACTGATAACGGGGATTGATATACCTGCTTCCACCAAATATTAATTGAGGCCTGCGAGATGCCTGATTCCAAAAAATACTGATTAAGGGGTTTTATATATCTGCTTCCACAAAATATTGATTAAGGAGTTTGATATACCTGTTTCCACCAAATACTGATTGAGGCTTGCGATATACCTGCTTCCACAAATCCTGATGTAAGGGTTTGATATACCTGCTTCCACAAAATATTGATTGAGGCCTGCAATATATCTGCTTCCACAAAATACTGATTAATGGGGATTGATATACCTGCTTCCACCAAATATTGATTGAGGCCTGCGATATACCTGCTTCCGCAAAATACTGATTAAGGGGTTAGATATTCCTCCTTCCACAAAATACTGATTGAGGGCTGCGATATATCTGCTTACACAAAATACTGATTAATGGGATTGATATACCTGCTTCCACCATATATTGATTGAGTCCTGCGATATACCTGCTTCCAAAAAATACTGATTGAGGGCTGCAATATACTTGCTTCCACAAAATACTGATTAAGGGGTTTGATATAGCTGTTTCCACGAAATATTGATTGAGGCTTGCGATATACCTGCTTCCACAAATCCTGATTTAAGGGTTTGATATACCTGCTTCCACAAAATATTGATTGAGGCCTGCAATATACCTGCTTCCACAAAATACTGATTAATGGGGATTGATATACCTGCTTCCACCAAATACTGATTAAGGGGTTTGATATACCTGCTTCAACAAAATACTGATTGAGGGCTGCGATTTACCTGCTTCCACAAATTACTGATTAAGGGGATTGATATACTTGCTTCCACAAAATATTGATTGAGGCCTGCAATATACCTGCTTCCACAAAATACTGATTGAGGGCTGCGATATACCTGCTTCCACAAAATCATGATTAAAGGGTTTGATATGCCTGCTTCCACAAAATATTGATTAAGGCCTGCGATATGCCTGCTTCCACAAAATACTGATTAAGGGGTTAGATATTCCTGCTTCCACAAAATACTGATTGAGGGCTGCGATATATCTGCTTCCACAAAATACTGATTAAGGGGATTGATATACCTGTTTCCACCAAATATTGATTGAGGCCTGCGATATACCTGCTTCCACAAAATCCTGATTAAGGGGTTGTATATACCTGCTTCCACAAAATATTGATTGAGGCCTGCGATATACCTGCTTCCACAAAATACTGATTAATGGGGATTGATATACCTGCTTCCACCAAATATTGAATGAGGCCTGCGATATACATGCTTCCACAAAAAATGTATTATGGGGTTAGATATTCCTGCTTCCACAAAATACTGATTGAGGGCTGCGATATATCTGCTTCCAAAAAATACTGATTAAGGGGATTGATATACCTGCTTCCACCAAATATTGATTGAGACCTGCGATATACCTGCTTCCACAAAATACTGATTAAGGGGATTGATATACCTGCTTCCACCAAATATTGATTGAGGCCTGCGATATACCTGCTTCCGCAAAATACTGATTGAGGGCTGCGATATACCTGCTTCCACAAAATACTGATTAAGGGGTTTGATATATCTGCTTCCACAAAATACTAATTAAGGAGTTCAATATACCTGTTTCCACCAAATATTGATTGAGGCCTGCGATATACCTGCTTCCACAAATATTGCTCTTCTTTAGGGACTTAGGCACAGGGTTATTTTGAAAATGACAGTCAGAGGAAGAGGCAGTGCATTCCGCTGGGGTGGTAGGGGTCGGGGTCGGGCAGGCGCACCAGGCCGGAGCCTAAGTGGGAAGTTGGAGAAGGCGCGTGCGATTACTTCAAAGGATGGACCAGAGTTGGTTGAGTGGCTCATTTAGCCTTCCGCTTCTGCACCCTCCTCATCCTCTGTACCTAAACCCTCCTCACTCTTTGCTGTGTGCTCCCCCCAAAGACACCACTACCACCATTGCCCCTCCACTCGAGTCAGAGGAATTATTTTCCCATTTATTACCAGACCTTACCAATGCGCAATGATGACGTGTCGATGGACGTCACGTGGGTGCCCACAAGGGAGGAAGAGGAGGGGAGTTTAGAGGGAGAGATGGAGCAGCAGAGATGGAGGAGAAGGAGGAGAAGCAGGCAGAACTCGCACTGCTACCGCCTCTTCCGCTGCGCCCTCCAAGCTCCCTAGAACCTATTCGACGTGCCAGGTGAGATGTTGGCATGTGTATAAAACCATAAAGGGCAAGGACCAGTACTGGGTGGCAATGTGCTTAGACCCCCGATACAAACACAAAATGGTGGACATGTTACCAGCATCACAGAGCGCTGGCAGAATGCAGCATTTCTAGGCCTTGCTTTAAGAGATGCTGCATTCTGCTGTTGCAAGCACTGGCAGAGGAATTTCCACCCACAGCGAAACAGGTGCGGGTACCAATCCTACCGTGCCTGCAAAAAGACGGCGTTTTAAGATATGTTGGTCACTTCAGATATGAGATCATTCTTGCAGCAAACCCATCAACAGCCGCCCTCCGGATCTAGCCTCAGGGAACGCCTAGACCGACAGGTGTCCGACTACATCGGGTTAACGGTGTCACGGCTGTATGTGAGCAACAATAGTATACACAGTAAAAGAGCTACTGACCGGACCCAAACTAGGGAGGATAAAGGGTGACCCCTGTCAGACCCTCAAAGCTCTCCCTATTCTGCTAAAGCACATGCCCGGATCCAAATGGCGGAACGAGGCATGCCCACGTACCTAAGACTGATGACCACTGTAACCCCTACAATAGTGGAAGTGGCACGGCCACCGGTGCCCTACTCAGTATATGGAGGGAACCGTGGCCACCTCAGATCCAGTCAGAAAATAATCAGGTACACAACAATGTCTGTACACTTAGCTGAAGGTGTTGCAGCCGCAGAGAAGACGGATCCAAGGACAGCTGGCAATATCCGGAGTGCTTGCTGCAGCAGAACACAGGTCCAGTGAACTGATAGCTACAAGTGAAGATACTAAAGCAAGAGCTACAACTGAAATGAGAACTATAATCCACGCCCTACAATAGGAGGAGGGGTGATATAAAGAGAGGGAAATCAAACGCATGAGTGTCATGGTCTTACCTGCTTGCTGCTCTCCTTCGTTTGACATGTGCTGGCGGCCATCTTGGGTCCTGGGTTTCTTGTAGCCTTCCACCCTGCGGCTCCTCCTTCCCCTGGGAGGAGCTGGATGCCTAGCTCATATATATAGGAGGTCTGTGGCTTCAGTTCCTTGCTTGGTCCTCTTGTGTTCACATGCTTCTAAGACTGCTGCTGCTTCTGGTTCCTGATCCTGGCTTCGTCTGACTACCCTGCTGGTTCCTGATCCTGGCTTCGTCTGACTACCCTGCTGGTTCCTGATCCTGGCTTCGTCTGACTACCCTTCTGGTTCCTGACCTCTGGCTTCGCAAAGACTCTGCTCGGTTTCACCATCCGTTTGGACTTTTGCTTTACAGCTTTATTTTCAATAAAGCCTTCTTATTTTCACTTATCTCTTGTTGTACGTCTGGTTCATGGTTCCGTGACATTAGGACCAAGCCATGAATTCTGACGGTACAGGGCCATCCTCGCTACCCACGCTGGTTGCCAGACTTGATCAGCAGGATCACCTGTTGGGTCGGTTCGCTGTGGCGTTGCAAACCCTGCTTGAACGCACGGCTCATTTCGCTCCCGTTGCCGATGGGTCGGTTGTCGCTCCTGGGCTCGCTCCTACTGCCGCTCCGGTTGTTGCGCCAGAGTCTACCCCGACACCTGTTGTTGCGCCTGCGGTGTTTCGGGGTATGACCGGTTCTGCCCCTCTTCCACAGCGCTTTGGGGGAGAGCCAACTCAGTGCCGAGGTTTCCTTAACCAGGTGGGCATTTATTTCGAGTTGCTGCCACATGCCTTTCCTACTGAGAGATCAAAGGTGGGCTTCTTGATCTCGCTGCTCTCGGACAAGGCCTTGGCCTGGGCCAGCCCTTTATGGGAGAACAACAATCCGGTGGTTGCCGAGTTTTCCGGTTTTGTTGCTTCTCTTCGGAAGGTATTCGATGTGCCGGCTCGTGCTGCCTCTGCTGCGAAGCTCCTTATGTCCATCAGACAGGGTTCACGATCCGTAGCTGAATACGCCATTGAGTTTCGTACCCTGGCAGCAGAGGTGGGCTGGAATAATGAGGCTCTGGTCGCTGCTTTCTCTCATGGTCTCTCGGATGCCTTGAAGGATGAGGTTGCAGCTAAGGACCTACCAGTTGAGCTCGAGTCTCTTATTTCTTTCCTGATTTTGATTGACACCAGATTCAGGGAGAGACCTTCCTTTAAGGAGAACCTGCGGAGGTCTTCTAACAGATTGGTGCCTACGTTTGCTGTCCCACCCGTGCCTCCCTCTCCTCCCACGCCTCCTGGGGATGACTTGTCTGGGGGTGAACCCATGCAGCTGGGGTTTGCTCGCCTGTCCGAGGGGGAGAGGGCACTCCGGAGACGCGAGGGCCGATGCATGTACTGTGGTCTCGGTGGGCATTTTCGGTTGGTATGTCCGAACCGTCCGGGAAACGCTCGTACCCTGAGATCCTGTCGGGGGCAGATCTTGGGTGGAGTCTCCTCGTCCCCGGTTTCCCGTGTTGACAAACCACTGATCACTGTTGTCCTCTCCTGGGTCGGGGGCTCGGTGACGACCCAGGCGTTGGTGGACTCTGGTGCTGGTGGTTTGTTCATTGATAGTGTGTTCGCTGCCGCCAATTCCATTCCTCTGCAGGCTCGAGGTTCCCCACTGGCTCTTGAGGCGATAGACGGCAGACCCCTTCTGCCGCCACACGTGACTCATGAGACCCTTCCAGTGGGGATAGCCATTGGTGCCGTTCACAGAGAGTCGGTCTGCCTTCAGGTTATTTCGTCTCCACACTACTCGGTGGTCTTGGGGTACCCCTGGCTCCAGAAGCATAATCCGACTTTCGATTGGAGATCGGTCGAGATCCTCTCGTGGTCACCGCAGTGTGGGGCTAGTTGCATCCATGGGTCTGTCAAGTTGCTGTGTACTTCCTCGGACTCTCTGTTGCCTCCTGAATACGAGGAGTACCGGGATGTATTCGATAAGGTGCGCGCGGTTGCCCTACCTCCGCACCGCCCATACGATTGTGCCATAGAGTTACAATCTGGTGCCGTTCCTCCTCGTGGCAAAGTCTATCCACTGTCGGTAGCGGAGAATGAGGCCATGGAGGAGTACGTGAGGGAGGCGCTTTCACGCGGACACATTCGCAAATCTTCGTCCCCGGCAGGGGCTGGATTTTTCTTTGTGAAAAAGAAGGGCGGTGAGTTGAGGCCTTGCATCGATTACAGGGGTCTCAATCGCATCACGATCAAGAACGCTTACCCGATACCCTTGATTTCCGAGCTGTTCGATCGCCTTAAAGGGGCCACGGTCTTTACCAAACTCGACCTGAGGGCGGCATATAACCTGGTAAGGATCAAGGCGGGCGATGAGTGGAAGACCGCGTTTAACACCACGACCGGTCATTACGAATCCTTGGTTATGCCCTTTGGGTTGTGCAATGCGCCCGCAGTCTTTCAGGAATTCATCAACGATGTTTTCCGTGACCTGTTGCAGCAGTGTGTGGTAGTCTATTTGGATGACATCTTGGTATATTCTGAATCCATGGAGGCCCACATTCTGGATGTCAGACGAGTGTTGCAACGGTTACGAGAGAACAAGCTGTTCGGTAAGCTTGAGAAATGCGAATTTCACCGATCCCAGGTAACCTTCTTAGGTTACATCATTTCCGCTGAGGGGTTCTCCATGGATCCTGAGAAGGTTTCGGCTGTCTTACAGTGGCCCCAGCCCAGTGGTCTTCGTTCCCTGCAGCGCTTTTTGGGCTTCGCCAATTATTATCGGAAGTTCATCAGGGACTTTTCCATGCTGGCCAAGCCTCTCACGGATCTGACCAGGAAGGGCAGTAATTCCCAGGTCTGGCCGCTCGAGGCCATCCGAGCTTTTGAGGCCCTAAAGTCCGCCTTTGTGTCGGCTCCGATTCTGTCGCACCCCAACCCTGGGTTGCCCTTTGTCCTCGAGGTGGACGCGTCTGAGACGGGAGTAGGCGCCCTTCTGTCTCAGCGTAGAACACCAGAGGGTCCTCTGCTTCCTTGTGGGTTTTACTCCCGGAAACTGTCTTCCGCGGAGTGCAACTATCAGATTGGTGACAGGGAGTTATTGGCCATCGTGCAGGCCCTTAAAGAATGGAGGCACTTGCTCGAGGGTTCGGTGGTTCCGGTTCTCATCCTGACGGACCACAAGAATCTGACCTACCTTTCTGAGGCCAAGAGATTGACACCACGTCAGGCCAGATGGGCTCTGTTCTTGTCACGTTTTAATTACGTGGTCTCCTACCTACCCGGTTCCAAGAACATCAGGGCGGATGCCTTATCACGGCAGTACTCCGAGCTGTCCAGGGAGGAGTCGATTCCGACTTCGGTCATACCTCCGAATCAGATCCTGGCCGCCATTCGCACCAGCCTGACCTCTCCCCTGGGTGAGCAGATTTTGGTGGCTCAATCTGGTGCTCCCTCTGGGAGACCCAACGGCAGATGTTTTGTGCCTGAGGAGTTGCGCACTCGGTTGTTGCGAACCTACCATAACTCCAAGACCGCGGGGCATCCTGGAAAGAATCAGCTGTCCTGGGCTGTTTCACGTCTGTTCTGGTGGCCTTCCCTACGTTCCGACATCGCCGCATATGTAGCGGCATGCTCCGTTTGTGCCCAGAGTAAGTCCCCTCGGCACCTTCCGTTGGGCCTTCTGCAACCCATAGCCACAGGGGAGCGCCCATGGTCACACCTGGGGATGGATTTCATTGTGGACCTCCCTGCATCCCGAGGCCATACGGTCATTCTCATGATTGTGGATCGGTTTTCCAAAATGTGCCACTGTGTTCCTCTCAAGAAGTTACCCTCTGCACAAGAGTTGGCCACGATTTTTGCCAGGGAGGTCTTCCGGTTGCACGGTTTGCCTAAGGAGATTGTGTCGGATCGGGGGAGTCAGTTTGTGTCCAGGTTCTGGCGCGCCTTTTGCTCCCAGTTGGGGATTCATCTCTCCTTCTCCTTGGCCTACCACCCTCAGTCCAATGGGGCCGCAGAACGATCCAATCAGGCCTTGGAGCAATTCCTTCGTTGCTATGTCTCCGATCACCAAGACAATTGGGTTGACCTCTTGCCTTGGGCTGAGTTTGCCAGGAACACGGCGGTGAACTCTTCCTCTGGGACGTCTCCCTTCATGGCCAATTATGGGTTCCAACCTGCCGTGTTACCGGAGGTATTCTCTCCCCAGGATATTCCGGCTGTGGAGGATCACCTTTCCGTCCTACGTGCTTCTTGGGTACAGATCCAGAAGTCCCTTGAGGTCTCTGCGCAGCGCCAGAGATTCCAGGCTGATCGCAGACGAGCGCCTGCTCCTTCCTACCAGGTCGGAGACCGTGTATGGTTGTCCACCCGCAACCTCAACCTTCGAGTGCCCACTCCCAAGCTGGCGCCTCGCTTTGTTGGTCCCTTCCGAGTGCTTCGCAGGGTAAACCCGGTAGCCTATGCCCTTGCGCTTCCTCCTGGCATGCGGATCTCCAACGTGTTTCATGTCTCCCTGTTGAAGCCACTGGTGTGTAATCGTTTCACTTCCTCGGTTCCTCGGCCTCGTCCGGTCCAAGTGGGCAATCGTGAGGAATATGAGGTGAGCAATATCCTGGACTCACGCCTGGTCCGCGGTCGGTTGCAGTTTTTGGTCCATTGGCGTGGTTATGGTCCAGAGGAGCGTTCCTGGGTTCCCTCCGCAGATGTCCATGCTCCTGCCTTGCTCCGAGCCTTCCACGCACGCTTCCCTCAGAAACCGTTTTGTGCTCCGCGGAGGAGGGGCCCTTGAGGGGGAGGTACTGTCATGGTCTTACCTGCTTGCTGCTCTCCTTCGTTTGACATGTGCTGGCGGCCATCTTGGGTCCTGGGTTTCTTGTAGCCTTCCACCCTGCGGCTCCTCCTTCCCCTGGGAGGAGCTGGATGCCTAGCTCATATATATAGGAGGTCTGTGGCTTCAGTTCCTTGCTTGGTCCTCTTGTGTTCACATGCTTCTAAGACTGCTGCTGCTTCTGGTTCCTGATCCTGGCTTCGTCTGACTACCCTGCTGGTTCCTGATCCTGGCTTCGTCTGACTACCCTGCTGGTTCCTGATCCTGGCTTCGTCTGACTACCCTTCTGGTTCCTGACCTCTGGCTTCGCAAAGACTCTGCTCGGTTTCACCATCCGTTTGGACTTTTGCTTTACAGCTTTATTTTCAATAAAGCCTTCTTATTTTCACTTATCTCTTGTTGTACGTCTGGTTCATGGTTCCGTGACAATGAGGAACAGCTGGGAGGAAGGAAACCAAGAGTAAACAGAGCAGTGAGAACTCCTCCCAGCTCTAGTAGTGTCATCATCACAGGGGTGGAGAAACAGAGCTGTGAGAACGTCCCAAAGCTCTGGTAGTGACAGTACCCCCCCCCTCTACGGGTGGACTCCGGACACCCAGGACCCACCTTCTCATGATGAGCCCTATGAAATGCCCTGATGAGGCGAGTGGCTTTAATGTCCGACACCGGAACCCACATCCTCTCCTCAGGACCATAACCCTTCCAATGAACGAGGTACTGAAGAGAACCGCGGACAATGCGAGAGTCCACAATTCTGGAAACCTCAAACTCCAGATTGCCATCAACCAAAATCGGAGGAGGAGGCAAAGAGGAGGGTACCGTGGGCTGGACATATGGTTTTAAGAGAGATCTGTGAAATACATTATGTATCTTCCAAACCCGTGGAAGATCAAGACGGAAGGCAACAGGATTGATGACTGACAAGATTTTATAAGGCCCAATAAACTTGGGACCCAATTTCCAGGAGGGAACCTTCAGTTTAATATTTCTTGTAGACAACCACACCAGATCACCCACATTCAGGTCCGGACCAGGCACACGTCTCTTATCAGCCACACGCTTATACTTCTCACTCATCTTTCTAAGATTACTCTGAATCTTTTGCCAAATGGTAGACAAAGACGAGGAAAATCTCTCCTCCTCAGGTAAACCAGAAAGAGCCCCTCCCGAGAATGTCCCAAACTGCGGATGGAACCCATATGCACCAAAGAATGGTGACTTATCAGAAGATTCCTGACGACGGTTGTTCAGAGCAAACTCAGCAAGAGGGAGAAATGAACACCAATCCTCCTGGTTCTCTGCCACAAAACAGCGCAAATATGTCTCCAGATTCTGATTGAGGCGCTCAGTCTGACCATTCGACTGCGGGTGAAAAGCAGAAGAGAAGGACAGCCGAACCCCCAGGCGAGAACAGAAAGCCTTCCAGAACCTGGACACAAACTGCGTGCCTCTATCGGAAACAATATCAGAGGGAATGCCGTGCAATTTAACAATATGGTCGACAAAAGCTTGCGCCAACGTTTTAGCATTGGGTAAACCAGGGAAAGGTACGAAATGAGCCATCTTGCTAAAACGGTCCACCACCACCAGGATCACCGACTTCCCCGAGGAACGAGGAAGATCCGTGATAAAGTCCATGGACAGGTGTTTCCAAGGACGAGAAGGTATGGGTAACGGGAGAAGGGAACCTGAAGGCCGTGAACGAGGGACCTTAGCGCGAGCGCACGTCTCACAAGCAGCCACAAAACCCTCCACCGACTTATGAAGAGCCGGCCACCAAAATCTCCGAGCAATAAGATCTACCGTGGCTCTACTCCCGGGGTGACCAGCAAGAACCGTATCATGATGCTCCTTAAAGAGTTTGTGACGTAGCTCAGGAGGCACGAACAACTTCCCAGAAGGACAACGGGCAGGTGCCTCAGTCTGGGCAGCCTGGACCTCGGCCTCCAAATTGGAATATAGAGCAGAAACAACTACCCCCTCCGCCAAAATGGGACCCGGGTCCTCGGAGTTTCCTCCTCCCGGAAAACAGCGAGAGAGAGCATCAGCCTTCACATTTTTTATCCCAGGTCGAAATGTAACAACAAAATTGAATCTGGAGAAGAACAGAGACCATCTGGCCTGTCTCGGATTCATACGCCTGGCCGACTCCAAGTATGCCAGATTCTTATGGTCGGTAAAAACGGTGATAGGGTGCCTGGCCCCCTCCAACCAATGGCGCCATTCCTCGAAAGCCAACTTGATGGCCAACAACTCCCTATCTCCCACATCATAGTTTCTCTCTGCCGGGGAGAGTTTTTTAGAGAAAAATGCACAGGGTCGCCATTTGGCAGGAGAAGGGCCCTGGGACAAAACCGCACCCACACCCACCTCGGAAGCATCCACCTCAACAATAAAAGGTAAGGAAACATCGGGATGCACCAAGACGGGAGCAGACGCAAAACTCTCTTTAATCTTAGAAAAGGCTGCAAGCGCCTCCTCCGACCAAGAGGAAAAATCTGCCCCCTTTTTTGTCATGTCAGTAAGGGGTTTGACAACAGAGGAATAATTCAAAATGAACTTTCTGTAATAGTTCACAAAACCCAGAAAGCGCATCAATGCCTTCTGATTCTCAGGAAGCTCCCACTCAAGTACAGCACGGACCTTCTCCGGATCCATGCGAAAACCAGAAGCAGAGAGGAGAAAACCCAGAAATTGAATCTCCGATACCATAAAAAGACATTTCTCCAGCTTGGCGTACAATTTATTTTCCCGCAGAATCTGCAGAACCTGAAAAAGATGATCCTGATGGGTCTGAACATCAGGGGAAAAAATCAAAATATCATCAAGATACACCAATACAAATTTCCCCATTAAATGGTAGAAAATACTATTAACAAAATGCTGAAAGACGGCCGGAGCATTCATCAGGCCGAAAGGCATAACGAGATTCTCGAAATGCCCGTTAGGGGTATTAAAGGCCGTTTTCCATTCATCCCCCTCTCTGACCCTGACCAGGTTGTACGCGCCTCTCAAATCCAATTTGGAAAACACCTGGGCCCCAACAATTTGGTTGAAGAGGTCCGGGATCAGAGGAAGGGGATAGGGATCGCGAATCGTGATACGGTTCAGCTCCCTAAAATCTAGGCAAGGTCTCAGAGAGCCATCTTTTTTTTTAACAAAAAAAAAACCCGCGGCCACAGGTGACTTTGAGGGACGAATATGCCCCTTCTCGAGATTCTCGGAGATATAAGTTCGCATTGCGATTCTTTCCAGTTGTGAGAGATTGTAGAGGCGTGCTTTTGGCAGCTTGGCGCCGGGAATGAGGTTAATGGGACAGTCAAACTCCTGGTGAGGAGGTAGCTCCTGAACACCGCTCTCGGAAAACACGTCCGAGAAATCAGAGAGAAATGATGGCACAGTTTTAGTAGACACCTCTGCAAAAGTCGCTGTGAGACAATTCTCTCTACAAAAGTCACTCCACTCATTTATTTGCCTTCCTTGCCAATCAATAGTGGGGTTATGTCTAGTGAGCCAGGGTAACCCCAAAACTAGAGGAGAAGGCAATCCGTTAAGGACAAAACAAGATATATCCTCCACATGAGTGTCACCTACAGCTAGCCGGATATTGTGAACAATGCCCTTCAGAGATCTCTGTGAGAGTGGAGCAGAGTCAATAGCAAAAACAGGTATATCCTTTTCTAATGTGCAAACCTGAAAACCATACATGGCTACAAATTGAGTGTCAATAAGATTGACGGCCGCTCCACTATCAACAAAAATCTCACAAGAAATGACTTTGCTCTCTAGCGCCACCCTGGCAGACAGGAGAAAACGGGAACTGCAGGTCAGAGGAAAAGCATCAATTCCTACATCAACTTTGCCCAAAGTAGCAGATGAAGCAGAATTTGATGATCTACCTTTTGAGGTTTTTCTCTTATTATCGCTCTTAGTACAGTTCAAGAATCTCCTAGACGGACAAACATTTGCCAAATGACCTATGCCCCCACAACAAAAACACACCATACTCTGAGGACTAAATCCTCTTTTATCAGGGGCAAGTCGACCTAGCTGCATGGGCTCCTCCTCAGAGGGGAGCGAGACAGGATGAGGCCCCTGCACACTGAATGAGTCCGCACCACTGCCCCTAGACTGACAATGGCTGGACAGAGAGGTCTCGCTTCTTTCTCTTAGACGCCTGTCAAGGCGTACCACCAATGACATGGCAGACTCTAAGGACGTTGGTCTCTCATGGAAAGCAAACGCATCTTTCAATCTCTCTGAGAGACCATGACAGAAATGACTCCGGAGTGCAGCATCATTCCAACCAGAATCAGCTGCCCATCTCCGAAATTCAGAACAATAAAGCTCCGCAGACAGTTTGTTCTGGCATAAAACACGTAAGTTAGATTCGGCCAGAGCAACACGATCCGGGTCATCATAAATCTGCCCCAGGGCCACAAAAAATCTTTCCCCGGATCGAAGGGAGGGATCCCCTGATGGCAGCGAAAAAGCCCAAGTCTGAGCATTACCCCTGAGCAGGGAGATGACAATCCTCACCCTCTGCTCCTCCTTACCAGAGGAGTGGGGACACAAGCAAAAATGGAGTTTGCATGCCTCTCTGAAGCGAACAAAATTCTCACTGCCCCCGGAGAACGTTTCCGGAAGTGAGACCTTTGGCTCGCAACAGAATCCATGAGCCGGAGCAGAGCCCAATGCTTGAAGCTGAGTCATAGATTGACGGAGATCTGCTACTTCCAAAGAAAGACCCTGCATGCGGTCAACCAGGCCAGAAAGCGGATCCATGTCAAAAAAGGACGGTTTTTGGTGGATTATAATGTCACGGCTGTATGTGAGCAACAATAGTATACACAGTAAAAGAGCTACTGACCGGACCCAAACTAGGGAGGATAAAGGGTGACCCCTGTCAGACCCTCAAAGCTCTCCCTATTCTGCTAAAGCACATGCCCAGATCCAAATGGCGGAACGAGGCATGCCCACGTACCTAAGACTGATGACCACTGTAACCCCTACAATAGTGGAAGGGGCACGGCCACCGGTGCCCTACTCAGTATATGGAGGGAACCGTGGCCACCTCAGATCCAGTCAGAAAATAATCAGGTACACAACAATGTCTGTACACTTAGCTGAAGGTGTTGCAGCCACAGAGAAGACGGATCCAAGGACAGCTGGCAATACCCGGAGTGCTTGCTGCAGCAGAACACAGGTCCAGTGAACTGATAGCTACAAGTGAAGATACTAAAGCAAGAGCTACAACTGAAATGAGAACTATAATCCACGCCCTACAATAGAAGGAGGGGTGATATAAAGAGAGGGAAATCAAACGCATGAGGAACAGCTGGGAGGAAGGAAACCAAAAGTAAACAGAGCAGTGAGAACTCCTCCCAGCTCTAGTAGTGACATCATCACAGGGGTTGAGAAACAGAGCTGTGAGAACGTCCCAAAGCTCTGGTAGTGACAAACGGCTGATGTGGACGTTCTGAGAAGTGAGGAACCTCTGGACTACTGGGTGTGCAGGCTTGAACTGTGGCCAGAGCTGGACCAATTTGCCATGGAACTCTTAGCTTGCCCCTCGTCGAGTGTCCTGTCCGAAAGGACGTTCAGCGTAGCAGGGGGGATCGTGACCGATAAGCGCACTGGCCTATCTCACGACAGTGTGGACTACCTCACATTTCTAAAAATGAATGAGGTATGGATCTCGGAGGAATTTAACACCTGTGTCAACCACGTGTAATTTAATTTCCTCATGCCAGCCCACACATATCCGCCACCATACAGAACAAAGAATGGTCTTTGTCTTATGTATATACAGCGGCATAAAAGGCCTTTTCTGTCAGGTGAATGCCAAATTTTTGGGGCCTCTACTCCAGTGGCCTACAAAATCACAGAAATATAGTGGCAAATATGGGGGAACTGCTCAAACCCAAAACACTGTGGCGTGTTTCTCATTGGGGGAGCAGTCCCACCGCATGTGGACCGCAGCAAACGACCATCCCCAGCAAAAAATGCGTACAATGGAGGATGCCGGCGCGGTCCACATGCACCACAAAGGCACCCTACACAAAACGGAGCATTGTGCGGATGAAAATATAATTATATAAATCACAGAAAAAAATGCACCAAACGGATATGCCACTGACTATACTAGCTAGTCATACAAGCAGATATTAAAAGCTGAGACTTTTGCCAAAATATTCCTGTCAGGAACACATCGGAGCCCATCATGCACCACGTCACGGTCTCTCACCATGGCAAGGGTCCTACCACTACGCTAACTATGGTGTGAACACGGTCTGAAGGTGATGTAATCCAGCTCACAGCCAAGCTTCCACACAACCGCATAGCAGGACAACTAGTGCAATGTGAATAAAGCAAGACTGTAAGCCACACCCACATCAGACCATGAGATGGAGGTTACCAGGTGCAAAAGAATGTTTAAATGCCAGGTAAAGGCACATTCACTACATATAAAACAAAATCACTGAAATATAGTGGCAAATATGGGGGAGCTGCTCAAACCCCAAACACTGTGGCGTGGCTTACAGTCTTGCTTTATTCACATTGCATTAGTTGTCCTGCTAGGCGGTTGTGTGGAAGCTTGGCTGTGAGCTGGATTTCATCACCTTCAGACCGTGTTCACACCATAGTTAGCGTAGTGGTAGGACCCCGTGCCATGCTGAGTGACCGTGACGTGGTGCATGATGGGCTCCGATGTGTTCCTGATAGGAATATATTGGCAAAAGTCTCAGCTTTTAATATCTGCTTGTATGACTAGCTAGTATAGTCAGTGGCATATCAGTTTGTTGCATTTTTTCTGTGATCCAGTGGCCTACAGTAATATTTCTATCCAGTGACCACCTAATGTACCTCCAGCCACATAATCCAAAGTTCTTTTCTGTCAGGTGAATGCCTAATTTTTGGGGCCTGTACTCCCGTGGCCTAAAATAAAAATTTTCTAGGCTCCAGCAGGGCACATTTTTGAGAGTTTCCCTTTAAGACGCATAAAAATGGCCCCTGATTAAAATACATATTTTTGGGGGAATTTTTGCCAATGATCTCCCTCTGGTGTGTCACTATCCATGTTTTGGGACTATTTGTGCACTTCTAGTAAGTATTTGGTGACTGGAAATATGGCCTGAAGGTTTTTCAGGTTCCCCTGCCATTAAAGTAAATGGGGCCCGCCACGAACGCGCGGTTTGCGAATATTTGATCGTGAACGCGTGTTCGCGAACCGTTGCGGCCGATGTTCGTCTAGAATTAGCCCTAAGCCACACCGGTTGGTTGGTACAGTGGGTCCACATCGACTGCCAGTCAGTCAATCACTAGGTTAGATGAGACACTGCTAAGGCCAGTGACTGGCTGACCAGCCTTTTCCTGACATTTCAGAGACAGGACGTGGAGAGCAGCAGGGCTCAGAGCTGGGTTGTTGTTATTTTGAACATTGTCTGGCCCTTTTTTTTTTATTTCACCCTGAATAACCCCTATATTCAGTATTAAGACAGTATGCAGTAAGCTCCCTCTACTGGTGGCTACAGATAGCCAAAACCTTAGAGAAGTATTCCCACAAACATTTTTCTTCCCTGTTCCAATAGAAAAGCACATGGTATCAACTGTAGTGAAGGTAATTTTTTACTGGTGACTGTATTTGGAGCTCTGTATCAGATAAATAGAGCGTGAACCCTTAGAAAGATATATAATGAAGGTCCTCAGCAAATAACTTTGGACCTATTTCACAGTCGACTATCCCCTCAAAGGGGTTTATTGAGACTTTTATACTGATACCCTATTGAGAGGCTAGGTCATCAGTATAAAAGTCTCGGAAAACTCCTTTAAAGTTTTTTTTTCAAGTTTTAGGGTAATGAAGTTTAATTAAAGGGGTTATCCCATGAATTTAAACCTTTTTTTACTCCCTTATCTGCTTATCTGAAGGATTTTCTTCCCTTTCTGTGGGCGGGTAGCAGCTCACAGGAGACAATCAAGGACCTGCATCTCCCAGGAAGCATTGCAATTAGCTCTTGTTCCTCCATGCATAGAGAATAATCCCTCACAGAGAATAAGCCCCAGAGATACGTGTGGTGTCTGACTCCAGAACAATGTCCTTTTCCATTGTCTAGAGGGAGATAGAGCTACCTACGTCTATGGATTTTGAAGTAAGATTAAATGAGTGAAGGTGTCTGGACTGCTTCCCCTACTTCACTATAAGATTACTACTAGCATGGAGGGGAAGGGAGCAGAAAAGCTACTAAGCATTTTAGTCCACCTCTGAATTGCATGAGAAGGTGAACCAGGAGGAGAAACAGCAGGGGGCGCTACCAGAGAGAAAAAGGTAATGTGCAAAAAAATAATAATAATAATAATCTTATTATATGTATATTGCAGTAATAATTTAAAATGCTCTCTTCATTGCACAGTAAGGGCTCATTCAGATGGCCGTAAGTGTTTTGTGGTCTGCAAAGTGCAGATCCGCAAAACGCAGATACCGGCCATGTGCCTTTTGCATTTTGCGGACCGCACATGGCCAGCGCTATATCGAAATGCCTATTCTTGTCCGCAATTGCAGACCAGAATAGGACATGCTCTATACTATATGCAGGGCTGCGGAACGGAACTACGGACGCGGACAGCACACGCATTTTTTTGCGGCCCCATTGAAATGAATGGTTCTGCAACCGTTCCGCATAATTGCGGAACAGTTGCGGACCTGTACATACAGCCGTGTGAATGAGCCTTACTACTTTTCAGGGGGTAAGACCCTTTAATATTTTTTTTTACAACTTTCCAATATAATGTAGGTTTTAAATTCCGCACCTTTTCAAGATCTCTGCTTGCTGTCAGTGAATGAAAGGCAGTAACCCTGTACTTAATTAGTCCTGCTCTCAGCTCAGAAGTCGATGCAGTTCTACTCAGTCTAGACTAGGGATGCCCAACCTGCGGCCCTCCAGCTGTTGCAAAACTACAACTCCCAGCATGCCCGGACAGCCTACAGCTATCAGCCTACAGCAGGGCATGGTGGGAGATGTAGTTTTGCAACAGCTGGAGAGCCGCAGGTTGCGCATCCCTGGTCTAGACAATGCTCTGCCAGCTGAACAGCCACTGTGTGCTGTCACACCCCACGACCTACCGTGTATTTTTGCGCCCCAAGACCTACTGCTTCCGCGTCATTCCTTCCATTCATGCACTGAGTATTATTGATATTATCTTTTTTCCCACTAACAATCGGATGACGTTCCGATCTGTTACGCTCCTAATTATTCTACGCTGTCAGGACCTATTATATGTATGTTGCATCCAAACAAAGCCATTAGGGGGCTTTCGCGGCTGCTTTAGTAAAGATGCACGCTTTAGATATTTGCAATCCAATTTTTTTCCCCCCTAATACAGTGATCTGTTCTCCAAATCTAATTATCGGGGAGGTGAAAGGTTGCTGGGCTCTGGTCCACTAGAAATACTTAACTGGTACAACACATGCTGTCTGCTCGAATCAATCCCCGAGCTAATGATAACCAATACCTTCATGTATGATTACCGACCAGCTCCATCTTTCCATGAGACGAGACTCCCTGGAATCAGAGTTATTGATCTTTTAAATAGAAGCCAGGAAAAATGAAATTACCGGGGCGTCTTATAGGGGACACAAATGATGAATGAAAACATAGCAGTTATGGAGTTTTTCATTTTTTTCCACCCAAGTATTGCAATCAGCGGAGATGATCACTTTCATGTTGTTCCATTACGTCTGTGTATTATATTCCGCTATTGTGTACTATGGCTTTGTACGGGATATCACTATCGAGCTCCAGGCCCCAAATCTCCTGCATCCATGATCGATCGGCTATTTTCGGCACACCCATAGAAGTGAATGGCGGCTGGCTGCACCTCGTTCACTTTGGGGGCCCATTTCTAGGGATAGATGCGGATCCTAGTGATAGGCCACCAAAGTGCGAGATGGGCCAACCCCATTGTACATTTTAGATAATCCCTTTTCTGTAAGAAGGGTACCTAGATGATAAGCGGATCACAACTGTAATCTGTGGTGGAACCGGACAGTAAGTATTCAGTTCCTCTGCAGCGCCTCTACAGGGGAAATGAAGCATTACACAGCTCCCATTGAAATCACAGGGCTGTCCACATAATTCACTGATTTGTCGGGTTATTCATAGCAAGAGACACTCTTTGTAGTCACTCTACACTGGCTAACGATCGTGGTCGCACCCTCCCTGGACCCAGCAGGGGGGGGGGAGCCCGCTGCGCTCATGTAATATCCCGGAGTGCCATTACCACTTCTTTTTGGCACCTTGCTACCATCTCCTACGTGCTAATGTATAATATCTAATGCATTTCATGTCATCTCCTAACAATGTGCATATTTATGTCTATGAAGCTGTTTATGTTCATGTAATTGCCCAGTCTACCAGCAGATGGCGGCAAATCAAGGCAGAGCTAGTTTCCCTGGAGAGGAACCTTCTGGTTCCTTCCAGCCCTCTCTAGAGAGGCAGGAGTTTTAGGTAGTGAGTAGGTCAGTCTTGTCTGACTTAACCCCTGCTAGGGGAAGGCAGCAGGCCTGGTCCTGTCTGGACGGGTTCTGTTAGTCCTACGCCAGCCTTATCACTGGAGTTTGTGCACATCAGCTTGAGGTACTCCAAAGCCAGGACAAGAAGTTCCTAGAACTCAAGATAAAGTAAGAGACAGACTACAGCTACACTAAGTTCCAGCAGAAGAGGAAAGTTCCTATTTACTCCGGCTAGCATAGCAGAGCTGAGATTGTTGCAGAGAAGAGTTAAAGTCAATTTGCATAAAACTTTGTTTCAATACTGTACTGTACGGTTCCAAGCTACCACTTGGAACCGAACCCGAGTTCAGGAAATTGTTTTTACAATATAAATCAATTTCTGAAGTTATTATGCGAAGTCTCGTGAGACTTTGCAATGTAATAACTTTGGCTCATCGGAGCCAATACATTCTAATACTGTACGGAGCACTCACTCCGTACAGTATTGAAACTAAGTTTCATGCGAATCGACTTCGGATGTTTCATCCAAAGTCGATTCGCTCATCCCTAATGCCAATACCTGCTGATGACCAAGATATCGTTTGGATTACCAATTCACGCCAAGTAAAGCTGTGTTCAATGTTACTACAAGTCTGGACTTCATTTATTCTACCTACTCATCATCCAAGTTCACCTACCCCCTTTTGCACTGCTTCAGACCCCACCATGTCTGGGATCCACAGATATCCAGGTAGGAACACCGTGACACGTGTAGGCCACCCTGCACCACTATGGCAATACTACCCCTGGGTATCAACATTGCCATCTACAAAGGGAGCCTTGTGCTTCTGCTGCTTGACCGCAGCTGGCGTCACGTTTACATGCTCTATAAGAGGGACATATTTCGTAGAAACCTCCTAAGGGGCAAGGGATACCCCAGGCGCGGCCTAGTGGGCCCGTTGCACTCACATGTAACGGGGCCTAGCATTGTCACAGTACTTCATGCTAGGCCTCGTCAGAGCTCTCAACTTACCTACATCATATGCGCTCCAGTATCAGGCCCTGGCGCTGCCCTACTAGAATTAGTCACAAGTTAAATGGGTGGGCAGAGCGTGACTAACATCGGTTAGGCTCCTCCCACTTGCTTAATTTTTAAATAATTCTAGTTTTTCTGCACCGGGGCCTGATGCTGGAGTGTATATGCTGCAGGTGAGTTGAGCGCTCTGACAGGGTTCAGCATGAAGTACAGTGACAATGTCAGTCCCCGTTACATGTGAGTAAAGAGTGGGGGCAGTGGGGGACACTACTATGGGCAGTGGGGGGCACTACCTGCTGGGTCAGTGAGGGACATTACTGGGGGCAGTGGGGGACATTACTGGGGGCAGTGGGGGACACTACTGGGGGCAGTAGGGGACATTACTGTGGGCAGTGAGGGCACTACCTGCTGGGTCAGTGGGGGACACTACTGGGGACAGTGGGGGGCACTACCTGCTAGATCAGTGGGGAACATTACTGGGGCAGTGGGGGACACTGCTGAGGGCAGTGAAAGACATTACTGGGGCAATGGGGGACATTACCGGGGGCAGTGAAAGACATTACCAGGGGCAGTGAGGGACATTACTGGGGGCAGTGGGGGACATTACTGGGGGTAGGAGAAGGACATTACTAGGGGCAGTGAGGGAAATTACTGGGGGCAGTTAGGGACAATACTGGGGGTAGGAGAAGGACATTACTAGGGGCAGTGAGGGAAATTACTGGGGGCAGTTAGGGACAATACTGGGGGTAGGAGAAGGACATTACTAGGGGCAGTGAGGGACATTACTAGGGGCAGTGGGGGACATTACTGGGGGTAGGAGAAGGACATTACTGGGGGCAGTGAGGGACATTACTGGGGGCAGTGGGGGACATTACTGGGGTAGGAGAAGGACATTACTAGGGGCAGTGAGGGAAATTACTGGGGGCAGTGAGGGACAATACTGGGGGTAGGAGAAGGACATTACTAGGGGCAGTGATGGACATTACTGGGGGCAGTGGGGGACATTACTGGGAGTAGGAGAAGGACATTACTGGGACAGTGAGGGACAATACTGGGTGCAGTGGGGGACATTACTGGGGGTAGGAGAAGGACATTACTGGGGGCAGTGAGGGACAATACTGGGTGCAGTGGGGGACATTACTGGGGGTAGGAGAAGGACATTACTGGGGGCAGTGAGGGACATTACCGGTAGCATTATAGGGATATTGCTGTGGGCGCTGTAGGTGTATTAGCGGGGGTAACGATCGCGGCCACAGAGGGTGTGACCAGGCACGGCATGGGTGGAGGGGCCCGATTCAAAGTTTTCCCTTGGGCCCATAGAGCTCCTGTGATGTGGACCAAACACGCCCATTGAAGTCTATGGGTCCATGAAAATCAAGGACACAACACAGAGGGCATCCACATTTGGTCCGTTTTTCACTGATCACTGACAGGAGATGCTTTGGAAATTAATTTTCAGATAAGCCGCATCCGTGGAATACGGATGAGACACCGAGGGGAAAAAAACAAACATACGGACCAAACTCAGATCCTTCACGGACCTTTTCATGGATAAAAACACGGACAGAAATGTGAACGAGGACTAATTTAAAATATTTTTCAAAAGTAGACAACCCCTTTAAGGTTTTCATACAAATTGAATAAGCCTCATTTACATGCGTCTGTGCATCTAGGCTACCAAACTGGCGCTGATCACAAAGCCTAATGGGGCGTGCTGACCTGGGTGGTTTAGTCATCGGGATAATATTTTCCAACGATTTTGCTTTTGTTTTCCAACTAGTTGCAAAGCTGACGACTTAAGCAAATTATATTAATCATGATCCAGAAATAACAGACCTTGTGCAGAAATGTCTACATTGACAGTGTCATTCTAGTGACTGCAGTCAGCGTATAGTGTACAAAGCCCATCCGTGTTCAGCAGAACGTGAAGAACTTCCTTATAGTGGACTGATCGGCAGCATGGTGGCTCAGTGGTTAGCACTGGTGCCTTGCAGCGCTGGGGTTTAAATCCCACCAGGGACAACATCTGTTCTCCCCGTGTCTGTGTGGGTTTCCTCCGGGTTCTCCGGTTCCTCCCACACTCCAAAGACTGATAGGGACCTTAGATTGTGAGCCCCATTGGGGACAGCGTGATACTAATGTCTGTAAAGCGCTGTGGAATATGTCAGCGCTATATAAGTGCGTGAAATGAAAAAATGACGAACACCGGGCACCCTGCAAATGTGATTATCATTCTATTCATAGTCAAATAGTCCATGTTAGGCATAGTTCACACGGGCGTTGCTGGAAAATGTGCGTGTGCGTTGCGGGAACACACGCGTGAGAAAAATCGCGCATGTTTGGTACCCAAACCCGAACTTGTTCACTGAAGTTCGTGCTTGGGATCGGTGTTCTGTAGATTGTACCCTGCTCAAAAAAATAAAGAGAGCACAAAAATAACACATCCTAGATCTGAGTTAATTAAATATTCTTCTGAAATACTTTGTTCTTTACATAGTTGAATGTGCGGACAACAAAATCACACAAAAATTTAAAAATGGAAATCAAATTTTTCAACCCATGGAGGTCTGGATTTGGAGTCACACTCAAAATTAAAGTGGAAAAACACACTACAGGCTGATCCAACTTTGATGTAATGTCCTTAAAACAAGTCAAAATGAGGCTCAGTAGTGTGTGGCCTCCACGTGCCTGTATGACCTCCCTACAACGCCTGTGCATGCTCCTGATGAGGTGGCGGACGGTCTCCTGAGGGATCTCCTCCCAGACCTGGACTAAAGCATCTGCCAACTCCTGGACAGTCTGTGGTGCAACGTGACGTTGGTGGATAGAGAGAGACATGATGTCCCAGATGTGCTCAATTGGATTCAGGTCTGGGGAACGGGCGGGCCAGTCCATAGCATCAATGCCTTCGTCTTGCAGGAACTGCTGACACACTCCAGCCACATGAGGTCTAGCATTGTCTTGCATTAGGAGGAACCCAGGGCCAACCGCACCAGCATATGGTCTCACAAGGGGTCTGAGGATCTCATCTCGGTACCTAATGGCAGTCAGGATACCTCTGGCGAGCACATGGAGGGCTGTGCGGCCCTCCAAAGAAATGCCACCCCACACCATTACTGACCCAATGCCAAACCGGTCATGCTGGAGGATGTTGCAGGCAGCAGAACGTTCTCCATGGCGTCTCAAGACTCTGTCACGTCTGTCACATGTGCTCAGTGTGAACCTGCTTTCATCTGTGAAGAGCACAGGGCGCCAGTGGCGAATTTGCCAATCTTGGTGTTCTCTGGCAAATGCCAAACGTTCTGCACGGTGTTGGGCTGTAAGCACAACCCCCACCTGTGGACGTCGGGCCCTCATATCACCCTCATGGAGTCTGTTTCTGACCGTTTGAGCAGACACATGCACATTTGTGGCCTGCTGGAGGTCATTTTGCAGGGCTCTGGCAGTGCTCCTCCTGTTCCTCCTTGCACAAAGGCGGAGGTAGCGGTCCTGCTGCTGGGTTGTTGCCCTCCTACGACCTCCTCCACGTCTCCTGATGTACTGGCCTGTCTCCTGGTAGCGCCTCCATGCTCTGGACACTACGCTGACAGACACAGCAAACCTTCTTGCCACAGCTCGCATTGATGTGCCATCCTGGATAAGCTGCACTACCTGAGCCACTTGTGTGGGTTGTAGACTCCGTCTCATGCTACCACTGGAGTGAAAGCACCGCCAGCATTCAAAAGTGACCAAAACATCAGCCAGGAAGCATAGGAACTGAGAAGTGGTCTGTGGTCACCACCTGCAGAACCACTCCTTTATTGGGGGTGTCTTGCTAATTGCCTATAATTTCCACCTGTTGTCTATCCCATTTGCACAACAGCATGTGAAATTGATTGTCACTCAGTGTTGCTTCCTAAGTGGACAGTTTGATTTCACAGAAGTGTGATTGACTTGGAGTTACATTGTGTTGTTTAAGTGTTCCCTTTATTTTTTTGAGCAGTGTATATACCTACGCCCCTCCCACAAATGCAGGCTGAGAAAACTCAGCCTTCTAATATGGCACTGTGCTTGGCAACAGCTGATTGGCGGGGATCCCAGGTGTCGGACAACCCACTGGTCAGATATTGATGACCTATCCTGAGGATAGATCATCAGCAAAAAAAACACTTGAAAACCCCTTTAAACCCTTGGCAACATCTGCTGTATATGTATGGCAGATTTGCCCATGAAGTGTATGTGCCGCTGGCAGCCCCATGAAAGGATGGGAATAGTAGTTTTGGTCTTGAGAGTGTTACTAGTACTCACAGTCGTAAGTCCCACCTCTGGCTCTTCCTGGTGCTGTGCATTGACTGGAGGGCACACCTTTTCTTCCCTCTGGGCACACCATGACCATGAGGTTCCTGCCTGGTGGTAGTTGAGGTGCCCTTGATGTTAAGTGTTTTGTCGGGGTTCAAGGCAGGAGTGTGGCTGAAGTGACTGAAGAATGATGGAAGAGTCGGTAACCAGGCCACTTGATATTAAGTCTCTCTTTACAAAAGTGCAGAATAGGAGTAGTAGTTAGTGTTGAGCGTGAATATTCGAATCGCAAATTTTAATCGTGAATATCGCCACTTCGAGAATTCGCAGATATTTAGAATATAGTGCTATATATTCGTATTCGCGAATAGTGTTGAATATTCTTATCGCAAATTTATCGCAAATATATTACATTGCCGATTTTCGCAATCAAGTAAACAATGACTGGAGATCACAAATGCACATTTATGGCGAATATTCGGCCAAAAATTCCCGAAATAACGCAAATTCAAATATTGCCTATGCCGCTCATCACTAGTAGTAGTACATGTGACAGTAACAAGTCACAATTCCAAATAGATCACAGTGCAAATCTTCCCCAAATAGCAACATAAGGAGAGCAGCAATGGTGGGGGTTGTTGTACTCCTTCTCTCTGAAGTCTCTCTGTTAATGTTTCTGTAATCCACAGAGCTGAGGGGTACAGATTTAAGACACGGCTGCCCACAACGTCTCGAAATGTGATAGGGTTCACTAGCAACATTCCTCTCACAGCAGCAAAGTCTTTCTGCCATAAACGTGCACAATACCTTGCTGTGTGACTCCAATGCATGGCCTTGCAGATTCTGGATCTTTTAACTGACTTAATAGGATGGAAGAATTTCCTCCGTCTACTGATACCTACCCTGATCCCCTTTAAATAATCACACCAACACCTACTTGCTTTGGTAAAATGACCATGACGGCCAAACTTTATTATTCCACACATTACAAGCAACATCTTTCACCATATAACATGAATAATAATAACAATAACAACAGCAGGCACTTTTTAAACATCCCTCAACATTATCACCTACTGCACCTTAACAAGGATCCTGGAGGGCAACCCAAACTAGCAGTATCCTCCTTCACCGCCTCACCTCGTACTTCAAGCTTACCCTTGGCCGGACTCACCGACCCAAGGGCACCAACTCCTTGAAGTATACCAGTATCCCTCCTGTAGGCCTTGTAGCCCAAACAGGAGCCCCATCCTCGGTATTAACAAACCATATGAGATGCAGGCTCCAACATGTCCTGCATCTCTTAACCATTGAATTGCTCCCCAAGGATCCCATATCAAGCAGCCAACAAACGACCACCGGTGACACCTCACCTGTGGGCGTCCCGCCACACCTTAAGGGCAGTCTCCAAACCCTCCTGAATACCCAATGCCCACATGTCTATGCCAACGTCATTCAGGTGCACACCATCCTCTCTCAAGAATTGAGGCGACGCCGCCTCCAATTCCCGGTGGCGCACCACCAAACCACCTTGCCTGCGAACAAAACGCCCCACCTCCTTATTCAATTTTGCCCGGGCTTTATTGATACGATCCACCGACCTGGCCAACCGCCAGCAACGTCTCGCAACCACCTCCGACCATACAATCAACAAATCAGGAAAATCCGACAATAAGCGCAGCACATCCAACTTAATGTCCCGGATCACATCCCGAGATCGCCTCACACCCAGATCGTTGCCCCCAACATGGAGAACTAATATATCAGGCGGCCGATCTAAAGTGGCATTAACATGAATTTCAGGCCGACCCCAAAGGAGCCCCCTCAACCCAATCCACCGGATTACCAACTCTTCTGTCGGGAAACCCAATTGGCATCCGTTCCTCCTAACATCCGCACGTAAGGCCCCCCAATGGACGTACGAGTGCCCGAAAATCCATGCCAGACAAGGCGCTGCCCCTGTAACAGAAAATAAACATATTCATAACAGATCCAAAAAACACCAACTCGCTTCACTCACAGAAGCCCCGCCCAACAATCATTCATAAAAGATGAGGTCGAATATACGAGTGAAAACAATCCGACTCCCAGCGCCCAATACGCTTGATAACCTCTTCACCCAGCCCCCACCTGGCCGCTTCAGTTGCTGCCCCGATCCGAAAGGAGTGGGATGCATAATCATTAACAGGCAAACCCGCCGCCAACAAACACTTCCTAAAAACAGATATGAATTGGAAGCGAGACAACCGCAACCCGTCCTGGTGAACCAACAATGCACCGGGTTCATCGGGCCGCACTCCCAAATATTCCTCAACGCAACGCACTGGACAAAGTACCGACCCCACCAATTGCCTAAGCCACAAAACCACACCTCTACCTTCCTGATCAGTTTTAGACTTGCGTATTAAGCACCGCAAACCGCCTTCCCACAACAGTATATCTTCCAACAGCAAACCTCCACCACCTGAGCTACTAGCCGCTACCAATTCAGAAATACGAAATGCTCCAAAAAAGGCTAGCAAAAATGCAGCCCTAAACAAAAACACCTCAAATGCCGACACCCAATAACGTCCGGAAATCATCAACCGAACTACAACCACCTACCCGCTCTATCAATTCCTCCCACAAAGCCCACACTGCTGAGTAGGCCGCCCACGTACCTCTACTAAGCGACTGCCTAATCAGATCAGCTGACACCCCAAGGCCACGCTCCAGAGCCACTGGGGACAGGGCAACCCCCGGACTTCGGCACCTGGCGGCAAGCTGCGGAAGCGATCCCACTGGAAACGAGAAAGGGAATCAGCAAGTGAGTTGTCTACCCCAGGAACATGCACAGCAACAAAACATGCATTCAACCGCAAACCCCTCAACACCAGATGCCTTAGTAAATTCAACACCGGCGGAGAGTTGGCTGTCTGACTATTAATCGCCTGTACCACACCCAAATTATCACAGTAGAAACGCACCCGCCGATTCCTAAGCCATTCCCCCCACAACTCTGTAGCCAAAACAATAGGGAAAAGCTCCAACAACACCAAGTTGCCGAGGACACCAGCCCGTCTCCACTCCCCCGGCCATGCCTCCGCACTCCATTGTCCCTGACAAAAAACACCATGTCCACCCGAACCTGCCGCATCCGAAAATAATTCCAAATCCACACTACTAATCGCCTCTTCCATCCACATAGAGCGCCCATTATACTCCCCAAGAAAACTCTCCCAAACCGCCAAGTCCTCCTTTACCTCAGCCGGTAACCGCAAGTAATGAAACGGTGCAGTAACACCCGCAGTAGCCAACGCCAAATGCCGACAAAAAACCCGTCCCATCGGCAAAATACGACAAGCGAAATTCAGTTTGCCCAAGACCGACTGCACCCGTTTGAGCTGGACTTTTTTGGCCCTACGTAGGAAGACAACCTCAGCCAACAAATCAGACACCTTGTTGTCTGGTAGCCGACATTCCATGGCCATGCTGTCAATCTCAATCCCCAAAAACGTCACCGCCGCATCAAACGACGTGTAGGACACAGAACACAACTCATCAGCAATGCCATCATTCACAGACCCCCCTTGCGGATAAGACAAATGATGAATCAGCCTAAACTTATTGGGCTCCTTTTTAGGCACCAAACCCAACGGGGAGACCCACAAATCAGGCAAAGGACACTCCTTAAAGGGGCCTACAACCCTGCCAGCCGCAACCTCCTTCTCAATCTTATCCTTTACCACACCCGGATGGCGCAATGCCGAGGTCAAATTCCTAGCCGATACACTCGGCCCAACTAAACTACACGGAATCACGAAACCTTCAGTAAACCCAGCCAACAACAACCGAGCCACCTCCCTATTTGGATACTTCCTTAAATAGGGCTCCATCTCTTCCACCCTCACCGGCGTCACCCCTCTTCTGTGTAGCCTCGGGTCCCTTACCCTTCCCTCGCCGGAAACACCGCGACAAACTATGGGAGCCACCGCAACCGGAGCACTCATGCTTGTACCGGCAGTCTGACAAGAACCTGCAATGTCCTTCATTATACTGGCAGCAACAACCCTTTCTATTTCCTCCTTGAAACTCCGAGGCCGAGGGACCCCCGGCCGCTCCCCGAAAGGGCTGAGAACCTCCCCTAGGCGCCGCCATCAGCCGCATCCAGAGACCAATGTCCTTATGATCCCATCGTATGCTGGGCCTGATCGCCTTCCACTGCCGGAATTGCTCATCATACCTAAGCCACGCCACACCCCCATACGTCCGATGAGCCTCCCCTATCGTGTCCATATAGCAGAACAGTGCAGAGCAATGTTCAGGCAATTTCTCCCCTACCACACTGGCCAGAATCGCAAAGGCTTGAAGCCAATTCTGAAACGTACGCGGGATCAATCTATACCGCCTCCGTTCTTCCTCCTCTTTCTTACTCTCATCAGGTTTACCCCTATCAAAATTAAATTTTTCCAATGGAAGCAATGAGAATATTTCCACATATTCATCCTTCCATATCTTGTCCCTAATATCCTGCTTCAAGTGAGCCCCCAGCGGTCCCTCAAAACACACATATATCTCCCCCTTTGCAGCATCCGCCAACCGAACTCCATCCCCCACATCACTTCTAACACCCGCAACCGCCCCTGAACCTGAGGCCTGCGAACCGACAGCGGAGACACTCTCCCCGGACCCACCAGAACCCTGCACCATCCCTTGATCCAACGCCCCCAACGCCTGAGCGGACCCCCAAACTGACGCCGGAGATACAGGCGCCCCGGTCCCCAGCCGTGAAAGCAAAGATAGCATACCAGACAGTACCTCCTGAGCTAAAACATCCGCCCCCCCCCCCCCCACTATGCTGTACTGGACCCCCAACCGGCATCTGACACGACGTCATCTCACCTGGCCATCCCCGGATGGATCCTCCGGCAGCCGCGGATCCACTCTCAGACACTCCCACCGGCGTGCTTGCTCCGCAGGGCACGGCGACCTCCAGAATGGAAACATCTCTTCCGCCTGCCATGACGTCCGCTCCCGGATCCAGTTCTCCCTCTTCCAACTGTGATGCCTCCCCCTCCTGCAGCTGACGGGAGGGGAGGGTAATAATCCTACTCATTGATGTGTGGGCCCGATCACCTGGCCGCAGTCTGTCCATTCTTCCTGCCCCCAACTGAAGAGACTCTGCAGCAGCTGCACAGCAAGCCGCCTCTCCATGCCACTGCTCAGGGGGCGGAGCCACAGTATCCCACTCCTCAACCATTTGGGTGCAATGACGCCGGCCCACCACTAGGGGCCGCGACGTATCCTCTTCAACACCAGCTCCTGCGCTCTCCCTGGACACCTCCCTCACCCGGAATAAATTCCACTTTCTGCACCTTTTGGACGTGCTGTCTCCATTTTTTTATTTTTCTGGATACCTACAAGTTGCTTTACTAGGGGCTTTTTACCACCCCTTCTGGAGACGAGCACCCGACACATTATTACTTAGGAGTGCTGTCCACCCATATTTTCGCTATTGGACACCTCACTCCTCAGCTGCCGGCCTGTATCCATCCGCCGCAGCGCAGACTAACCAGCAACTTCGGCCGCCTGAAGGCCCAAACCGGAAGACGGCCCGGCCGCACTGCTTCCTCCAGCCTCAGGTAAGGCCCTCCTGGCTCGCTCCCCGCGCAGAACATCTCGTGGGGATGCAGCCGCATGCGATCGCACACTCCCCCTTGTTGAATGGGAAACAGGCCTGGGAGGAACCCGGCCCTCTCCCGCCGGCCTGCCACGCGATCCCGGATTCCTCCCGCTGTGCCTGAGGGCCCGACCGGCTACGGACACCTCAGACCGCAGCGGAGGGTCCCTGGCGGGGCTCCTAATACGTCGGCGGACCCGAGGGGTGGATTCAGGGCTCAAGCGCTCAGGGGGGGACCGATCTCCTGGCCCTGACAGCGCGAACGGACACAACCGGAGGCGGAGGGGGTGGGTTAAGAGCAGCCTGGATGGTCTGCTGCAGAAAATCCATACCATGTAACTCCACCGCAGCCCGCACCGACGCCAAAAGTTCATCCATGGAGGCCATGTGCAGCGTACTCAAGTTAGGTTTAGAAATGTTCCTGGGTGTTGTATTGCAATAGACACTAACCTGAGACGGCTGACTCTCTGCAAGGGCAGGTGATGATGAGAAATGTTCGTGACGCCAGTGCCAATTAAACGGTGGCACGCCGTTTGCTGATAGCAGGAATAACTGAGGAACCACGTGATGTTAAAACAGAATTCAAACTTTAGTAGTCATCATTTAGGGACATTGACGGAAGCGCAGTTCCTTTGAAGACAGTTGATTTTCAATACAGTTGATGCAGGCAATATATATATATATATAGCAAGGTGACTTTAGAGTGTTAAACACAGGACTTGCAGTACAGGCAGCTTGCACTCTATTCCTGACTGATCCTGGAACATAGAAACTCTTCTCCAAGGTCCAATACCCTAGCTCTGGCGTATATCCTTGGTTTTATCTCTATCAAGTACCTCCTCTGTTGTCTTGAGTACCTCTTGCTTTTCTTGACTTGCCTCTGTCTCTCTCTCAGTTTCCTCAGGCTGATTAACTGTAGTGTTCCTGCTTCTGCATATATGAATTCAGGAGGGGAACCTTCTCCTTGGATCTGGAACCCGGTTACAGGGACTGCATTACCCTCTCCTAATCCGCAGGCTTCAGGCCTGGACTGGACTCTGACATTGTCTAATCTCTGGTTAGACTAGACTATCAACCTTAGACTGCCTTTCCCTTCCCTGACTGGGCCTTATATAAACTAGGGCTCCCTAGCTCCCTCTTGTGACTAAGAGCTGGAATGACACCCCTACCAGGCCTGCACATGCAAATTTCACAGTAACAGGGAAGTACATAGCATTACATTATGAAGATGACTCATACCAACCTCCCCATAAATAAGGGGAAACGACAGCACAACAAGTGACCCTTCTGTAGTGACGGGCATTACAGTTCCCGTACACTACATACCCCGCTGCTTTAAGCTGAGTACGACCTCGTACTCCATCAGGGCCCGCCCAACTGGAATTTTCACCTGAAATAGAAAGAGAGACATGCAGGCATACATATATGTAATTCATCTGCATTTACATTCATATCAGGTCCAATTGGCAAAGGTGAAGAGTGGTGACAAGGGGCGTCGTTCTCTTCTCTCAGGATAGTGAGTGGAACTGGGGCGCTGACCTGGCACAGCGTGACATTAATACCAGGATAGTCCATATGTGCAAATTGTCCTTAATAGAACAGCAAGAAACGGTAAAACAGTATAAAAGTTCTTGGAGGCTCAAAGAACAAATATGAGTCCGTACCCAGGTTACTTTCCTATAAATCACAGAGGCTCTCATGCGGTGGAGTCCATCTCTGGGCACATTTCCTTTAAAAAAGAGTAAGAATCTCAGAGGCTCAGGTTCTTTTGAGTCTATCTCCGGGCACAGTTCCTTAATATCAAGTTGCACAATACAAAACAAGTGCTGTAATACCTCTGATCAACCTGAAAAGGGGGTTAAGGGTAAAAGGTACAACAAAGGAACAGGCACAACTTGGTGTGGGATAGCAAAAGCAGGCAGGAGATCCTGGAACAAACTTGGCTTCGTTGACTTTAATACTTCAGTGGTTAACACCTACCACTGAGCCGTGGATAAACTGGCAGCAGCAACAAACGACCAAGAAACATAGGACTCCTGTCCTTGAAGGGTTAAGCTTTCAACATCATTCTTTAGCAAAATAAATCAAAGGCCTAGCAGGCTGATTCACAGTGGCATGTCATAATCACCTGGCTCTGCTGGCAAATACGGCCTGTAGTAGTCCTCTGCAGGAGGATGTGCCCACATTACAGTGTTAGGGGGCAGCTGCAAAGTGAAGGGACCCCTAATAGGTATTGGCCCCAAAGGGCTAGGGGTAAACACTCTTGTGGACCGTACCGGTCCCGGCATAATGATTGTGGGTTGTGCTGCATTGGGTACCGCCGCCGCAAGCAGTCCGGTGGGCTCTGTGCAGCAATTCACAGGAATAGTGGGTCTTCTTTGGGGCCCGGACGGAGCAACATTAGTAGAAGGTGGTTTACGGGTGGTGACAGGCACCCTTACCTCGTCCTTCTTAGGCGGCGTCTGGATCCTGGCGGTGGCAATCTTGCGCAGCTCCCGCAACTTTTCCTCCAGCCGGACGATCTGGTCACCGATGCTTTCCGTGTCGGAATTGTTGTCCTCTGCTGGCGTCGCCGGCGCAGGTACAGTCAACGATGCGTCGGACGCGGCCGCGTCAGGCTCCGGTGGCACATCGGGTCTCCTTCCCTTACGGATATTCTCCAGGGTAACACGGAGTCCCTTGAGATTTTCCAAGTCCTGGATTGTCTTCTCCCGACGAGGCAGCTCGGGGGAAGGATAGGGGCTCACCCATTTTTCCAACACGGTTGGCTGCCAGAAGACATTAGGCCCAATGAAGGAGCCTCGCTCCTGGAAGGCGTGGTGGGCCTGTTCTGGAGAGCGTTCAGGTTCCCGCTCGCAGCCAGAGTAGTCTTCTTCTGCCTCCCAGTCCTCAGGTTCTCGCTTGGGACGGGTCACAGCAGTCGCATATGGGCCTCTCAGGCTCTCGGCAGGGGTGAACTCCACCTCCTCTCCCTCGCGGAGGCTATGCTGATACGAAGGGAGGTAGTCTCTCTTAACAGATCTCCTGTTGACGTATAAGTCTCTGCCAGTTAGGTAGACTTGTATGAACCCGTAGCCACGGGTTTTGTCAAAGGACACCACCAACCCCTTTCTCCTTTCCAGGCGGGGTTGGGTACTGGTGTGGCGCTCGTGAATAGTCTTGGTTAATTCCTCATAGTAAATTTTAGTTTTTGTGTTCCTCTTTATAGCGGCCTCCCGGATTTCTGCCATCAATGAGGACCACTTGAAAGAGGGCTGAAAGAAGTCTCTCCAAGAGCCATAATGGAGCTCCGGTTCTTTCCCCAGTGGCGGGCAGGCGGGTCTCTCTGGTCCCGGAGAGTAGGCCGGTGGAGCCTCCTCTGGCTCGACACCAACGACATCCGTCTTCAATAGCTCAGGCGCAGACATAGTAGCAGAGCAGTCCTCACTCTCCAACATGCTCGATCCTTCTCTGGAGAGTGACAGGGTGGCGCCAATAAGATCAGCCAGATCCTCCCATTGCACTGGGAGGCCGCCCCCCAAGTATTCCAGTATACGGAAGGCGGAGTCCATGCTGGCAGACATGCAAATGTCCAGACAGGCTATGGCGCCTGACCTTGAACCCTTTCCCGCTTTTTCATCAAAAAGGCGCCAACTTTTCCCGCTATTTCGGGATGAAGATGACGCAGCAGTAAATTCAGCAAGCTCAGCGGCCATCTTTAGCAAAATCCGCTGTCTATTCACTGACAGCAAGCAGGATGATAAAAAGTCCATAAAACCACACTCCGGTGTGGCGATTTCTTTCCTCTTAATAGCGCAACACTGCACAGCGCTTTTTGGAGGTTTTAGGGACACTTTTAGTATGTTTTTCAGTCCACAAAGTCCACTTTAATAAAACAGGCAATTTGTCACTTTGGTCACAGGGCAACTGTATAAGGCACAAAGTTCACGCTTCTTGCACTAGAAAGCGTGCGTATCCTGTTCGTGACGCCAAAAGAGAGGTGCAGCGTACTCAAGTTAGGTTTAGAAATGTTCCTGGGTGTTGTAGTGCAATAGACACTAACCTGAGACGGCTGACTCTCTGCAAGGGCAGGTGATGATGAGAAATGTTCGTGACGCCAGTGCCAATTAAACGGTGGCACGCCGTTTGCTGATAGCAGGAATAACTGAGGAACCACGTGATGTTAAAACAGAATTCAAACTTTAGTAGTCATCATTTAGGGACATTGACGGAAGCGCAGTTCCTTTGAAGACAGTTGATTTTCAATACAGTTGATGCAGGCAATATATATATATATAGCAAGGTGACTTTAGAGTGTTAAACACAGGACTTGCAGTACAGGCAGCTTGCACTCTATTCCTGACTGATCCTGGAACATAGAAACTCTTCTCCAAGGTCCAATGCCCTAGCTCTGGCGTATATCCTTGGTTTTATCTCTATCAAGTACCTCCTCTGTTGTCTTGAGTACCTCTTGCTTTTCTTGACTTGCCTCTGTCTCTCTCTCAGTTTCCTCAGGCTGATTAACTGTAGTGTTCCTGCTTCTGCGTATATGAATTCAGGAGGGGAACCTTCTCCTTGTATCTGGAACCCGGTTACAGGGACTGCATTACCCTCTCCTAATCCGCAGGCTTCAGGCCTGGACTGGACTCTGACATTGTCTAATCTCTGGTTAGACTAGACTATCAACCTTAGACTGCCTTTCCCTTCCCTGACTGGGCCTTATATAAACTAGGTCTCCCTAGCTCCCTCTTGTGACTAAGAGCTGGAATGACACCCCTAGCAGGCCTGCACATGCAAATTTCACAGTAACAGGGAAGTACATAGCATTACATTATGAAGATGACTCATACCAACCTCCCCATAAATAAGGGGAAACGACAGCACAACAAGTGACCCTTCTGTAGTGACGGGCATTACAGTTCCCGTACACTACACATGACACACAAAAACTCGCTGGCTCTAGCTGGCAACTGACCAGTAGCCCCTCCCTCAGTTATTTATATACAGCCCGCCAAACTACCAGCTCCCCCCACTTCGTTCAGCAGACCAGCCCCCCCACCATGCACCAACCCAGCATCATTAACCCCTTACTAGCCTACAGTCTTCCCCCTAAGTCAGTACGCCCTGCGCTATGTCTGCGCCTCGCTCCGTTGCTATTATTCTTCTCTCTGGAGATCTTTTGATAAACTTGCTTCCTTGGCTGTAGATTATCTGATTTTTAGATGAAGGCTCTCTGAGCTAGGTCTGAGGAGCTTGTACATGTAGCTCCTCTTTCTCTCTTCCTCGACTAGACTTTCACTCTTACTAATTTGCATGAATATTGAGTTCATAAAAATACCCCTTTCTGATGGAAGCGTCCCTTTAATATGTGGGTAGTCAGAATGTCATCACTGTAATACATCAACAGAGACCGACGGGAGCTCTGAAGCCGTGGCACTGGGCCATTGGGGCGGGCGTTACAGGTGAGTAACATTTCTTTTGCCGTGATTTTTTAAACGTCCTGAACCACCCCTTTAACAAACGTGCTAAACAGAGAACCATTGGCACATTATTTTAAGTTTTCCTTGCGAGATCTTAAAATAACCGTAATAAACTGCTAACTTCCTCCCGTGGCAGGTTGGTCATTAATCACCTCCCCGGCAGCTCAAACTCAAGCCCCTATAAATCGAGCCGCGTAATCAGGCACTTCTGTAAGGAAATTGGTCAGATTCTGGTTGTTTGAAGTACCGGGATGAATCACATCATTTCTTCTAAGACAAATCTATTTTCGAGGGCCATTTTCTTAAAGCATTTTTTTTTTCCGTACACTAGCGAAGACAGCTCCATAGGAAACAATAATCGTTTAATCTCTCGAAAAAAATTTCCTTCCTGAATCATAGTCCCCCCTCTGTTTATTTAAAGTTGTCGAAGCAAGCCAGAAAAAAAAAAAATAGCCATAGCCTACGCCAAGAACAAGCTGTTATGTGAGATTTTTTAGCTCAATCCCCTCATCAGCTATTAAAGCCAATCACTGGAGAGTAGTTATGCGTCTTTATTTCGATCATAAAGTCTGTTTCCTGCTCTTGCTGGCTCGTGTCTGATGTCCAGTCAGCCATATGCTGGCAGGACTACTAGTCTGGTTAGACCTTGTTGTGGATCCGTTCTATTCATTCCCTTTAGTCAAACAAATGTAATAGTTTGAAATTGGGGGAAAAAAAATTTCTCCCTAAAACAGCTCCCCCTCTTTGTCCATTGGTCGCGTCTGGTATTGCACTTCACCATATTCAACCCCTTCAAGACACAGCCATTTTTCACCTTCCTGACATAAATTTGGAATGCTTTTACTTAGGGCTCATGCACACAAACTTATTTTCTTTCCGTGTTTGTTTTTTGGCGGACCGTATACGGCACCATTCATTTCAATGGGTCCGCAAAAAAGACGGAAGGTAATCCGTGTGCATTTTATTTCCGTATGTCCGTATTTCCGTTCCGCAAAAAAATAGAACATGTCCTATTATTGTCTGCATTACGGACAAGGATAGGACTGTTCTATTAGGGGCCAGCTGTTCCGTTCTACAAAATACTGCAAAATACATAGGGTCGTGTGCATGAGGCCTTACCAAATGTTTCTGAGATTGTTTTTTTTTTGACACAATGTACTTTATGTTAAAGGAAAGTCATGGCCGGTTCTAGCTTTTCTGCTGCTTGAGGCAAAAAATGAAACGGCGCCCCTGCTCTCAACAGGATGCCAGACCGGGATACCACGGACCGTTCACGGCCCAAGAGTAAGGCCCCTTTCACACGGGCGAGTATTCCGCGTGAGGTGAACGCATTGCACCCGCACTGAATCCTGACCCATTCATTTCAATGGGGCTGTGCACATGAGCAATGTTTTTCACGCATCACTTGAAAATCGCAGCATGTTCTATATTCTGCGTTTTTCACACAACGCAGGCCCCATAGAAATGAATGGGACTGTGTGAAAATCGCATTGCATCCACAAGCAAGTGCGGATGCGATGCGATTTTCACGGATGGTTGCTAAGGAGAGGAGGGATGAGCGACCCGAACCCTATTGACTTTATTATTTTCCGTTATAACATGGTTATAATGGAGAATAATGGCATTCTTTAATACAGAATGCAAAGTGAAATGTCAATTGAGGGTAGAAAAAAATGTAAAAAATTAACTCACCTCATCCAATTGATCACGCAGCCGGGATCCTCTTCTTTGTTCTTCTTGAAGGACCTGCAAAAGGACTTTCGCTGAAGGTCCTTCTATCTTCGTTCAGTAGGACCTGTGCTGATGTTACGTGGTGAGCGCGATGATGTCAGTGAAGGTCCTTTTGCAGGTCCTTCAAGAAGAACAAAGAAGAGGATCCCGGCTGCGCGATTAATTGGATGAGGGGAGTTAATTTTTATTTATTTTTTAACCCCTCAATCCACATTTTAGTAAGCATTCTGTACTAAAGAATGCTATTATTTTCCCTTATAACCATGTTAGAAGGGAAAATAATAAAATCAACAGAACACCTAACCCAAACTTCAGTGAAGAAGTCCCGGTTTGGGTCTGGGTACCACATTAGTTTTTTTATGACACGCATGCATAACGCATTGCACACGCGTGGAAAAAACTGAACGGAACGCAATCGCAGACAAAACTGACTGAAATTGCGTGCCTACTCGTGCGTGTTCCCGCAATGCACCCTGAACGCATCCGGCCCTCACCCGCGACGCCCATGTAAAAGAGGCCTAAGAGTTTAATAGAACAGGTTCTGCAGACATCTATGAGGAATCACCTGATGACGGTATAAAAGAAGTGCGCTCTTTCACGCTATAGTAGGATCTTGGGCCTCTGCACAGTTCTTTATACCTGAGGCTAACATCGACCTGTAAGGCTGAGTTCACAATTGGTCAGTTTTGGCCCCGTAATTGACCAAATGAGTGAAGTGTGAAGTGATTCTAAGAGTGATGTCATCTACATGTCCTACTGACTCAGTATTATTTCACTACCACAGCAGACTCCCTATACGTGTTACTGCAAGGCACAGTGTTCTACACCACTATACAGGCTCTCTGCAGCCAGGAAATAGCTGCTTTTTAACGCAATTCGTCACAAATAAATTCTGATCATATCTAATCTTTTTGGAAAATTTGGGGAACCAACCGAATCAAATTTTTGAGAAATTTGCTCATCTCTAGTCTTTAGCTCTAGGGCTGAGGGTTATACTGTGCAGTATATATTTTTTTTACTCATGGGACCCAAGCTTGAGGATGGCCTTTGGGCTGCTCAATCCACCCCTGCCTTGAAATATACTTCTTGGCTGTCATAATAACACAAAAACATTTTCAGATACCTATATGGAAAGGGACTGAGTGTGTCTGTATAGGACTGTGCACATACAGCATGGAAAACCACAAAAAGATTAACAATTTTGCTCATAATAACTAAAGCTCTATGTATTAATTGCATGACATTAGAAACAGTGCCACCCTTGTCCATGGTCTGTTTTTGGTATTGCTGCTTAGTCCCATTCTCTTGAATCACACACAGGCTATTGACAATAGTGCTGCTGTTTCTTACATAGAAGGCCTACCTTTTTTTCTTTTCCACTAGGGCCTACGAACGTAATCAATGTAATAAAAAAAAATGTAATAGTTATAGAGATTCAAACATAAAAATTGCTCCCTTGCGCCTATAGAATTTCATGTCTTTTCTGTACGGTAACTTTATAAGCAGAGAAAACCCGTAAACTTTGCAGAATGTTGGAATGTGAAAATGTACCGCACGTGCCAATATAAAGTCACCAGCGTGTAGCTAAACATAGAGGACGGTTCATTTCTTCCATTCCATGATCCAGGGTGTGTAGACATAAACACCGGGAGTGAAATCTGATGAGCGGATGGACTTGCCAACCGTATGCTGTAAGTTTCATGCATCCTGGTAGTAAAGACGGAATGTACAGACGGGATTCTCACCTGCTTTATACTAGGTTGCCACTCTATTGTGTCACCTTAAAGGAACAGTCCAGGAGAAGATGCGTACGTTGCGTTATGCCTAGCACCAGGGGCAGAGCATGACTTCCTTCTTTGGTGTCCTTCGGATTCCTGTGTCATGCTCCGCCTCTCACAGTGTATACTTTTTTTTCCTGTAGTGGCGGCGTAATGTATAGGTAATACACATTACTGTAAAAGATGCTGTAGCAAGGTTGTCCATTCTGCTGGCCTCTTTACATGTAAAATGACTGCATAGTGTGATTGGGTAGTCTGAGACACGCCCCTGCTCTCTGATTGGCCAGTACTGCTGATTATCATAAGCACTCACAAGGGGCGTGTCTTAGACTTGCCAAGCATACTGTACGCAGGGTAGTCTGAGTCTGTCGGCCATTTTACATGAAAAGGGGCAGCAAAACAGGAGAACTGCAGCAGTATCTTTCAAATGGAGGGCACAGCAGGGTCAGCCTGGGGTTCCTTAGGGGGCCCAAACCCGAATCAGCAATAACAGATTTTGATTTAAAAAAAATCGAATTTAGTGGCACGTTATTGGTGTTAAAGGCAGCTTCAATATTTTTTTTTCTCTCCTGGACCCTTGTGGCCCACTGTGGAAGATCTTCTGGTCCTCTGGTAGGCCAGTCCGATGTTGGGGCACAGGGTGTGTTAAGTATATATTAGGCATGTATATTCAAATTGTTAATTTGAACAGGAGGATTACTTTAAAATTATGACCATATACATTCACCTAAAGAATTATTAGGAACACCATACTAATACGGTGTTGGACCCCCTTTTGCCTTCAGAACTGCCTTAATTCTACGTGGCATTGATTCAACAAGGTGCTGATAGCATTCTTTAGAAATGTTGGCCCATATTGATAGGATAGCATCTTGCAGTTGATGGAGATTTGAGGGATGCACATCCAGGGCACGAAGCTCCCGTTCCACCACATCCCAAAGATGCTCTATTGGGTTGAGATCTGGTGACTGTGGGGGCCATTTTAGTACAGTGAACTCATTGTCATGTTCAAGAAACCAATTTGAAATGGTTCGAGCTTTGTGACATGGTGCATTATCCTGCTGGAAGTAGCCATCAGAGGATGGATACATGTTCTCATTCTGTTTACGCCAAATTCGGACTCTACCATTTGAATGTCTCAACAGAAATCAGACCAGGCAACATTTTTCCAGTCTTCAACAGTCCAATTCTGGTGAGCTCGTGCAAATTGTAGCCTTTTTTTCCTATTTGTAGTGGAGATGAGTGGTACCCGGTGGGGTCTTCTGCTGTTGTAGCCCATCCGTCTCAAGGTTGTGCATGTTGTGGCTTCACAAATGCTTTGCTGCATACCTCGGTTGTAACGAGTGGTTATTTCAGTCAACGTTGCTCTTCTATCAGCTTGAATCAGTCGGCCCATTCTCCTCTGACCTCTAGCATCCACAAGGCATTTTTGCCCACAGGACTGCCGCATACTGGATGTTTTTCCCTTTTCACACCATTCTTTGTAAACTCTAGAAATGGTTGTGCGTGAAAATCCCAGTAACTGAGCAGATTGTGAAATACTCAGACCGGCCCGTCTGGCACCAACAACCATGCCATGCTCAAAATTGCTTAAATCACCTTTCTTTCCCATTCTGACATTCAGTTTGGAGTTCAGGAGATTGTCTTGACCAGGACCACCCCCCTAAATGCATTGAAGCAACTGCCATGTGATTGGTTGACAAGATAATTGCATTAATGAGAAATAGAACAGGTGTTCCTAATAATTCTTTAGGTGAGTGTATAAGCCATAGAAACTGTTCAATTAACAAAAATATATGACCTAACGTCCTCTTCACTGATCGGCAGGTACAAATTCATTCCATATAGATCGGGGCAGTCTCAGTAATAACCAACGTGGCTGCCATAATAGACCACACAGTAGTTCCACTGAGCTTTTCCAGGCCCCTGAATGACCCACTGTAGTGATCAAGGCAGGGTCACAAGTAGGGCACACAAGGCACAGTGCCTGGCACCCACTTCCCTCCTGCTCTTCCCAGATACTCCCAGCAGTTTTTTTGTATGAGGAGTCTGTACCTGATGAAGGGGTGTTTTCTGCCCCAAAACTCGTTGTACCACCTGCTAAACCATTAAATCAAGTTTGTGTCGTCACCAAAGATAGGTTCTTTGCGCTGTAGGATTCTTCTCTTTCTATTTGACTCCTAGCAGTGAGACATGGACAACTGAAAAAATAAAAGCCTATCTCCAACTACCTAAATGTTTGTTTTAGGGGAGAATTTACTAAATGGCTTGGCAACAGTCCTTTGCCGCAAAAAACTCACAAATTTTGGTGCAGCTTTTCATATTAAGGGTTGAGCCATAGGACGATGGAGATAAGCATCTGCCAGATGCTTAGGGGCACATTAATTAAGACCAGTGTTTTAGACGTCGGTCTTAATAACCCCTATAACTGGTGGTGGATCCGCTGAAGTTATAAAGAGGTGCCGGCCACTACATAACTTCGGCGGATCCTCCGCCCAGGGGCGGATTGGCCATAGACCTTACAGGGAAATTTCCCGGTGGGCTGATGCCCAGGGGGCCACTCAAGCCCCCTTAATGGCCGCAGGCCAGGTACATAATGATCTGATGCTCAACAGCCTCAGGTGCCTTCCTCAACTCAACTGTATTGCTGTCCTGATGATGGTGATACAGTTACACACTGTGATGAGGGCGGCAGTATTTTGTGCTGTCCTGTGGTATTTGGTTCTGCTGGGGTGGTTCTGCGCTGCACTACAGTATTGAAGGTCCTGCCTACTAAGGTTGTCCCCGCCTACTTGTTTTGGCCCGTCTTCTGTCAGTTTGAACCCACCTACAACATAGGGCCACTTTTAGTTTTTTTCCAGGGCCACTTTAAGTTCCCAATCCGCCCCTGCCTCCACCAGTTCTAAATGTAAGACAGCTTCCTAGCTGTCTTACATTTATACAATTTTCTACTAAACCAGGCATAGAAAATGGTAAATGAGACATGTCTGCCGGCCCGTCCTCTTCCCCACACATGCCACGCCCACTTTTTTAGACCTGGCGTGAGCGGGGAGAAGTCACAGATTGTGGTGCAAAGGAGCAGTGGCGTAGCTAGAAATGACTGGGCCCCACAGCAAATTTTTGAATGGGGCCCCTCTCCCCCAGTAATTTTTTCACAACCCCTTCCTTTCATGCCGCCCCTATTCCTGTGGCTACTAAAGATCGCTTCTTCAGACCAGGCCCGACAGCTATTCTATCCGTTTTCTACAACACTGTCTATACTGCCACTGTCTATAATTTCATTGTGTAATACTGTTGAGGGGGCCCTGACAAAGTCTTTTAGTCCTCCTCCTGGATGGGCCCCTTCTGGGTTAGGGCCCCAAAGCAGTTGCTTTACCTGCTTCCCCTATAGCTACGCCCCTGCAAAGGAGCTTTGCGCTAAAATCTGCTCCAGAAATAGGTCTAGTTTAAGCATATTTCTGGTTCATAAATGACCCCTTTAATGTCTGCCTATCTCCTCGCTAAACAAATGACCAAACGTGTTAAAATCAAAACACAGATGCAGTGAACCAGTGGACCACTGCTAAATGATCAAAGACAGTGGCAGATATGTATCAGATTTTTTGTGGCTTTATTTCATTTCAAACTGTTCTTCTGTTATTTGTAGCCACTGTAAGTCTGAATTATAGGGTCAGTTTCCATCCCTTGGAGATAGTCTCCAGGAAGGGATAGGCTTGGCTTTTCCTGTGTATGTGGGTTAGTTATAAAGAGTTTTCCGAAATTTTCTGAGATTTTATACTGATGACCTATCCTCTGGATAGGTCATCAGTGTCTGATCAGTGGGGGTCGGACACCGGGGATCTCTGCCGATTAGCTGTTTAAGAAGGCATCGGCACTCCTATGAATGCCGCGGCCTTCTCTCAGCTCTTCCGAGGCCGAGTGAAGTCACATTCATTGGTCACATGGTCTAGGAGCAGCTCAGCCGCTATACAATGTACGGTGCTGTGCATGGTGAGTTGCGAGGAAGCACGTGATACTCACAGGAGAACGGTACCTTCTCAAACAGCTGATTGGAGGGGGTCCCTGGTGTCAGTTCTCCACTGATCAGATACTGATGACCTATCTGGAGGATAGGTCATCAGTATCAAAATCTCGGAAAACCCTTTTAAGTCTGCTTGCTGAAGGGTGAGCAGCTAAAAGCAAATGCAGTCCTGTAGCAGCTCTTAGTCAAGTATAAAGGTCACCAGGGGCGGACTGGGGACTTAAAGTAGCCCCGTAAAAAAAACTAAAATTGGCCCCATGTTGTAGGTGGGTCCAAATTGAGAGAAGGCTGGGCTAACACAAGTGGGCAGGGCCAGCAATACCATATTGTGGCACAAAATACCCCCCCCCCCCCACAATAAACTGCCCCAGAAGCATCAAAAACCACAGTACAGCACAAAGTAATGCACCCGAAGCACAAAATACCTCCTCAGAAGCTGCCCCACTGTGGTGGCCAGCGCCAGCTGCCATATTCTGTCCTCCTAGTCCAGTTCCCTCAGGATAGCAATACAGTTAAATTCAGGAGTCAGGAGGGCACCTGTGCTCACCTGTCACGCCCGTGTGTGGGAGGGAGACACCACACCGGACGAAGAAGGAGAGGGAACAAGGACTGAAAGCAAGGGAAGATAGAAGGACACCTCCTAGTCAAATCCCTAGTCACAGTCCTGACTGGCTATCAGTATGAACAGACCCCAAAGGTAGGTGAGTTTATACGCAGGAGTACCTAGAGTCCTAACTCACCTTATAAGACCCTGGCGATAGTGACAGGACTGAGACTACCTGTTCCTCCAGAAAGGAAGGACGATCAGGAGTCTCCCTCAGGCCTAAAACAAAGGGCAGGGAGAAAACAACACACTGATAAACCAAAACAAAAGGGAAAGGAAACACTTAACTTTCCAGTAGCTATGGTAGCAACAGGAACTCAGCTGAGAACCAAACACCAGCAGACCACAGATACCACTGAAGCTATAAACCGCACAGCATTGTGGGAGAAGCAACTATGAATAAGGAAAGTTAAATGACCACAATAGCAACACTTGGAAGTTAGAGGTGTGGTCAGTATCAGAAACAACACTGACGTCTATTAAGACCAGTGTTTTAGACGTCGGTCTTAATAACTCCTATAACTGGTGGTGGATCCGCTGAAGTTATAAAGAGGTGCCGGCCACTACATAACTTCGGCGGATCCTCCGCCCAGGGGCGGATTGGCCATAGACCTTACAGGGAAATTTCCCGGTGGGCTGATGCCCAGGGGGCCACTCAAGCCCCCTTAATGGCCGCAGGCCAGGTACATAATGATCTGATGCTCAACAGCCTCAGGTGCCTTCCTCAACTCAACTGTATTGCTGTCCTGATGATGGTGATACAGTTACACACTGTGATGAGGGCGGCAGTATTTTGTGCTGTCCTGTGGTATTTGGTTCTGCTGGGGTGGTTCTGCGCTGCACTACAGTATTGAAGGTCCTGCCTACTAAGGTTGTCCCCGCCTACTTGTTTTGGCCCGTCTTCTGTCAGTTTGAACCCACCTACAACATAGGGCCACTTTTAGTTTTTTTCCAGGGCCACTTTAAGTTCCCAATCCGCCCCTGCCTCCACCAGTTCTAAATGTAAGACAGCTTCCTAGCTGTCTTACATTTATACAATTTTCTACTAAACCAGGCATAGAAAATGGTAAATGAGACATGTCTGCCGGCCCGTCCACTTCCCCACACATGCCACGCCCACTTTTTTAGACCTGGCGTGAGCGGGGAGAAGTCACAGATTGTGGTGCAAAGGAGCAGTGGCGTAGCTAGAAATGACTGGGCCCCACAGCAAATTTTTGAATGGGGCCCCTCTCCCCCAGTAATTTTTTCACAACCCCTTCCTTTCATGCCGCCCCTATTCCTGTGGCTACTAAAGATCGCTTCTTCAGACCAGGCCCGACAGCTATTCCATCCGTTTTCTACAACACTGTCTATACTGCCACTGTCTATAATTTCATTGTGTAATACTGTTGAGGGGGCCCTGACAAAGTCTTTTAGTCCTCCTCCTGGATGGGCCCCTTCTGTGTTAGGGCCCCAAAGCAGTTGCTTTACCTGCTTCCCCTATAGCTACGCCCCTGCAAAGGAGCTTTGCGCTAAAATCTGCTCCAGAAATAGGTCTAGTTTAAGCATATTTCTGGTTCATAAATGACCCCTTTAATGTCTGCCTATCTCCTCGCTAAACAAATGACCAAACGTGTTAAAATCAAAACACAGATGCAGTGAACCAGTGGACCACTGCTAAATGATCAAAGACAGTGGCAGATATGTATCAGATTTTTTGTGGCTTTATTTCATTTCAAACTGTTCTTCTGTTATTTGTAGCCACTGTAAGTCTGAATTATAGGGTCAGTTTCCATCCCTTGGAGATAGTCTCCAGGAAGGGATAGGCTTGGCTTTTCCTGTGTATGTGGGTTAGTTATAAAGAGTTTTCCGAAATTTTCTGAGATTTTATACTGATGACCTATCCTCTGGATAGGTCATCAGTGTCTGATCAGTGGGGGTCGGACACCGGGGATCTCTGCCGATTAGCTGTTTAAGAAGGCATCGGCACTCCTATGAATGCCGCGGCCTTCTCTCAGCTCTTCCGAGGCCGAGTGAAGTCACATTCATTGGTCACATGGTCTAGGAGCAGCTCAGCCGCTATACAATGTACGGTGCTGTGCATGGTGAGTTGCGAGGAAGCACGTGATACTCACAGGAGAACGGTACCTTCTCAAACAGCTGATTGGAGGGGGTCCCTGGTGTCAGTTCTCCACTGATCAGATACTGATGACCTATCTGGAGGAGAGGTCATCAGTATCAAAATCTCGGAAAACCCTTTTAAGTCTGCTTGCTGAAGGGTGAGCAGCTAAAAGCAAATGCAGTCCTGTAGCAGCTCTTAGTCAAGTATAAAGGTCACCAGGGGCGGACTGGGGACTTAAAGTAGCCCCGTAAAAAAAACTAAAATTGGCCCCATGTTGTAGGTGGGTCCAAATTGAGAGAAGGCTGGGCTAACACAAGTGGGCAGGGCCAGCAATACCATATTGTGGCACAAAATCCCCCCCCCCCCCCACAATAAACTGCCCCAGAAGCATCAAAAACCACAGTACAGCACAAAGTAATGCACCCGAAGCACAAAATACCTCCTCAGAAGCTGCCCCACTGTGGTGGCCAGCGCCAGCTGCCATATTCTGTCCTCCTAGTCCAGTTCCCTCAGGATAGCAATGCAGTTAAATTCAGGAGTCAGGAGAGCACCTGTGCTCACCTGTCACGCCCGTGTGTGGGAGGGAGACACCACACCGGACGAAGAAGGAGAGGGAACAAGGACTGAAAGCAAGGGAAGATAGAAGGACACCTCCTAGTCAAATCCCTAGTCACAGTCCTGACTGGCTATCAGTATGAACAGACCCCAAAGGTAGGTGAGTTTATACGCAGGAGTACCTAGAGTCCTAACTCACCTTATAAGACCCTGGCGATAGTGACAGGACTGAGACTACCTGTTCCTCCAGAAAGGAAGGACGATCAGGAGTCTCCCTCAGGCCTAAAACAAAGGGCAGGGAGAAAACAACACACTGATAAACCAAAACAAAAGGGAAAGGAAACACTTAACTTTCCAGTAGCTATGGTAGCAACAGGAACTCAGCTGAGAACCAAACACCAGCAGACCACAGATACCACTGAAGCTATAAACCGCACAGCATTGTGGGAAAACAACTATGAATAAGGAAAGTTAAATTACCACAATAGTAACACCTGGAGGTTAGAGGTGTGGTCAGTATCAGAAACAACACTGACGTCTATTGATCCACAAGGAAACCTATCAGATCAAAGCATGTGTTGTCAGTCTCACAGATCTTCTGTCACCCACTGTCGTGGGGATGTCTGTATGTCTCGGTATGTCTGTGACATCACCGGTCAGGTACATAACTACTTTAAGCCACAAGCATTAATTAATTAACTCTGGAGGTGACAGATCATTAATTACCTGGCTGGCAGATGTGAGGAGAGCTCAGGCCTCCCTCGGCTTTGGCCTCGGGAAATTTCCCTGTAGAGTCTATTGCCTATCCCCCCTATACATTTGGATGATATTTGCACTAAACAGTTCAGTAAAGACTGCGGAGCAAATTTATCATAGACCAGAGTTTTATTCCAGTCTATGATACCCCGTGTGCTGCCATAGGCTGTGCCTAATTTATTTTAGGCATATTACATAAATTATGCACAGCAGTCCATGCACCCAGGCATGGCATTTAGCCAGTTCCCTCAGGTTCTCCAGATCCGGTTGCAAAATTACAGCAGCAGCTGGAGATGAGCGCTTCCATGCCATAGTTTAGCTCCTTAGGCTTTTAAAAATGTGGGTGTTATGTGTGTGTTTAGTGTATATATAGTGTATTTATGTGTATGTGTGTTGCATATATATGGTGTACGTATATGTAAACATGTGTCGTGAAGCCGCGTGTCCGCCGTTGAGTAGGGAACTGCACCTAAACTAAAATCTAATTCAGCCCCTAGCTGGCATAGATTTCAGTTTTCTTTTACACCTGAAAACTGGCGTAAAAGAAGATAAATATGCCAGAGCATGGGAGTGATAGTTCCTCTGGCTGTAACAGTCAATCACAGTGGTTTTCCTCACACTGTTTCTCCCTAGGGCCGTGCAGTGAAAAGAGGGTGCACCCTTTCTTCCCTCAGGGCACACTGTGATTCTGGGGCTTCTGCCTGATGGTAGTCAGGGTGCCCATGATGTTGAGTGCTTATATGGGTACAAGACAGGGCATGTAGAGTCCAATGGCCGGTGTATGATGCAGGAGTCAGTAAGCAGGCCAGATATAGAAGAATAAATGTCTCTCTTACTGAAGTGCAAAATAGGAGTTGTAGCAAATCCAAGGATAGCAAAAAACTGTTCTAACTGTACCCAGTGTAATTCTTCCCAGGTAACAATGTATAGGTTCAGGCAAGGATGGCAGTTATGGCCCCTTTTCCCACTCTATCTGTCTCAAGTCTCTTCTGCAGAGTCTATGGCAGGCAACAGTACTCTTTCTAGGCTGTAATGTCCACTGAGGGATACAGGGTTTTAGATATATGACTGGCCAGGTCGTGTCCAGGTGTGAAGGGTGTCCTAACAATATTCCCCTCATTGCAGTAAAGTCTTAACAGCTTTTGGTAGCAGGTTACCTTACTGACTCCAATGCTCGGCCATGCAGACTCTAGGTTCTCTAGTTCTTTCCCTTCTCTTACCCCTTCTCTCCTTCTGTAGATCATGCAGAGATTGGGGAGTCTCTGTAGCTTTTTGGGGCCTAAGAAGAGGAAGCACAAGTCACAGCTTCCTTCATCTACAAACTCTCCCTAACACTAACTGAGCGGGGGTCGGATCCCGGATCCTAACGTAACCTCCTGCAAGGGCTGAGCCAGGATTGTTAACCCCCGGCTGTGCCATACATACCTGGTTATGCTGGGTACAATGCATCACTTTACATAACATAATGAAATAAACAATTTGCAGATACCCCCACGCTCTTCATTTATTTCAACCCGAGGCACTCTTCTAGGAAAAAAAAGCAGCAATGTTTTTCAAATCCTGAACAACCCCTTTAAGTTTTAATACTTCATCATGCGAGGGGCCACCACCTACCTTGATTGAGATGAATCTGATCCCATATTACGAGGCAGAACTGCCATTACGGATTCTCAGAAAGCATGGTGGTAAAGTTAAGGTAGCTACAATACATTTTGCAAAAATGTCCGTACCCTTATCTGAGAGCCTTATTTGCTATTCAGTTCACATTATAGAGTCTATTTCGATCGCTCCGGCCATTGTCGCTCTATTGTTGTAATATGATATGAAGAACAGGGTTCAGGCTCAGGGTAATCAGCTTGATGCATGAATGCGTTGTCTGCAGGTATCTTTATTTCTGCAATATGTAATTGAAAAGGTTAAAAAATACTCTATAAAGTCAGGCGTATAAAGCGGCGTCCTGTTATAAGTGAGGTGGACACTGTCCCATTATACAGATGGATGCCGATAACCTCGTTCCAAGTCATGACATCACTAGAAGCAATAATGAAGTTCTCATTTCAACTTTTAAAATGGATGTTAAAGGAGGGGGGGGGGGCAGATAGTAACATGCGTGATAATAGGGAGGATGACCTTAAATTCGATTTGAAGGTGCTTTCATCACTTGTACATTTCATTGGCATAAGTCCACGGAGGAGTTGGAATCAGTGAGGGCGATTAATAATAAAGAAAAATCAGGACCTGAACCAGTCACCGTCTCAGAGGAACAAATTACGGAAAAACCTTAAAAGGAAAATTTTTACTGGTTTTTAGTGAAACCGTATTTACTCCAGTCACATCTAGACCTGCATTTGTCTGGTGCATTGTGTTAGCTTAGATTGCAGCTAGAGCTAAAGCTGACCATACACACAGTAGTGGTGGTGGGATGTCTATGATGCATATGGGGGCCTTCTGACTCTCTCCCAAAAGAAGAGGTCAGGGAAAAACTGGAAATGGGGAGTTTCAACATACCTAATTCTCAGGTAGATCGGTATAGGCCTCTCCAAATTCAGTTCACCGAGCTAAGCATGTATATGGATGGGTCAGGAGAGATGTCTGAGGGAGGTGCCTGACAGATATCTAAAATGTACAGTGCAAGTTGGGTCTTTAACTACTTTTAACTAATGTTTTACACCCAGGGCTAATGTCAGTGATGGGTGATAACATCGATCACAGACATTTAACCCCTCACATGCCTGGGTCAATTGTGACCATGGCATCTGAGAGTCTTATCCCCAAGGATCAGAGGCTACCACAGCAATAGTTCCTAGCAGATCTCCCATACACTGCAATGTTAATTCATTGCAGTGTATGGAAGAAACAATCTTAGGCTACTTTCACACTTGCGTTTGGAGCGGATCCGTCTGGTGTCTGCACAGACGGATCCGCTCCTATAATGCAAACGCTTGCATCCGTTCAGAATGGATCCGTCGGCATAACTGGTTTTTACAGATCTGATTTTTCACTTCGTGAAAACTCAGATCCGACAGTATATTCTAACACAGAGGCGTTCCCATGGTGATGGGGACGCTTCAAGTTAGAATATACTAAAAGAACTGTGTACATGACTGCCCCCTGCTGCCTGGCAGCACCCGATCTCTTACAGGGGGCTGTGATCCGCACAATTATTGTGCGAATCATAGCCCCCTGTAAGAGATCAGGTGCTGCCAGGCAGGAGGGGGCAGACCCCCTCCCTCCCCTGTATTAAATGTGACCAGTGCGGTCCCCCTCCCTCTATATTCATTGGTGGCCAGTGCGGCCCCCCCCTCCCTCCCTCCCCAGTATTAAATGTACCCAGTGCGGCCCCCCTCCCTCTATATTCATTGGTGGCCAGTGCGGATTCCAGTATTAAATGTGACCAGTGCGGCCTCCCCTCTTCCCCCCCCCTAATTAAAATCACCGCCCCCCCCATCATTGGTGGTAGCGGAGAGTTCCGATCGGAGTCCCAGTTTAATCGCTGGGGCTCCGATCGATTACCATGGCAGCCAAGACGCTATTACAGTCTTGGCTGCCATGGTTACTTAGCAATAAATAGAAACATTATACTTACCTGTGATGTCTGTGACCGTCCGGGATCTCCTCCTACTGGTAAGTGAAAGGTCTGTGCGGCGCATTACTTATAGCACAGACCTGTTACTTACCAGTAGGAGGAGCGCCCGGCCGGTCACAGACATCGCAGCTCGCAGGTAAGTATAATGCTTCTAAAAATTGCTAAGTAACCATGGCAACCAGGACTGCAGTAGCGTCCTGGTTGCCATGGTTACCAATCGGAGCCCCAGCGATTAAACTGGGACTCCGATCGGTACTCTCCGCTGCCACCAATGATAGGGGGGGTGATTTTAATTAGGGGGGGGGAGAGGGGAGGCCGCACTGGTCACATTTAATACTGGGAATCCGCACTGGCCACCAATGAATATAGAGGGAGGGGGGCCGCACTGGTCACATTTAATACCGGGGAGGGAGGGGGGGCCGCACTGGCCACCAATGAGTTAAATACAGGGGGGGAGGGGGGCAGTCATGTACACAGTTCTCAGTATATTCTAACTTGAAGCGTCCCCATCACCATGGGAACGCCTCTGTGTTAGAATATACTGTCGGATCTGAGTTTCACGATCTAACTCAAATCCGATGGTATATTCTAACAGAGGCGTTCCCATGGTGATGGGGACGCTTCAAGTTAAAATATACCATCTGATTGGAGAAAACTCCGATCCTATGGTATATTAACTCCTGACTTTACATTGAAAGTCAATGGGGGACGGATTCGTTTGAAATTGCACCATATTGTGTCAAAGTCAAACGGATCCGTCCCCATTGACTTGCATTGGAAGTCAGGACGGATCCGTTTGGCTCCGCACGGCCAGACGGACACAAAAACGCTGCAAGCTGCGTTCGGGTGTCCGCCTGCTGAGCGGAACGGAGGCCAAACGGTGCCAAACTGATGCATTCTGAGCGGATCCGCATCCACTCAGAATGCATTGGGGCTGTATGGATCCGTTCGGGGCCGCTTGTGAGAGCCTTCAAACGGAGCTCACAAGCGGAACCCCGAACGCAAGTGTGAAAGTAGCCTTAAGATCACAGGAAAATTATAAAATCTGAAAAGAAGAAAATAAAACAAGACAAATATAAAAAATGTAACAACTATAAAAAGAGTCTCTTTATTGTATGCAGAATTTAAGTTGTGACACATCCAGCAGTAGTTTATTTACAATGCAGATTCCTCCTAGATGTCTCAGCATGAGCTAAGCAAATGAATACAGCATTGGCCCTCAGATTACTCTGGCTAAAATATAAGCTATAGGGATCTCTGGCTAATAGCTGTGTTTCGGCAACCGTGGCTGTAGTATCCACTATTCTGGGATGTATAGGGTGTCTTAACTTGTTGTCCCCTAGAGAGAGACAGTGCTGTCTCTCTCTAGTTGTAGCCATGCAAATCCCCCCCCCCCCCCCCCCCCCCCGCCTTTAGTTCTTGCTTGCTTGCATCTCCTTGAGCTCATGGAGGTGATCGAGGCTCCGGGCTTGAATCTGGAGTATATGGGAGAGGAGCACATGGAGAATGCTCCTTCTTCCTCTATCTCTACAGCTACTTTTACTGGAATCTTCTGGAGCTAGGGGGTAGAGCCAGCCCACACCCCGGGCTCGTGAGAGGGCTGGGCCAGGATTGTTAAAGAGTAACTAAACTTTTATACAAACTTTTAATATGTTGTCCCTAACCCCCTAAAAAATTTTTTTCTAATATACTTTATTTATTACGGTAATTTTCTATTTTTACCGTACTTTTTCATGTCAGCTCTCTTAGCTGAGCGGAGCAGGCAGAAGCAGGAGCCCGCCACGCTCAGTTAATCCTGGCATAGTAGATGGGTACAGGGTACCCATGTGCTATGCCAGCAGTTAGTAATAGTCCAGGGAGCACAGGCAGGAGCAGCAATGTGCGCTGCACTGCTGCGGCCCCATTCATAAAGTGAGTACTCCGTACACAGCTCAGCGTTTTAGGGAGCGCTGAGTTTTAGCCTGCGCTTTAGGGATGAAAAAATACAGTAAAAATACAAAATTAGTAAATAAAGTACAGTATATTAGAAAAAGATTTTTTAGGGGGTTAGGGACAACATATTAAAAGTGTAAAAGTTTAGTTACTCTTTAACGCTGGCCTTGCTTGGCTTGTGTACTACATAGCATTAACATTACACACTTTATATAACAAACCAAACTTTGCACGTACCCCCAGGTCTGGGGTACTGCACACGGCCCCCTACTGAGATGGCTACATATGCTGAGTTCCATCTGTCATCTCATTGGGAGGTCCCCTGGTCCGTGTAACATTTCAGGATAGTCTTCATAGTGTGAGAGTGCAGGTTGTACAGGGATCTCCTCTCTCCCATGCTGTTCAGTAGACTGCCTCTCTGTGTGACATAGACTTGTTGTAGATCTCCCACCCTATGGCAGGTGAACACATAAGGCACATAATTCCACACGTCCGTTCCTTCGAGGTTCTTGCTATTAATTAACCTTAGTGACAAAGATCCCCTTGGTTATTTATTAATCACAAGGTTGAATCTTTGTTACTGAGGGCAAAAAAATAGAAATATGAGGAAACTCGCATCTCAGGACACAAGAAGGACCTAATGGTGGAAGAACAATAAGAAGCACAATGACACTTAAAACTAGACCCAACAACAAACTGAGCAGTCTAAAAAGAGACTTTGCCCACATTTCCTGCAATCAAAGGAGTTCTCTGGAAATTAAGGGGTATTCCCATCGGGGACATATATAGCATATAGATAGGATATGCTATAAATATCCGACAGGTGCTGGTCCCACCTCTGTGATCTGCTCCTATGTCATGAATTGAATGGAGCGCACACTGTGCATGCCCGGCCGCCCCTCCTTTGACTGCTATGGGACTTCCAGAAATAGTGCCATAGAGGTGAATAAAAGGGTGGCTGCGCCTGCGCAGTGCACCCTCCATTCTATTCATGACATAGGAGCAGATCACAGAGGTGGGACCAGCACTTATTAGACATTTATGGCATATCCTATCTTTAATGGGCTATTCTATTCTTAAAGGGGGTTGGTCACTTCATCAAGTGGCATTTATCATGTAAAGAAAGTTATTACAAGCCACCTACTAATGTATTGTGATTCTCCATATTGCTTCCTTTGCTGGCTGGATTCATTTTTCTATCACATTATACACTGATCGTTTCCATGGTTATGACCACCCTGTAATCCAGCAGCAGCGTGGTCGTGCTTGCATACTATAAAAAAAAGCACCAGCCTATGTGAGATCCCACTGTCCCGGCCACCAGAGAGGCAGGCACTTTTTCCTATAGTGTGCAAGCACGACCACCACTGATGGATTGCAGGGTGGTCGTAACCATGGAAACGAGCAGTGGATAATGTGATGGAAAAATGAATCTATCCTGCAAAGGAGGCAATATGGGGAATTATAATAATTTAGTAAGTGCCTCGTATTAACTGTCTCTACATGATAAATGACACTTGCTGAAGTGACACAACCCCTTTAAGTACAGGGCCGCAGTGCCTGGCATAACTGCTTGTATGAAGGGAACATGTCCCTCACATCACAGCAAATTATAGAAACTGGAACATACTATACACTACTAAGCTGATACCACCCAGGAAACTTGTGGATTTTTGTATATGGACTATTGGCTGTGCTACTTATCAAACAAATCCCAATTCATTGTTTATTTATTCATATAAATAAAAAAATTCTAAAAATGTAATGATCCCTTCAATTTAAAGGGCACTTGGCAGCTGAAGGCATCTGTGTTGATCCCATGTTCATATGTGCCCACATTGCTGAGAACAATGATGTTTTAGTATATGCAAATGAGCCTCTAGGAGCAATGGGGGCGTTGTCATTACACCTAGAGGCTCTGCTTTCTCTGCAACTGCTGAGACCTCTGCACTTTGAGTGAAAACATCATCACACCTGGACCTGTCAATCAAAGTGCAGAAGGCACAGCAGTTGCAGAGAGAACAGAGTCTCTAGGTGTAACGGTAACGCCCCCGTTGCTCTTAGAGGCTCATTTGCATATAATAAAACATCATTTTTCTCAGCAATGCAGACACATATGACCATGGGACCAACACAGATGCCTTCAGCTGCCAAGCGCACATATAACAGGTCAGGCAGTGTCATAGGTACAAATTTACTGACGGATGCCCTTTAACAAGTGCACAGTACAGCAAGCCTCCCAAAAATAATTTGCAAGCGGTCTATCCAAGGGCTTTTCACTAGGGTCTGTTCAAACTAGACTTAAGCTGGCCATATGCATAAGAGGAAACTCGGCCGAATGGACGATTTTGAATGATCATTGTTTAAAATTATATGTATGCCATCTGCTGAAAATATGATCTATGATTTAAAAATAAATAAAAATCCGTATACAAATGAGCAGTTAAGTGCACCGAGGGCAGGCCTAAGATACTCTGTGCACCCTTGATCCTCCCGCTTCCTCTGTCAGATGCTCCCTCTCTTTCTTGATACATAGGGTCAGGAGAGATGACTTTGCATGCGCATAGTCCTGTCAATCAAATAGAGAGAGTAGCTGGCAGAGAAAGCAGGAGGAGCCAGGGTGCACAGAGTAACTTGGGGCCGCCCTCGGTGCACTTAACAACTCATTTGCATATGGCTAAAAAGCACTTTTTCTCCAGAATTAAGCAACGGATGGCTAAATGAAAGGAATCATTACATTCTACTGAGCTAGCCCTACAAGACATTGTGCCTTTAAGCATATGGTCAGTTTAATGCCGCGTATTAGTGTCCATATTAGGGTCGCAACTCCCGCGATTATACTGAATCAAACTCCCTATAAAACCCTATAGTGAGATATGTTCCGTTGAGCAGAAATACAGGAGATCAAGGACTTGCAGGAGCAATATGGACACTAATGCGCCTTCAAATTCTGATTAACCAAAAAAAAAAGCAAAAAAAACACCCAAAAAATAATCTAAAAATCGAAGTTCTCTATGGAGCGAGGTTCGTGCACAGGAGTTATCACCTCATACATACATGGTGTCATTTTACCTGCTTCCACGCTCATGGAGCAGCAGAATCCGGCTGGATTTTCTTAGTAGTAGAGTCCATGCACTGTACGTTGGAGTCACCACAATTCTCTTATCGCCTGACCCTGCCCTTCATTTTTTTTCTTTCGAGCACAGAATAAAGAATCTCATTAGCATAAAATGAAAAAAATATATATCTTGGGAAAGAAAGATTGCACCTCAGCTGTTAACTAGTTGCGACCTTTGTTCGCATTTGTTGGCGAAAATTAGCTTATAGCACCAATTAACATCAATTATTAACTAGCGAATTAATAATTTATTAAAGGCCCAAATGCAAGGTAAGAAATATATCACCACACGAGCAAATAAACACAACAACCCCGACCCGCCAGTATGGCTTTTAATGAGAAAGCTTGGTATTTGTTGGTTGATTTTTAGTCACTCTAAATGCTTTCTGTTTCCTCTCTAAAACCGCACAATAGGAAGATTGAAGTCGTTAAATCCAGTTGATGATGTTTTTGGTTTTCTTCTTCTTTTAATGCATGGTTGGAGACAAAGAAGGAGAAGATATGTAGAGCGTGCTTAGTAAGATGGTGGAAATGTCACACATGCCGGATACCACAGAAACCGCTGATTCAACCTAAATCTTATGTTCAACCACAGTATAAATGGTAAAAAGTTACAATTACAAGCAATGTTCGAAACCGAAATGTGCCTAGAGGTGCCTGTCGCTGAATGGCCATTGCTAAGGAGGGCGTGGGGTGAATGGCTGAGGTGGGGGTAAGTTGGTGAGTGCCCTGAATGCAAATGTACAAGGTACAGTAAGTATGGTAAAATAATAAAAAATTTACTCAGAATTTTAACAGAGTGTAACAAATGTAGGTTCACTTCCAGAATTTCCTTTTTAGAAGCTTCGGCTACCATGGAATTTTTTGAAAATTTAGCAAATTTCATTCATTTTTTTTAAACTTTGCAAATTCCAGTTCAGGTCTTCGTATTTTTGAGTAAATAGTGTGAGAAAATCCAAACTTAATCCCTGTATATATCATAGCAACACATAAAACATTTTGATCGGTGGGGGTCTGATCACTAGAACAAGGAGAAAGAAAACGGAGGTAGACTTTTCATTGAGTATGTCTCTTCTCCATCTCCGGCAGAGCGCAGTATGTGAGTCCTTCTCTCACCTCGTTCTAACGATTGGTACGGATCAAAACTTCTATGACATAGAGTATCAAAATGTTCCCCATACTACAGGGACAATTTAAAAAGGTTCTCCAAAACTAGAAAATTGATGGCTTATCCTTATGATAGGCCATCAATATCAGATCAGTGAGGATCCAGCTCTAAGCACTCCTGCCAATTAGCTGACAGCAGTGTTGGACTGGTGTTCCTTGGGCCCATCAGAGAAAATTATTCTTCACAGCAAATAATTCTTCAGGCCTGACCCCTATATCATCAAGTCTAACAGGTTTTACCCTACATGGTATCAGAGCCTGGGCCCACTAGAGGATCCTTGGAAGTCTGGTTACTGGTATGCCAGTCCAACCCTGGCTGTGGGCCACCAGAGGAAATGATCAGGGGCCAGGTCTCTTATCATCAGTAAGGTATAATAGATTTTAGATTGAAAGAAATAGACCCAATTGGCAATTTATTGTCTCCATAGGCATAAATGTTTTTCTTCTCCTGTAACTTTGGGGCCCAATAATGGTATCACAGCTTGGGTCTACAGGAGAATCCTCTGGTGGTCCAGTCCAACGCTGGGCACAATCACTACAAAAGTATGGAGCTGGGAAAAAATTATGGACATTTGCTGGTCTTTTCAATAAGCTGATTGTCAGGGGTAGCAAGAGTTAGACCCCAATGATCTGATATTGATCGGTTATCCTAAGGACAGTCCATCAATTTTCTAGTTCTGAAGAACTCCATAAGAGCCTCACTCCTGTAACCTGAACCAACTGATTGTGGGGGGACAAGAGAAGAAGTTCGACATGCCCAGTATTGCTTCTGCATAGCCTGCACATCAGTTATGTCTTCCAGTTTGCAGCACAAATAGAATAAAATGGGAAAAAATAGTAAAAATGACTGTTAGGTTGATGCTGATGAATAGGAAGTTGATGTTTGCTTTACAAGGAATGTGTTCTCAGAAAATGGTCTATTGTTTAAATAAAGTTTTTGTTAATCATAAGAATTTTTGGTGTGGTTATTAACCCCATCCCACTCAGTGACAGAGTAGTATGTTGCTGAATTAAGTTGTCAACATAATTCATAATAAATTTGTACGTATAACAATGTAATATTGTGGCACAGCGATGCAGCGGGCTCAGGAGCTGAGCCTACACCAGCTCGTGATGTATTACATAGCTGGCATCCCACTCTCACTGCCAGGATTGGAGATAACTCTGATCCTGGCAGTTTGACCCCTCAGTTGCCACAGTCCATAACAACCACAGCATCTGAGCTCCAATGAATGTAATCGTGGAGTGCCAGGTAGTTGTCATAGCAGCTAGGTCATTCTGAAGGCCCATAGGCCTGCCATGTTCTGGCCGCTATTATAATCTTACTATGCTAGACTGTAATACAATGTCTATGAGAATCCCTATACATTGTAATCATCATACTGTATATTACAGTGTATTGTATAAGTGATCGAGTGATTGCAGGTTAAATTCAAGGAGAATAAAAAATGTAAAAAAAATTGTTGAATGAAAGTATTTTTTTTTATATGTAAAAAAAAAAATCTGAAAAAAATCTGAATCCTTTTCAATTTTAAGCCCCATTGCTCATTTGCATATAGTAAAACCTAATTTTCCTCAGCAATGCGGGCACATATGAGCGTGGGACCAACACAGATGCCTTCAGCTGCCAAGCGCACATGTAACAGGTCAGTCAGATTCATAGGTACAAAACTGCTGACAGATGCCCTTCAATAGAAAGAAGAAGTGAACCCTGAATAGCGCCCAAATGAAATTGAGACTTTGTACTTAGCCCTGGACATGATAAGAGAGTTATCGCTATCATGATATTGATTGAAATGGAAAAAATTAGAGTGGAAAGATCATGTCTATTCTACCAAATGCTGTCTTGTGGATTACAACTGTAGTATTTCAGTATTCTCCCCCAATGCTTTGATGACACTAAACAATACTAAAACATCATTGGTTAAAGGGCGCTCTCATCTGAATGACCCCTTCAGTTAATAAGGATCAGCTGATTGCTGCCGATCTGGCAGCTGGGGGCTGACTGAGCTTTTCTTCTCTGGCGGCCACTACAGTTGAAATATGGTATTGCATGACTCTTATTCAAATGAATAGGAATGGGATTGTAACAGCCAGCCAGCCGAGTCCTCCAATGGCTAAGGTTAATCATGGGTTAACCCCTTTAAAGACTAAAAGAACTAAACACAAATCAAGTTTCGTTCTTTAGTTGGAGGTTCACATCGTTCAGTGTTAAGCTCTGCTACATCTTTTAGTGTTTACTGCTGAGATTTGACGTGTTTGCAGTTAGATATATACTGCCTTTTCGGCTCAGATGTTTGGCTGGATGTTATTTGGGTGATAATCTTCTTTATATTAGGACAAATCAGGGTCATCCAAATAATCCTGGACAACCGGCTCCATCTACATTGGGATATCATTGTAAAATCCTTACAACTGTTTCCCTCCTGTGCACAAAATAAATTACACACCCATGAAAGAACTAGAAGACAACCATAAAACACCAAACACACATTTCTTATTTGTAAGTAAAAATGTTAATGCATTTACCGTAACTGATTTAGAGAGAAAATCTGGATTTTCGCTGACTCGGGGTATTTTTATGTCTACATTTATATAATAAAACTTTATTTTTGTAAGATAAGTAATGTTCGGGGAACATATGGAAGCCGATGACCTCAACTCACTCTTTGATGCTGTGCTTCCAAATGTTTTAGATAGACAACTCCAATATAACCCACCATATTATTGCCCATATTTACAACAGCCCTCCTCTTCCCCAGTACTCACATCAGCCACCCAATTCCCCAATAGTCACAACAGCCTTCCACTTTCCCAGTAGTCACAATAGCCCACCAATTCCCCAATAGTCACAACAGCCCACCAATTCCCCAATAGCCCACCAATACCCCAGTAGTCACAACAGCCCACCATTACCCCAGTAGTCACAACAGCCCACCAATTCTCCAGTAGTCACAACAGCCCACCAATTCTCCAGTAGTCACAACAGCCCACCAATTCTTCAATAGTCACTACAACCCACCAATTCTCCAGTAGTCATATTAGCCTCCATTTCACCAGTAGTCACAGCAGCCATCCAATTCTCCAGTAGCCACAACAGCCCACCAATACCCCAGTAGTCACAACAAAAACCCAGCCCTTGTTCCCTTTGTGTGGTTCCTACAGGATGATGCTTATCGGGCCTCCTTCTTCAGAACTTTAGTCTTAGCACCAAAATTTCCCCCGGCGGCCGCATTCTTTATGCCTCCCATAGATTTCCACAGGAGGCAGTGCTGAAGATAGCGGAGCAGCAGCTTAAAGGCGAGGCCGTGCCAACAAAGGACATGCCCGAAACCACAAAAGAAAGGATATGGCCGAAGCCACAAAAAAATGCAAATTGCACACGGATTGAAAATACGGTCATGTGCATGAAGACTGAAAGAATTGGGATAAGCAGACCATCCTGGCTTCTGCCTGATCTCCACTAATGACTTAACATGGCCTGCCTTGACCCTTGGTCCATCTGACCATAGTTCTACCTGTCTTATTCCTTGGTTCTCAAAGTGACAACCATTGCTAATGGAGGCATGTCCAAAGGTAGCGTCCTAGAGATTCCACATGTGAAAACCCGTAAACATTGTTGGAGTTAAGGGTTGAAGAAGTCACAATCCAGAAGGTGCTCCTTAGTTTAGGGCAGAGTCAAATTCTTTGGTGACCTAGTGGGTCCATGACTGCAGTTGGCTATTATTAGAGTTACTCTGTATGAATATATGTACCGTATGTGTTATGTTATATGCACCTGCAATTTGTCCAGTTTGTAGATATTGATATAATGTATATATATATATATATATATATATATATATATATATATTTATTTATTTTCTTCTTCGCTGGTAGCTTGAAGGAGTTGACTCAGCCTTCAGCCTTCATTAAGTCCGTGTCCAGTTCTCTCACGCCCTCTAATATCGTGCGTCCGGACTAATCCATTTTCTCCTCAATGTTGATTTAAATGAGCAATTGGCTGTTATTGCTGACAAACAAAACCGTTCAATCAAAGAGCAAAAGACAAGATGAACATTAAATTAATCATCATGTACTCAGGCCTGAAAAGCCTCCTAATTTCACATTTTTCACCTCCAGGAAATCAATTATTGTTATGCTTATTGATATTAAATCTGTCACTATTTCACTGTTTCCCCAAGGACTACGAGAAAAGAATTTTCAGAATGTTCAAGGAAAAAGATGTTAGAAATTTCTCATACTGCTATTTTAACGCCTGTAATAATACTAGTAGTAAATAGCATTAAAGTGTAGATGTGACTTCATTTTTTTAAACATTTTATTAGGGAGTTTATGTTAACTTGAACTGGAAGTTTTCCCTCAGCAACCCTCTAACTGAGCCTTGCTAAGGAAATTCCGTTTTCAGCGTTCTACTGAATTCTGAAACTGGGTCCTCGTAAGATGTGTAGGAAGGCATCTCAGTCTGCTTCTGTTCTCTCTGCCCCAGCTGCTGCCTCCCTACAAATTTTACTAAAAAATGTTTCCTCCATATTCCCCCCTCTGTCTTCCTAGCACTTTTCTGGTCAGTAAAGACGATTGGGGGTGCAGAGATCTACAGTACGTATGTTGCTGCAAGTATACAGGAACAAACATAGTAGCCCCCTCTGTCCCCTATCTTCCTAAGGCTAACCAGAGACACACTGTGAATATAAATGAGAGCACTGCTGCCTCCAATCAGAGCGAGCAGCATATGAAATATCCAGGGAAACATATAACATTAGTTTTTTAGTAAAATATATTAGACATGTAGGGAGGCAAGGCAGGGAAGCAGTGACTGGGGCAGGGAGAACAGAGGCAGATTGAGAAGCCTTCTGCATCTTACAGCTATCCATCCTCATCATTCAGCGGAATGCTGAAGATGGAATTTTCTTAGCAACGCTCACATTTCTATCTTCACTTGTACGGCTGCTTTCAGTTGGAAGTTTCTCTGGGGGCTTCCACTCGGGGATCCTTTTTCAGCAAACTCCATGCCTTGTGTTGGATGTTAAACAGAGGATCCTTTAGACTCCATGTCCTAGTTTAGCTAACTCTAATCAGATTTTGGCACAAAGGGTCCTCCACATCCCAGTTCTTAACAGAGATGTAGTACTAGTTAAACGATATAGGGGGAATTTATGAAACCGGCTGTGTACAAGCCTCATTTATGCAAAAATGTGCAACTTTTTTGCCACTTTTCTGAAAACGAATGGGTGGGACATGGCCTAATGGACCCAATGGACTTACCAAAATTGATGCTAGAAAATAGATCTACATTACACGTGAAACCTGTAGAGCTGTTAGCCATCATAGATCTCGGTTCTGAAATGTGCCAAAAGAGGTGTGCGTCTCCCAGTAATTTTGGTGTATTTTACACCTACATATTTTAAAAAAAAATTAAGACTGGTGTATGAAAAGCCAGTCTTCACAAAGTCTTCCCTATGTATATGGTATTTATACTGGTCTGCACACAGGATCCCTCTATAAATATTACTGTACTGGGAATTCTTTTAAAAATGTAAATATCAACGTTTTACATTTTTTGCGTGACTTTTGACAAAATCAAGACCACATTCCCATTTCTAAACATTAGACTCTGTAAAAACACCCGTCAAGCCACGTTTAGCTAAGACAAGGTTTAATTTGATTGTACACTCTAAAGTTTGATCGAATTTGGCAAGTCTTTCCAAAAAGAAATTTAAGTTCCAGGCTGGCATAGAAATCATGGAATTTTTAGCTACACACCCTTAGCATTGATGAGAGGAGATTAGAGGGAGTTTACCATTGTGCCAGCTAATACAACATTCAGTCCATTGCTCTACCAAACATTGCTGATTACACCTGTGACTGAACCTCGAAGAAATCACTAACATAAGTGAGGGAACTTCAGAAACATAGACTTGGAGCATCGGATCACATCTGGATGCTCTAATCATGCAAACTGGATGGGAACCAATAAATCTTTCTGTTATCTACTATACTTTTGCTCCATATTGTCCGAATCATCTTAGAAATGACAAGAAAACTAACGGCATTGCCGAGCACATGTATTCTGTTATCTAAAAAGCAAAGCTCAGTCCAATACTCTCTGTAAATGGACCTGATGCTTATTCGGCCATTCCTTGCAGTTGAAATCAGCACAGCTTTGGAAATCAGCTTCCTTGGTTGCTAGTTTTCATGGGTTCTTTAAGAGCTCTAGGGATTTGCCTTGTGAACACTCACCAATTACATTTTCCTGTTTTTAGTGGGCAAAGTGACCATCAGAAATATCTGGGCCCTGTATTGGCAAATAGTCAGAGCCCCTATTTTTTTGGTTAAAGAGGTGTCCACCCTTACCTTTCCTTGACTTTGGTCAATTTCGCAGTAAGCAAATTCAATATACATCCTGACTTGCTAGCAAAACCCTTGACAGACTGCAGTTCACATCACAACCACTGGGTGGCCATACATAAACACATAGCATAGACATCTTGTGGCAGAGTATTGAAAAATTAAGCTTTTTTTCCAAGTTGGTCCAAGCACCGAACATATTTTGTGATACTGTATATTGAGCAAAGAGGACAGGTAACGAAGGACACATCAGTATGAGCCTCAACCGTATTGCACCTGAAGAAGGTTCTTATCAGTCTTCTCAAGTGTGGTGACCCACTGGTTTTGAAATGAAAAACAATAATATGATTGTGATGCAGCGTCTCATGCCCAACTAACAGCACCCTTTTATATTATAAGTAAAATGCCTCTCAGGTATTTCCTATGCAGTCACTCGTACGTATATTAATGAAAGTCCATAGGTGAGGTTGGACCCTATATGTGTCTGGTCCCCTGCAGCAGTTCCACTATTACTGCCTTGATGGAGGCCCTGGTAAATGGCATAACCAGTGAAGTTTCAAAGTAGCTCAGATTGGTCCCATACCCTTTTTGTAAATCTCTTTCAACCCCTTCTGTCCTCTGGGACCCTAACCATGAGAATAAAGGTCCCTTCTGCTTATATGGACACTATGCATGGATCTGGACCACAACCCCTTGATGAGATACAGCACCCCACTTGTCCACAAGTGAGTTGCAATGCCACACACAACCTGTTTCATCCTTTTTTGGGACTGTACTTGGCTTTGCTTTGGAGTCCCGTAGAGTGCAATGGAGCGGCAGTGCACACGCTCAACCTGAAGATCCATTCATATAATGGACCCGATTCTCAAGATGAGTGGGGGGGGTTCCAGCTGTCGGATCCTCTTGGTCCGACCCCTTTAAGCACTTCCTTTATCCTGCGGATCGGTGGCCGTCCGGTCAGATTTCCTCCGATCAGTGATACATATTCTAGCATTATGGGGATAATAATTCAACACATCTGACCTTATGTTACACTTTCCAAAACTCAGATGATATAATTTACTGTGATACCAGACCGTATTCTAGAATTTTTGTATATCTGCATCTGCTGGGTGTATACCTTCCCAGTCATTTACATCTCTGCAGTATTACATTTACAGGATAAAAATCCTTTTTTTTTCTGTCCACAAGAGACTAATAAGAATTCTACAGAATGTTTAATACATTTCCCCATGAATACTTGGAAGCCTTTATTGAATTTTAATCCATCATTTCAAAGGAATCCATTCACCATGGGGAGGAAGATTTTAAACAAGGCCATACTTAGTCAATACATCTTAAATTCCTAATTTATTGCTTGATAAACATGTCAGGGTCGTTGTCAGCACGAGCACAATGCTGCTGATGCAGAATATTTTATCATTAATGAAAAACAAATGGAAAGCTATGGCCCAATACCAGCTTCCTAGGAGGGCACCCAGAGAATTCAAAAATGACAAAAAGTTGCGTCCGCTGAGTCTAATAAATGGTGTAAAAGAAAAGTGGAGAGTTGCCCATTAGCTTCCACTACTCATCTCTGCTCCGTTTTTCCTTTGCACTAATTTTCATGTTCAAGAACGAGGGACGTGGATAAAAACGAGGGAGGTGGCTGGAGCTTGTATTTTTAAAGGGTAGTCCTGGAAGCTGGAAGACATCAAACTGGGACAGCTGTGGCCTAGAGGACTAAAGTAATTTTTGAGGTTTCCTCTTTGCCTTCTAGTGAACAGAACTTTTTGATTTTTTTTTTGTGCTTGAGTAGCTGTATTTATACAGAACAAAGGAAACCATTTAAGAACCGTTCCTTTACTGAAATCCTCAGCACTAGCATTATAATGTAAATTTGTCAGTTCTCCTGTTTGAGGGTAGCACAGAGCAGCATATGAGGGGAAGACACTGAACTAATTTATAGGGATATATAACTTTTTATGATTTTATCAAGTATTTTTATAAGCCTGTGAGTCCTGCTTCTACTGCCCACTCATAGAGAAAGCCTGTGAGTCCTATTTCCCATGATTACTCAAAGAAAAGGCCTGTGAGACTTGCATCCTCTGCCCAGGGATGCACCTAGCCTATCTACTGCATTAGGCAAAGACTGAAATTGACTCCCCTTGCTCCATTCTTTCCAAACTTTCAATCTCAACCTCTACCCCCATTCTTACTGTTAGAGACATATTTGAAAAACTTTACATACAGTGCTACAAAACATACAGGAGGATACAACACTACATACCTCTTACATCCAGTGATGTCTCCTCTGATGTAGACGTATTCTTTCCTTATCTTCTTCATTTGGACCAGGCCACCATGATGATTTCTTGAAGCCGCATCTTGTTTCTGCAGAGTTTGGCTCACAGACATCCTCACTTTTCCATCATCCTCCCACTCCTGGTGCCCTAACATCGTTCTCCTGCTGCTACCCTCAATACTGTGTTCCCCAATGCCCCAAACACTATACTGCAAAAATAACAGTGCCATACAGAAAGTCGCCCCATAGTATTAGCGCTCCCACACTGCCCTCAATAGTAATAGTGCACCCTACCATACCCCAATAGTGAAAATGCTCCACAAGAGTGCCACCATTAGTATTGGTGTCCTCTATATTGTGCCCAATAATAATGCCCCTACAAAATCCTCAGTAGTAATAATGGCCCGCAATGTCCCTTGTAGAAATAAGGCCTCCCTATAGTGTCCCCAGCAGTAACAACACCCCTCTATAAGGTACCCCTATAGAGCCCACTGTAGTAATAATGTCCCCTATTGTGGCCCCAGTATTTATAAAGCCCACCTGATGTGCCCCCTTGTAGTTATAATGATCCCCTGTAGTTCCAGTATGTATAATGTTCCCCGCATAGTCCCTGTATATATAATTCCCCCTTTTATGTCTCCTGTATTATAATGCCCCCTCTGTAGTGCCCCCTATATTATAATACCGCCCTGTAGTGCTCCCCCATAGTGCTCCCTGTATTTTAATGCCCCTCGTGGGGCCCCACATAGTGCCGCGTGTATTATAATGCCACCTATAGAACTGTAGTGCCTCCTGTATTACATTGTCCTTGTGTTATCTTGCACCCCATAGTGTCCCCTATAGTGCTATAGTGCTTACTGTAGTGCTCCCTGTATTATATTGCCCCTTGTAGTGCCGCCTGTGTTATATTGCTCCCTTTAGTGCTGTAGTGCAACCCCCCCCCCCACATATTGCCCCTAGTAATGCATACATGTATATAAAAAATAAATATAAATACTCTGACTCCTTTTCTCCACCTCCGTCTGCGATACAGGCCACAGGCTTCTTCCACTAGCGATGACATAATACGCCATTCGCCATAGACCTAGTGGCCTGCAGCCTATTAGGCTGAACGGTGGGGACGGGAACCATAGACTCCCATACCTGCTGCAAACTGCCACCACCCTAAAGGCAGGTCGGCCATCACCTGAGGCGAGATGCTCATCTTGCCTCATGGCAAATGGAGCCCTCCACTAACAGAAAAGAACTGTGAGCTTGGCTTCCAGTGCCCTCTCATAAAGAAAGCCCATGCGTTCTGCATCCCCTGCCCACTATAGCAAGGACAGGCTTTATTTATTACAACTGACTGCATTGATTCCTGACTCCACCATCCGCCGGCCGCTTCTCCTGCTCCCCTCTCTTGCACCCATACAAACCTCAACACCAAGGGCACCTCAACTACCACCAGACAGAAGCCCCAACTTCAGGGAATGCCCCAATGGAAGAAAGGGTGCACCCTCCTGTGCCTGCACAGCACCAGGAGAAGCCAGAGTGGAGATTGCCACCGTGATCTGTGAGTACCACTGCCACCCTCATAGCAGCTACCACTCCCAACTTCCACCTACTTCCTAGGGGGGGTCGCTGCAAAAGCAGGACTCACAACCTTTGAGCCCTTGCAACAATTATAAAGCTTTTTGTTACATGAAAACACAGAATCAATTTGCCGATATTCACCAAAAAATTCGCTTCGTGACGAATTACTTGGTCACGAAGCACATTTTTTTGTAAGTAGTGGGTGCAATGACAGGGAGCTGCTATAGCGCCGCCCCCCATCATTGTACCCCTCAGATGCTGCGTTCATGCATGATCGCGGCATCTGAGTGTAAAATTACCAATAAATTTTTTTTTTAATCAAACTTATCACCTCCATTTGCTTGCGACGGGCCGGCAGCCGCCAACTGTGCTTGATGATGTCATCTCGCGCCGCTCGGGATTTCGGCCGAGATCTTCAAGCAAGATGGAGGCTGGCGGCCCGTGGCGAGCAAATGGAGGAGGTAAGTTTGAATTTTTTTGTTTTTTATACTGTTTCAGGTTAAATCGATTCGCTGACACGAAGCATGAGGAAATTCGGCTTCTAGGCAAATCGAATTTATCCTGAAATTTCGGATGGAATTCCACTTTGTGGGATTCGATTCGCTCATCTCTAGACCTGACGGATCAAGTTCAACAAACTAAAACATTCTCCTAGCCCACATTAGTAAATGAGAAGATCTGGAGTTTTTGGAAACGTTTACATTACCCTTTCCCCTTGAAATAACTGAAAGACAGCAATAAATTTATGGGACAATCTTCCAAATGAACAAGGGCTTCTAGCGGCAATATGATCTTCATCTCCATGCGGCCTGACATGGTGAAATTTATAATACAAATAGGATTTCTGGGGTATTAAGTATACAGCCAAACATAACAGCACAGTATATCTTCATTAACAAGAAGCCTTTCTATTGATTTCATTCTCCAATGTTTCATATTACACATAACAAATACGTATGGTCACCAAAATGAATTATTGCAACTCAATTTGGAACAAATGGATGAGGTTATTGTATTAACTCTAAGATGGCTTTCTCCCCGGGTGTCAAAACATTTTTTTATTTAATGGAATAACAAGGAAAGTTAATCAGAGCAGCCCGACCTCTGTGGAAATAAGGGTCAGCCATTTCTTTTTCACTCAATGCAAGAAAATTCACATATTATGCAAAGACTTAGAGAAGACATTACAGTGTTCGTGAGGTCTCCAGACAGAGCTTGAGCTAATAATCCGCCCATTGATAAAATGAGTTTTTCTAACCTTATGTCAGAAGTTCTAATTTTTTTTACTGATTTTTTTTAAAGATGACTTTTGTTAAAGGGGTTCTCCGACTTCAACTTTGACCCTTCAGGGGTCTTTGCTGGTCAAAACTTGAATGAGACTCCAGTATCAGGCACTTTTATGAATGAGCTACTATGCTTACGGTGGGCGTCTTAGAACATGACCAATTAATCATTGATTGTCTAACTTTAACCCCTTAAAGGGGTTCTCAGGGCATTTTGTCTAATTACTGTATGGTGGTAACCTGTGGAGGGAAGCTCTTGTACATACCACTTACCCTCCCTCTCTTCCCCAATGTCATCATCTCTGCTGCACCGGTGCACGATGTGGGCTCTTCCGCCCAGATCCCAACCGGATGTGGCCACTTATTTTCCTGTTTGGCTGCATTATATATATATAATCAATTAAGAAGACCGGCACTCGCTGTTGATAATTTCTTCGTATTTATTCAGTCACATGTACAGGCAATAAGTGACGCGTTTCGGTGCTTACCGCACCTTCCTCAGACTTATCATCATACAAAGAACATTTCATGTTTAAATAGAGCGCCCAAATACAGGGAAATGACATCACACAGAAAACCACACCCACCAATCAGTGTTAAAACGAAAACATATGAGTTCCTTTAAATTCACTTTAGTTTGTTCCTTACTTCTTTCTTCCATCATTATGTTCGCTATAAATAATACATAGGAAAAAAATCATATATTTTCTTACAAAGGATATTTTTATCAAAAAATTATTATTTTCATTATTTTTTTTTTTTTTTTTTTTTTATTTCTTGTTTTAAAGTTTTTTATTTATTTTTAATTGTACTATTGCAATACTCAAAAATATAACATTATAGAAAAATTATTATCCTGGGAAAAATATTATTATACCAAGGTGATCTATCAGAGGAAGCTTTGTACATTATACTCCCGGTTGAGTCCGTGGGGCTCAATCGTTCGTAATCGATGTATCCAATAAGCCTCCCTCTGCAGCAATAACTTGTTCCTATCTCCACCCCGACGTGGAAGGGGTACACTGTCTATAATCTGGTAACGCAACTGTGCCACTGTGTGTCTATGTGCATGGAAGTGGAATGGTACAGGAAATAATAAATTTTGCTTGCGGATGGTGGACTTGTGGTTACTAAGTCTGTCTTTCATCCTAGTGGAAGTCTCTCCCACGTACAATAGACCACAGGGGCACTTTAAAATATATATAACAAAACGACTGTCACAGGTGAAATTTTTTTTTATAGGTATGCGTTCGCCAGATTGTGGATGTGTAAAGTGTGTACCCTTGATTACACTAGAGCAGTGTACGCAATTTAAACAGGGAAAAGTTCCCATTTTAGGAGTAGCCAGTACTCTCTGTATAGATCCAGTTTTACTACTTCCAATGTCCGCCCGTACTATCTTATCACGTATATTTGTGGCTCTTTTGAAGCACATCATAGGTGGTAGTTTAAACTCCACTACTTGTGGGTATGACTTTGACACTACATTCCAATGTTTATTTATTATCCCTCTCAATCTCTGAGACCATGGATGATACTGAATTACAAGTGGAATCCGTGGTTCTTTTGGGGGCTTATCCTGTTGTTTTATCTCGACTCGGTTCCTTTGTTCTTTTAATAAGTGATCGGGATAACCTCTCTCCTTAAATTTCTGGCTCATTTCGTCTAATCTTTCCTTACATAATTCAGCTGTGCCCACTATGCGCTTAACCCTTTGAAACTGGGAAAAGGGGAGGGATTTTTTTGTGGCTGCTGGGTGGTTGCTAGTATACATGAGTAAGCTATTTCGATCTGTATTTTTTGTAAATAAATCCGTGTATAGCCCACCTGTGTCTCCCTTAATTACCCACGTGTCTAGGAAAGAAATTTTTTGTACATCAAAATGCAGAGTGAATTTCAACTCAGGCCAGACAGAATTGAGGTGAAGAGTAAATTGTTGAAGGGATCAAACGTCGCCGCGCCATACGCAAATAATGTCATCGATAAAACGACGCCAGAATTTGCAGTGTTTTCTATAGAGATCATTAGTATAGACGAAATCCGTCTCAAATTGTGCCATATAACAATTTGCGTACGGCGGTGCGACGTTCGATCCCATCGCGGTCCCACGCCGCTGTTGGTAAAAAGAATCCTAAAATAAAAAATAATTTTTTTCTAAAACAATCCTCAATAATGTCAAGAAAAATTCACATTCTGCATTGTTGTAATGACTTGATTGTAACAATGTATCAATTGCTTTCAGACCTTTCTCATGTGATATTGATGTGTATAAATTACACACATCAAAGGTAACAAGTAAATCATCTTTTTCTGAATGCAGAGTTTTAATTTCCTGCAAAAAATGCTCAGTATCACGCAGGTATATATATAAAAGAAAAAAAGTTTGGCAGCACCGTCCTTGATAAAAACAGATGAAGGGTGCACCAGCCCAATATGGATATAAGCCAATCCAGATAAACAAAAAATGTAAAAACGGGCAGAACTCCAAAGGATAAAAATTGAAAAAATACTTTATTTACCCACAGGGATCATGCGACGTTTCGGCTCTATACAGGAGCCTTCCTCAAGCCTAGGAAGGCTTGAGGAAGGCTCCTGTATAGAGCCGAAACGTCGCATGATCCCTGTGGGTAAATAAAGTATTTTTTCTATTTTTATCCTTTGGAGTGCTGCCCGTTTTTACATTTATATATATATATATATATATATATATATATATTGTGGTGATGTGTACAGTGCTGGAAGGCTTGTATATCTCACCTCAGCTGAGTGAAATAATTAAAATCCAGAAAGCTGCCGGGGTTTCAGCAAAGCTTAGTTTGCTGAGACAGTTTTGTCTATGTTTTGTTCTGGGCTGGATTTTATTTGGATTGTTGGATAGGTTTGGTAGTGGGATCTGCCAGTCCACACCCTTCCAGTACGGGTGTTGTCCTTTGCCGGAGTTGATCGCAGGTGAGGCCTCCTGTAATCAAGGAGGGATTAAACCAACCCTCTGTGTGTCAGTCTGGGGAGAGCAGACTTGGAAACAGAGGCCTACAGAGGCTCTGGATGGTCTCAGCCAGGAGGGTTGAGGGTCCACGAGGCTACGTGTTGCCTGATCTCTTCCCTGTATGGACTTGTGTTCAATGAGTGGATCTGCTAAGGCCTGGACTTGGGACCCTGTGTATAAGCTGTGCTTAGAGGTGAGTCAGGGAAAAGTACTGTGTATTAGTTGGAGCCCAGACGGGTAGGTGTTTATTTGTGATGCTCATGTTTGGGCGGGTGCTGAAGTGCCAAAATAAAGCACCAGTTTGGACCTTAAATCCTATTGTCTGCAAAGAAGTCTGTGATTGTGACTCCCTAAGAGAGAGCGATTCCTTACAATTGGTGGAGGATGCGGGCAACAGCCGGTTGCTAAGGGCAGTGTCCATGCTAAAAGCTGATGAAGCTTGGAGCGAAACCTGGGTCGGGCAAGATTACGAGGGTGTTCAACCTCTTTGAAATGATTTTTATCTGACTACGTTTGTGAGTACAATAAATTCCTTTTTTACCTGACCCTTGGAGACAGTGCTTCACTATTGGTGCGACCTTTTGATGTTCCACAGAATTGTCCGTTGAGGGAAAGGAGGATACATGTAGAAATCGATGTTTTCCTATGCTCATATATGTGGATGGCTCTGAATTAGGAGTACTTCTTCCTTGACATTCAAAGCAGCGAGGTCCAACAAAAACGCATTGACTAAATGTGAACTTTACCCACTTCACTCTTGGGACCTGTAGCGCTAACATTACAGGCAACATGTCGGGGATTGTTTTTATTTAGTGTTGATCGAGCACTAAAGTGCTCGGGTGCTCGAGTAGAACACTTTGGGATGCTCGGGTGCTCTACCGAGCACCCGAGCACAATGGAAGTCAAAGGGAGAACCCGAGCATTAAACCAGGCACCCCCTGCTCTGAAGAAGTGAGGGTGTCTGGTTCACATGAAAAGGTCAGAAATTGATGGAAACACCACTGAAATGGTTCGGGAAAAGCATGGGGAGGATGTCTGGATGCATATTGGACTACCAGGTCGCTGCTGGGAACGATGTTGTCCGAGTAGTAGAGGAAAAATCATTAGGAAACATTCTTTTCTGTATATTTACTTGTATATAAAGTGCAAGTGCTGCCAAAAATTACAAGGAAGAGGCACTCCGATACAACCTGTATATCACATAAAGGAGGGCCTCATTCACACTGTGGTACAATTGTTCAGGTAGTGGGACTCCTACACTCATAAAGCCTATGCACTAAATTAAAGGGCTGCCAAAAATTACAAGGAAGCGGCACTACAATACACCCTTTATTACACATAAAGGAGGGCATCATACACACTATTAATAAATTAGGTTTGCTGGCCTGCTGGTGACCCTCTAAAACATTAGGGGCGAGGGTCTGCTGCTGATCTGACTATCTAAAACATTAGGGGTGAGGGTCTGCTGCTGAGTTAACCATCTAAAACATTAGGGATGAGGGTCTGCTACTGAGCTGACCTATGGTTGTTGTGGGTATCGAAATATCGATACCCAATCAATACTTTTGTCCCGGTATCGGTTTGGTACTGGGATTTGCCTTTTATCGATACTAGGCTGCCCTACTGCGCAGTCTAGTATCACAGACCTTGGAGCACGTTGCTGTCAGCGCGCTCATGTTCCCTCAGCAGCACAGGGTAAATGGAGTCACTCTCTCCTTCCCCCTGTGCCGCCGCTGCCAATGAGAAGAGAGGGGTGGAGGAGGGGCAGGCGCACTGCGCCACTGTCACGGCGGGCGTGCACTAAGAATCACAGAAAATCCACCAACCAGGCAAGAGACAGGGGAAGGGTCACCTCCTAGCTAATCCCTGACCTCTTTCCCTGCACTGCTCAGCCCACCTACAGACCTTTAATGTAGGTATGAGGTGTCCCCGTGCCTGGGCTGACAAAACCCTAACTTCCCTGAGATGGTGAAGAGTGGAAATAGGAGCAGCCTGCTCGCACAGAACCTGGATGGAAGAGATGACACAAAACAACTAAACCAGAAATCACACTTATCTCTTTGAGCTGGAACAGACAGAAAACCTTCCTTCCTAGCTTCCAAGACCACAATGATTTGTATAATCCACTCAGAGCACTGGGCTGATGAGCCATTTAAACTAATGACTCCACCCAGTGCACCTGATGAGAGGCGGATCCAGCACGGCTCCAAAACAAACACTAAACTCGTACTGCAATCCTGGCCGACCTCCGCACATCGTCAGAGTGGGGCATGACAGTACCCCCCCCCCCCCCCTTCTACGGGTGACCTCCGGACACCCCGGACCAACCTTATCCGGATGGGACCTATGAAAAGCCCTCACCAGTCGGCTTGCGTTGACATCCACCGCCAGAACCCACATCCTCTCCTCAGGACCGTATCCCCTCCAGTGCACCAGGTACTGAAGGGAACCCCGAAGAACTCTCGAGTCGAGAATCCTGGAGATCTCAAACTCCAAGTTTCCCTCGACCAGAACAGGAGGAGGAGGCAATGGCGATGGTTCCACCGGTCACACGTATTTTTTTAGTAAAGACCTGTGGAACATATCATGGATCCTCCAAATCTGCAGAAGATCCAGCCGAAACGCCACAGGATTGATCACCGCAGAAATTTTATACGGACCAATAAATCTAGGACCCAGTTTCCAAGATGGCACTCTCAATTTGATATTCTTAGTGGACAACCACACCAGATCACCCACACACAGGTCCGGACCAGTCACACGTCTCTTGTCAGCCATTCGTTTATACCTCTCACCCATCCTCTCCAAATTCCCTTGAATCCTCCGCCAGATGGAGGATAAGACAGAAGAGAATCTCTCCTCCTCTGGCATCCCAGAGGAACCAGACCCATAAAAGGTACCAAACTGAGGATGGAAACCGTATGCGCCAAAAAATGGCGACTTACCCCTGGACTCCTGCCTACGGTTATTCAATGCAAATTCTGCTAAGGACAAGAATGAGGACCAGTCCTCCTGATTCTCAGCCACAAAGCACCTCAAGTAGGTCTCCAGGTTTTGATTAGTACGCTCCGTCTGACCATTCGACTGCGGATGAAAAGCCGAAGAGAATGAAAGTTGAATGCCTAGCCGAGAGCAGAACGCCCTCCAAAACCTGGAGACAAACTGCGTGCCCCTATCAGAGACCACAACTGAAGGAATACCATGCAATTTCACAATATTATCCACAAAAATCTGCGCAAGAGTCTTAGCGTTAGGCAGACTTGTTAGTGGTATAAAGTGAGCCATTTTACTGAAACGGTCAACTAACACCAAAATCACTGTTCTCCCGGAGGAACTCGGCAGATCCGTAATAAAGTCTATAGACAAATGCGTCCAAGGACGAGACGGAATAGACAATGGAAGAAGCGAACCAGGTGGTCGAGTATGAGCAACCTTTGACCGAGCGCAGGTTTCACAAGCTGTCACGTAATTCTCAATGCTCTTCCATAACCCTGGCCACCAGAAACTCCGGGATACTAGATCACAGGTGGACTTACCACCAGGATGTCCAGTGAGAACAGTATCATGATGTTCCTTGAACACCTTGTATTGTAGGCCCTCAGGAACAAACAACCTCCCTGGGGGACAAGAACCAGGAGCCCCCTCCTGGGCTCCCAACACCTCCATCTCCAATTCAGGGTACAGAGCGGAGACCACCACCCCATCCGCCAAAATCGGAGCAGGATCTTCTGATTCACCTCCCCCAGGAAAGCTGCGCGACAAGGCATCTGCCTTGACGTTCTTGACCCCTGGGCGAAAGGTAACCACAAAATTGAACCTGGTAAAAAACAGTGACCATCTGGCCTGCCTAGGGTTCAGACACTTGGCAGATTGCAGGTAAGCCAAATTCTTATAGTCAGTATACACCGTAACGGGGTGAGACGCCCCCTCTAACCAGTGACACCATTCCTCAAAGGCCAACTTGATAGCCAACAACTCTCTATATCCAACATCATAATTCCTCTCGGCGACCGAGAGCTTCTTGGAGAAGAAGGCACACGGGACCCACTTGCCAGGAGATGAACCCTGAGACAGCACCGCCCCGACCCCCACCTCTGATGCACCAGAATGGGAGCAGACGCAAAACACTCCTTAATAGCCGAAAAGGCCTGCAATGCCTCATCCGACCAGACAGAGACATCGGCGCCCTTCTTGGTCATATCAGTAAGAGGTTTTACTATGGTAGAATAATTCGAAATACATTTTCTATAATAATTCGTAAACCCCAAGAACCGCATCAAAGCTTTCTGATTCTCTGGTCGGTCCCACTCCAGAACCGCCCGGACCTTTTCGGGGTCCATACGAAAACCGGAATCAGAAAGCATGTATCCCAGGAACGGAAGCTCTTGCACCGCAAACAAACATTTCTCCAATTTGGCATACAACTTATTCTCCCGAAGGATCGTCAAAACCTGTCTCACATGATCCTGATGGGTCTTCAAATCAGGAGAATAAATCAAAATGTCATCCAGGTAAACTACTATGAACCTCCCCACCAAGTGATGAAAAATGTCATTGACGAATCGCTGAAAAACTGCTGGCGCGTTCGTCAACCCAAAAGGCATCACCAGGTTCTCAAAATGACCCTTGTGCGTATTGAAGGCCGTTTTCCACTCATCTCCTTCCTTGATTCTGATCAGATTGTAGGCCCCTCTCAAATCCAACTTGGAGAACACCTTGGCTCCAACAATCTGATCAAAAAGATCAGAGATCAAAGGAAGGGGATATGGATCCCGGACTGTAATACGGTTCAATTCCCGGAAATCCAAACACGGTCTCAGTGATCCATCCTTTTTCTTTACAAAGAACAAACCTACTGCCACTGGAGACTTAGATGGTCTAATATGACCCTTTGCCAAACTCTCGGTGTTTGCAGACCGCTTCAGTGGCCGACTCTGCTGTCTGGTCTCTGGTGGGTACAGCTACTGCATACTTGGTGAAGTGATCTGTCCTGACTAGACAGTACGAGTGTCCCGAGGTAGAGTATCCAATCTGCACATAATTAATCATCAGAAGCTCCCGGGGCGCTGAGGTCCGGATGGCATGGACAGGAGCCCGCTGTTCAGTACTCTTACTCAACCCGCAGGGTCGACACTTAAGACATGCCGGCCAGATCTGGACAGTATACCAGCCATTGGAGCCACTTGAACATTTTGTCGCTCCCGAAATGGGCTCCCTTTTCATGGGCTTCCGGTCCCAATGACATGGGGATGACAATCTGGTGTCTGTACTGAAACTCCTACTGTAAGTATATGGTCTGGCACAGGAGACCCTGGGTAACGGTCAACTTATCCCACTGCCTCAAGAACTTTTGGCCCTCTGGGGTCAGTCGGGCTCGCCTTATCCCGAACCCATTCCTTCACTTTCCACAAGTCCCGGAAGGCATTCTGGATTCTATCCTAATTGGCCAATGTCTTTCCCAGCACCAGGGACATCCCGGAAGCCACATCCTGGAACACGGGTAATTGACCACGGTCAGGCGTTTTAGTGTCCTCCAGCTCCTCGTCGGTACTCTAAGCCGACAACCCTACAGGGACTCTGGATAGTGCATCAGCATTGCTATTCTCCCTTCCTGACCGAAACTTGATGCGGTATTGGTACTTAGAAAGGCGAGCCAACCACCTCTGTTCAAGCCCACCGAGTTTGGCATTCTCCAGATGTAGCAAGGAAAAGAGCAGGCACACCACCTTCTGGAAAATAATGTAGAATAATGTATTTGACTATTTATTCCGGCTATAATGCTCTATGCACGATTTAAAACTCAATAATACAGGATATCACATAATAAAAATGTAAACAAAAAACAATAAAAATCACTCAATAAAACGTCACTAAATAAAATAAAAGTCACTGTGTGACAATTTAAAGGGTGTTCAGAGGTCTGGCGCCCTCATAATATACGGACTCCAATATATACAATCTCCTGAAACATGCCACAACTGTGGCAAAAAAGGTATCCAGCTGTAACACAAAAGGTAAGCACCACTCTTCTCATAGACCGTCCGATATAGTCTGGTAAATAGTTGCCAAGCTTATTAGATTGTCTCATTGGTTGCAGTGGCCACAGGGTTCCCTCCCCTCCTCTTCATTGGTGGTACAGTGGCAGTTGTGCTCGAAGCCCCAGCAGTGTAATCCTGGGGCTCCGATCGGTTACCATGGCAGCCAGGACGCTACTGAAGGCCTGGCTGCCATGGTAATCTCCCTGCTGCTGTATGTAATATGCACATGGCAGCAGGGACAGTGTGAAGTCCTATTCACCCTAATAGAGCTCTATTAGGGTGAATAGGACAAGGGACCAAAAGATCCCAGGTTATAGCCCCTAAGGGGGAAAATAGTTATTAAATAAAAAGTAATAAAAAAATATATATATAAAACACCCCTTTTCCCAATTTTACATATAAAATATAGAAATAATAAATAAATAAACATATCACATATTGCCACGTCCAAAAAGTCACAACTATTAAAATATAAAAAAAGATCTCCTATGCGGTGAATGCTCTAACAGAAAAAAAAACAAAAAAAAAATGTATGATTCACCATTTTTTAGTCACCTTGTCCCCCCAAAAAAATAGGATAGGACTGTTCGATTATGGGCCGGGCGTTCCAAAAAAAGCGGAATGCACACAGCTCTGACAAAACACTGGCAGCAGGGCAGGCCAGCACCTCCAAGGTGTAGAGCGCCAGTTCTTACCACGTGTTCAGCTTGGACACCCAATAGTTGTAAGGTACAGAGGGATCATTGAGGACGCTCACACGGTCTGCTACTTACTCCTTCACCATCTTCCAAAACTTTTCTCTCCTTGTGACACTAGTTCGCGCATCAGGGTGAGGTTGCTGGCGGGGTGTCATGAAACTGTCCCAGGCTTTGGAGAGTTTTCCCTGCCTCTGTTGGAACTGCTGTGTGTTCCCCTCGTCTCCCCTGCTCGGTTGCCCAAGTACTCTGCTGCCAGCATTGTCAGCTGGAAATTTTTGGAGCAATTTTTCCATAAGGACCTACTAGTATTGCACCATTTTGCTAGTCCCCTCTCCACCACAGGAATGAGAGATGAGAACTTCTCTTTGTAGCGGGGATTGAGAAGGGTGAACAACCAGTATAACGCGGGGGTCACAGGAAAGGCAGCATAACATAAAGTCAGGCATGTGTGCCAGAGTCCCAACAGACAAGACTTCGGTGTCGTCATCAGGAGGATTACTCTCAATCTCCTCATCCTCTTCCTATTCTTTGGCCCATCCATGCTGAACAGATGGAATAAACCTGCTGTGGGTACTACCCTCTGTAGCGGAGGCAACCGTCTCCTGTTCCTCCTCCTCCTCCTCATCATCCTCATCATCCAATTTGCGCTAAGAAGATGAACGGAGGGTGATCTGGCTATCACCCTGTGTACTGTCTTCCCCCATTTACACCTCTTCCACATGCAAAGCATCCTCCTTCATTGTGAGCAGCGAGCATTTCAGTGGACACAGAAGTGGGATGGTTACGCTGATAATAGCGGCATCACCGCTCACCATCTGTGTTGATTCCTCAAAGTTGCGTAAAACCTCACAGAGGTCAGACATCATGCCCACTCGTCGCTTGTGAAGAGCTGACTGGAAAGACGATGACCATGTTGCAGCTGGTATTCCACTACTGCCCTCTTCTGCTTACAAAGCCTGGCCAACACGTGGAACGTGGAGTTCCAGCGCGTGCTCACGTCGCACAACAGTCGGTGAGCTGGCAATTGCAAGCGATGCTGCAGCGTTGCCAGACCGGCGGCAGCTGTAGATGACTTTCGGAAATGGGCACACACGCGGCGCACTTTCAACAGTTGAACACGTGGGCTAGGCATGGTATGTGTGCAAGCTTGCCTAGTTCTAGGCTGAGTGGCGAGAGCAACAGCTCAGTCTGGTCCCTTATACCATGCGACAGCTCTGCGGCTGTGTGCTATTTGTCACCTAAACATATTAGTTTCAGTGTGGCCTGTTGCCGCTTCCCCACTGCAGTGCTACACTGCTTCCAGCTACTGACTGATGGCTGACTGGTGCTGCAAAATTATAATTCAGAGGTGGAAGTGGAGGAGGATGGTGAAGGAGGAGAAGGGGGGGTTGCAGCCACTAATGTAGGTTGTGGTGGAAATCTTGATGGAAGTAGGGCCCGCAATACTTGGAGTCGGTAGCACCTGTGCCATCCCAGGGTATGACTCACTCCTGGCCTCCACAACGTTCACCGTGTGTGCCGTCAGGGAAATGTATCTTCCTTGGCCACAAGCACTTGTCCATGTGTCAGTCGTTAAGTGGACCTTCCCAATAACTGTGTTGGTCAGGGCACGGGTGACGTTACCGGACACATGCTGGTGTAAGGCTGGGACGGCACACAGGGAAAAATATTGGCGGCTGGGGACTGAGTAACGAGGGACCGCCGCCACCATCAGGCTGCAGAAAGCCTCAGTGTCCACAAGCCTAAATGGCAACATTTTCAGGGCCAGCAATTTGGAAACGTGTGCATTTAGTGCTTTGGCCTGTGGGTGGCTGGGTATTTGCACTTTCGTTCTAAAGCCTGGGGTATGGACATCTGTACGCTGCGCTAGGACACAGAAGTGGATGTGCTAGCTGATGGTGCTTGCGAAGGTCCAGGTGTAGGGCGGGAGGCATCCGGGCCTGCGTCTCGGACAGGGGATTGGCCAGCACGTAACACAGGGGAAGAGGAGGCAGTGGTGTGACCCGCAGACACTGGTTGTGGACCCAGGCGTTCGGCCCACCTATTAGGGTGCTTTGATGCCATGTGGCGGATCATGCTGGTGGTGGTGAGGTTGCTAGTGTTCATGCCCCTGCTCATTTTGGTACGACACAGGTTGCAAATGACAATTCTTTTATCGTCCGCACTTTCCTCAAAAAAGCGCCAGACATCGGAACACCTACCCCTTGGCAAGGGAGATTGCCGCAAGGGGGTGCTCCCGGGAACAGTTGTGGGCCTGTTTGGTGTGGTCCGTCTTCTCCCTTTTGCCACCCCACTGCCTCTTCCAGACTGTTGCCGTGCTGCGGATCCCTCCCCTCTGTACTGCTGTCTTCTCTCGGCTTGCCACCTTTCCAGGTTGGGTAAGTGATTTCATCGTCCACCACCTCCTCTTCCACTTCCTCACTCTGCTCATCCTCCTGACTTGTTGACCTAACAACAACCTCACTTATTGACAACTGTGTCTCATCCTCATTATCAACCTCTTGAGACACTAATTGCCATTCTCCACCGCCATCTTCTTGTGAGTTTAGGCATCGGTGCACATGATTTCCTCATGTCCCTCTTCAAGCGGGCTTGGCGAGAGGCCCAAATCAAGGAATAGCGATGAAAAGAGCTCCTTGGAATATCCAAGTGTGTGATCACTTGTTTGGCAAGACTCTCCATGGTGGGATGAAGGAGGATCAGGGTGAGGAATCTGTTGACCAGACTCTTGGCTACTGAGACTGGACTTTGTGGAAGACAGGGTGGTGCTTAACCGACTGGAAGCATTATCTGCTGCAATCCAACCGACCACCTGGTCGCACTGGCCTGACTTCGAGAGTCGTGTCCTGCGCCGCCCTGCAAACTGGGACATAAAGCTAGGTATCGTGGATGAGTGTGTTTCTTGCGCTCTGGCAGCAGGCACAGTTTCACAGCGCCCAGGGCCACGGCCTCTGCGTGTGACCATCAGCAGCACGGCCACTTCCCCATCCCTTACTGCTCGCCTTCTGCATATTAAATGGTATATATGCTTGCAAGTATGTCACACGTACAGTAGCGCAGGTTTTGTGTATGCGCAAATAAATTAAACTGAATGTCACTGATATTTAGGATGCGCAAACGTTATACAGGAGATGTAGCGCAGGTAATGGCGCTGTGACCAGCAGCTAATAAAGAATGTCAGGGAATGTCACAGCTATTTGGGATGTGCAAACGTTATACAGGAGATGTAGCGCAGGTAATGTCGCTGCTGTCACCAGCGGTTAAGGGTACTTTCACACCAGCGTTAAAGTTTTCCAGTATTACGTTCCGTCCTAGGGGCTCAATACCGGAAAAAAACTGATCAGTTTTGTCCCAATGCATTCTGAATGGAAAGCAATCTGTTCAGTATGCATCAGGATGTCTTCAGTTCAGTCACTTTTATGGTATTTGGACGGAGAAAATACTGCAGCATGCTGCGGTATGTTCTCCGGCCAAAATTCCAGAACACTTGCCTGAATGCCGGATCCGGCATTAATTTCCATTGAAAATTATTAATGCCGGATCCGGTATCAAGTGTTTCGGTAAAACGCAGACCTTTAAAAATGTGAAAAATAATAAATACCGGATCCGTTTTTCTGGATGACACCGGAAAAACGGATCTGGTATTGCAATGCATTTGTCAGACTGATCAGGATCCTGATCAGTCTGCAAATGACATGCGTTTGCATACAGTTTTCCTGATCAGGCAGGCAGTTCAGGCAACTGAACTGCCTGCCGGAATCAAACAACGCAAGTGTGAAAAAATTAGAGGGAATGTCACAGCTATTTGGGATGCGCAAACGTTATACAGGAGATGTAGCGCAGGTAATGTAACTGTCTGCAGCGGACACGGTCTACGGAAAAAGTACACTGGATGTCACAGATCATTTTTGACTGCACACACGTTACACAGGAAATATAGCGCAGATAATGTCACTGTCCGCAACGGCCAAACAATTTCAAGCTATTTAGCGCAGGTTGCGCTAATAAAATATTTTGCTGCCAGATACAGTAGTCCTTAAAAGGACTTTTGGGTCTCTAACACCATCCCTGCCTAACAAAAATTTTTTATTACATTTCCTACACTATCTGTCCCTTCTACAGCACAGCTCTCCCTGACTAAGACTGGCCGAACCAAGTGTCATCGAATGCTTTATAGCACTCGATGACGCGTTCCGGCCAGCCAATCACTGTAATGCCAGTAACCAACCTGGCTGCGGCATTACAGTGAGTGGCAGTACTTACCTGCACGTTTATTGGCTGCGTAGCAGGGAGGAGACTCCAGCTCGATGAACACTATTTTTATTTTATCTTGAGGGGTTTATTTGTGATGCTTATGTTTGGGCGGGTGCTGGAGTGCCAAAATAAAGCACCAGTTTGGACCTTAAATCCTGTTATCTCTTACAATATAATACACATCTAATCATGGAATTTTTTGTAAATGGCTGTAATCATGTTAATAATTTAATTGTTCTCATTAATTGATAATTATGTACACTTTGTAACCTTCCCTATATATATCTGTTTGAAACACTGTTATTACTGAGCTGAAACATTGCATCTGGTGTAATAAAAGATCCACTATTCACCTTTCAAGACCGGAGTGCTGCCCTGTGTTTGTTCATACTATATATATTGTGGGGATTTGCTCTGGTAGACAGGCTTGCGGATGCAGTACAGAGGCAATGACAACGTCTTTAACTTAAACAGTGCAGTGTTTTATTCAAACATAAGTAAAGTGACAACAAAAAAACAGTTTCAAGGAAAAACAGTCACCTTGCATCTGGTGTTTGTTCACACCAGGCTGCAGCACATACTGTAAGTCCTTGGGTGAAGCAGAAGTCTATGTGCTTTTTCCCCAAACAATGTAGCAGGCCTTAGTCCCGGCCCAAACTCTCAGGCTCCAACACCCAGACTGATAAAGCTCCAGTATCAGATGGAGGATAATCCACCCAGCTGAGACTGCTGGCTGGGTTTTTATCCCAAACCAAAACCCGGCCGGGAACGTGGGGAATAGCCACCCACCCTGCACTTTGGATGCTCCCAGTAAGAGCCGGCCCGGATCGGCTTTACAGCCACACTAAATAACCAATAGTGTCAGTCAGCACTAGCTGCCGCTGACACTTAAAATTACCGGCTCTTACCTCACCGAGGCCAGGAACCTCGGTGACACATATCTTCCGTCAATGACGGCCCCTTGCGCTTTCCTACATACCTCCCCCCTTTGGTCAACCCTGAGGGCATGAACACCCGCCAGACAGTGTACTCAGGACAGGGCATCTGCATTACCCTGTAACCTGCCTGCCCTATGTTCCATGGAAAACTTGAAGTTCTGTAGAGACAAAAACCACCTGGTGACCTGAGCATTCCTCTCTTTGGCCTTGTTCATCCACTTGAGAGGGGAGTGGTCGGTCACCAGATGGAACTTTCTTCTCAACAGGTAATAGCGGAGAGACTAGAGTGCGCACTTGATGGCCAGGCACTCTCTCTCCACTAAACTGTACCTAGTCTCAGCTGGGGTAAGTTTGCGGCTCAGGAAAACAATGGGATGTTCCTTCCCATTGATGACCTGAGAGAGTACAGCTCTGAGGCATCTGTCTGTACCACAAACTCCCTCTTGAAGTTGGGCATAACCAACACCGGGGACCCACACAGGGCTGACTTCAGAGCGGAGAAAGCCTTTTCCGCCTGCTCATTCCACTGAACCGTCACTGACTTGCGTCCCTTCAAAAGGCCTGTCAATGGTGCAGCAAAGTGGGGGACAAACCTCATATAGTATTCCACCATTCCCAGAAACGACTTTACTTGCCGAGTAGTGACAGGTCGGGGCCAATTCCGAATTGCCTCAATATTGCTTACCTGAGGTTTAATAATTCCGCACCCATTTACATACCCCAGGTACTTGGTCTCTTCTAATCCTATCTCGCACTTTTTCGGGTTAGCGGTTAAGCCAGCCTTCCTAAGGGAGTCCACTACAGCCTGTACTTTAGGTAGGTGACTTTCCCAGTCGGTGCTGTGGATAACAATATCGTCCAAGTACGCCGAAGCGTACCGGACGGACTACAATGTCCATTAGCCTTTGAAACGTGGCATGAGCGACATGTAGACCATAGGGTAATACCTTGTACTGATACAACCCCTCTAGCGTGATGAAAGCCGTTTTTTCCTTGGCAGCCTCAGTCAAGGGTACCTTCCAGTACCCTTTGGTGAGGTCCAACACAGAAAAATACCGGGCTTGGCCTTACCTCTCAATAAGCTTATCTACTCAGGGCATGGGATATGCGTCAAACTTGGACACCTCATTAAGTTTGCGGAAGTCGTTACAGAAGCGCAATGTCCCGTCAGGCTTGGGTATTAAGACTATCGGACTGGCCCATTCACTTTTTGACTCCTCGATGACACCTAGCTGCAGCATCAGCTGCACTTCCTCCGCGATGGTTTGTCACCGAGCCTCGAGTACCCGGTACGGTTTTAACCGGATTTTTGCCTGAGGCTCAGTGATAATGTCATGTTGGATTATGGACGTGCGTCCAGGGAGGTCTGAGAACACATCCGTGTTCCGACTAACGAACTCCCTGGCCTCCTGAGCCTGTTTAGAGGAGAGGCTGTCAGCAATTTTCACTGTGGCAGCCACTTCCCTTTCCCTAGAAACCCTGGATGTGGGCTGTCTTCCGTACAGGTTTCCCGATCTTTCCAGGGTTTGAGCAGATTCACATGGTACACCTGCTCCGGCTTTCACCTCTCCGGCTGATGTACCTGGAAAGCGCCTGACTGTATAGGGAGGGTGCTTAGGGACTGATGGTCCTCCCCCTCCCCCCTTTGCCCCTTAGGGGCATTTAGGAATCTGGCCCCGTCTCAGTAATGGTTAAGTAGGTTGCAGATTAGGGTCATTGAGGGTTAATCACTGGGGAACCTCCTTAGACAGGATGGGGGCGGTGCAGGAAATCCTGAAGGTCACATATACCTCCTCTCTCTCCTGGTCACTTCCTCTTGCAAGTGGAAGCAGATTGGTATGGACATACCCCTTTGCTCTGTCCACACCAGGAGTCCACAGGTGGTTCTGCCCTTTGGCTGCTTCCTGGTGAGTTACATGAGGAGGGGAGGGTTAGCTGTGCTCTGTTAGAGCAGCTTGAGCTCTACTCTGCCATCCTCCTCCCCTGTGCCTGCTTCTGGGGCTTTGTGCAGCTGCTGCTGTGGTATACATGCAGCTCCAGCGCTTCAGCGAAGGTCCGGCGGTCTGCTCGCCGTTCCTCCTAACCCCCCCCCCCCCCGACTTTTATTATCCCCCAGCTTCCCGCGTGTGTGCGCCGTTTCTTTCGACCCATCCTGTGATGTCTGTGGCGCTGCGCTGTGTCAACGCCCCCCCCCCCCCCCCCTTCCCAGCTTCTGTTCCATGGCGTTAGGGCTAAGCAAGCCGGGCGGGATTGTTGGTCTCCCCGGTAATGTAGGGCAATATGGGGTCCTCACCCCCCCCCTGCTGCTTTGGACGGCCTCCTTTAGCTCCCATGGTGCAAGCTAGGTCGCTTCGCCTAACCCCCGCCCCCCTTCCCCTGCAGCGTTTACCGGGTCCCGTACTGGGCACCGCTGGGCAGGCGAGTTTTCATATGTGCTGCTTGTTTTAGCTTCCCCCAGTCTCCTGTCCAGTATTATAGATTAACCCCTCGTGCTTGACATGTCCGATTTCGGTGCACCTGTGCCTATAGCTTCTAAGGGGTATTCCTACTGTCCCAGCTTTGCGATCAGAGCCCCTTCCGTACAATGAGGCTCTCTGGGTCTTATTTGCAGCCATTATGGCGACACCCCTCCCCCCCATCTTCCTCCCCTTCACGCAGGCACAGGTGCGGTTTTTTCTTCCCTTAGGTTGCCTGGAGGCATGGCCGTAATGGATTCCACATGCGCCAGTCTTGTCGCCGTTCCTGGGTTTCAGGGAGAAATGGGCGCTCCAGATCCTCAGGTGGCGCTTATCATCGTCTTTAGGACGGATGTCAGGCGCATCGGAGGAGTCTGGTTATACAATCACCGTATCAAGGCTGTTGCCTGACCGTCACTCCAGGGCTCGGCCTGGTCGCTGCAGCCCGTACCCGCTCCTTTGGAGGTGCCGTCCCTCTCCGTGACTGGTGAGTACTGCGGGGAGGATGGTTCTTGTGCAGAGTTAGAATCACTGGTAGAGGCGGTGTCCCTGCCTTAATAAATAAAAAATTTTAAATACAAAAAAACAATCTCGATGGTCGCTTAATAACTTCAGGGTGGATTTACAGAGCCTGTAGGTTACCCGTCAGTCCTGTTGGGTGTTCTCCCAATTTCCCTTTCAGCATGGAGTGTAGTATTTAAAAAATAAAATAAAATAAAATAAAAAGTAGTACTGCCTGTTATGCTCCTATCTGCGGGCACTAGGCCGTGTGTATATAAAAAAAAAAAAAATTAAATATATATATATATATATATATAAGCGTTTTATTTGGGCTTTCAGCAATGACATACAGGACATGGTTAGTACATATATACGGAGGCGAGGCGCAGTAGTAGTAATCCCTCTAGCATTCAGCTCTATAGCTCGTGGCTATGGACCTTCCTTTAATGTAAATGGTTGTGAGTTCATATCATCACAGCCGCAATTACGGTTTTCTCTTTCTGCAGTCTACGGTACGGGTCACCGGCCCAAGGTTCCGTTGGTATGGTTGATACCTGGGCACTGCTGCTGAGCTTATAACATGTCTGTGCAGGCGGGCAGCTTGGTGGTGATGCACTTGCCTCATGTCCAGTGTTAAAGGAGTTACAGTGCGGTGGGATCCAGTAGGGTCGAATCCAGGGGAGATGTACACGATGTTAGCAGTTCATGAGACTTTCTTCTATTCCAGCTGGGTTGGTTGCCGTGAGGGCGGTATTAGTATACTGGTGCCGCATGGTTTGTACGAAGCAGGGCTGCCCCTAGTTGAGTGGATATGGCGGAATCAGTAGTCGCAGGTATAACTAGATGGTAAGCCAGGAGCGGATAACCAGGTCCGTTCGTAGACATCGCTCAGGGTGGAGCCTTGATATAACACCATTCATGGAGTTACACTGTTAAACTGCAGCCTTTCATTCCCCGTTCGGATCTAGGTTGTGATGCGGGTCAGACCCACTGACAGGTCCTCTTGACAGGACTTCACAGGTCGGCATGGTGACCCTCCAAGCATTATTTGCATGTATCGTTTCATTGTATGGTAGGCGATACGGGTATAGTTAGGGAGTATTTAGTTTGGATAGTCACGTCCCGTCTCCTTCAGCCTTCTGTTCTGGCTGATTGATATTTTCTCCAAGGTGTTTGTCTCTTCATTCAAGGCCGCACTGCGCGGGGGGTTGTTATTCCAGAATTTTTGTATGGGGTAATAGTACTCGGGATTGGGGTCCGTCTATACATATCGATCCAGTTAATATAAAGGGGTGGGTACCTCCCCTCCGCCTGGTTTCGATCCGGCTGGTCGGTTCGTTTGGTATTCTGTAATGACTTCACGCATGGTGGGGCTCCAATTGTTTTTCCCTTTAGGTTAGGTTCCCCCCAGGCGGTTTGACAATTTGTGGGTGATTTGGGCCGGCGCTCGGGGCGCCCGGGGGGGTGTGTACCCGGACTGGTTTGTTTGGGTACGGTAAAATAAAATAAATCTGGTTGCATTTATTATCTATGCCAGCCTGGATAGGCACAACCCTGTTCTCTATATAGAGCTTTGAGGATACAATTCTGATTACTCCACTGGACACAGCTTTTATCATCTCCACTGGGACTCTCCCATATGATATGGGCTTATTACACTGGGACTTTAATTGTGAGAAACATCTAGGTCTCCAGGAAAATCGAGTATTCATCGATTAAGGATATTGTTTTGTTAGTTGCTTTTTAATTTTATGCATGTATCTTACCTTCTCCAGAGCAAGGGGTGTCTCTCTTCGTCCAGAGCACCTAGCGTGATCACTCACAGTGAGCCATCCGTTTACTCTTTCCAAGTGCACTATGGTTTGACAATTTACCTTGGTCTTTTAAAATAAAAATAAAAAAATATAATAATAATAACAAAAAAGAAAATACTTTTTGGATGAAATATAACTATTCTGTGTCTAGTTGTGCGATCCTCTTTTGCGTGTTGTGGCTCGGGCTAATTGTTTTTTCTTTCAGATTTGGGGCGTTTAGCGGTTCGATGGCTGGCTTTCGTATACCTTCTGTGCGGTGCGGAGAGAGGAACAGAGGCTGGTGGGCGCTCTTTGGTTTTTCGAGAGGTGGAAGTCTTTTGGACGGGGATCCTGGAATTCTGGTGGTCATAACTCCTTCCGGAGGTGGTTGGTATAGAGTTCCGCCGGAGGCGCGGTGATGCTGGTGACCCGCGCTGTGGTAATGCGCCTTTGTCTATTCCAGAGCTCTGGACCTCATGTGTCCTGACATATGATTATCCCTTTCTCACCCACCTCCTCAGGCAGAGTGTCCCATAGTCTCACTGCTCTTACTGTAAATAATCCTCTTCTATGTTGTGAAAATACATTCTTACCTCCAGACACAGAGAATGTTCCCCTTGTCACAGTCCTGGGGATAAATAGATGAGGGGAGTGATCTCTGTACTGACCCCTGATATATTTATACACAGTTATTAGATCTCCCCTCTGTCGTCTTTGTTCTACAGTGAATAACCCTAATTTTGCCAATCTTTCAGTGTACTGTAGTTGCCCCATTCCAGTCATTACTTTAGTTGCCCTCCTCTGAGCCCAGAGCTGTACACAGTACTCCATGTGTGGTCTGACTAGTGATTTGAAAAGTGGTTGGACTATGCTCTCATCACGGGCCTTATTGGCCTTGGTTTTTAATAGGCCCTGATGGTGTCTTCCTTTTGGGTGTTAATTTGGACAATTCCTTTCTGGCCTGTACGTGAGCTAAAACAGACTCGGTTATGCTGGGTGGTGGTCGGAGCCCCTTTGGGAGAACGGGCCTCCTCCTTGGCGGCATTTGAGTACAGCGGAGATATGGTGGTTGAAGATGGAGTAACTGCCCGCTGGGAGTCCAGCGGTTGGCAGACAGCTCTGATGATTACGGTTTAACTTGCCCGCTGGGAGTCCAGCCTTTGGCATACCGTTCCGATATTATGGTTTATTAAGGTTTGCCGCTTTAATAAAGAAGCTGTGGCCGATCACCATCCAGCAATAAAGTGATACAGTTGTCGTGTCTTTTGTTATGGGTCAAGGTTGGGTAAAGGGGCCAAGGGTGAGTTAAAGGTGGTATCCCCTCCCCCTGTTACCCTGGATACCAGCAGTCTTGTAATCTACCTCTCCAATTTTTTCAAGTACTTCGTAGGGCCCCTGCCACCTAGCTAGGAACTTACTGTCTACGGTTGGTACCAGCACCAATACCCTATCACCCGGGTTAAAGTTCCGGACCCGAGCCTGCCAATTATAAATCCTACTCTGGGCTTGCTGCGCTGCCTCCATATGCTCCCTAACCAGAGGTAACACTTTTTCCATCTGCCCTTGCATCTGGGTGACATACTCAACAACACTTTTGTGCGGTGTGGGTAGTTGTTCCCACGCCTCTTTAGCGACATCCAACAGACCGCGAGGGTGTCTGCCGTATAGCAGTTCGAAGGGCGAGAACCCAGTAGAGGCCTGGGGCACTTCTCGCACTCCAACACGAGCTTGCGATACGCCTTGGGCACCACCAGCTGTTCAATATTCTCACCCCGTAGTTTATTTACCCGGTACAGCATCTCCTGTTGAACCACAAATCGGGGGAACATAGACTCGGCCCCCGGTTGTTGCGGCTCACCCTCAACTACTACCACATTCTCCCAGGCTCGGGATAGAGTTGGGTCCTGGTGCTGTGCTGTACCAAAATTATCCCCAGAGACATTGAGGTCTGCCAGCTCAGGACCCGGCGGCAAGTCCTCCACGTCTCCCACTTAGCGGGGTTATCTCCCCCTCTTCCACCGAAGTGGCGGTCACACCTACTGCTGGCCCTTCTGACTCAGGTTCCCAAGGTTCTGGCCTCCCCCCTGAGCCAGGCCACTAGGGTTATATCTGTCTCCCGGGTATCGGTAACTTTCATATCCGGCCAGAGTGCCGGGAAAGTCTCTCCCAATTATCAACTCCTATGGTAACTTTGTGGCGACGGCCATCTAGTGCATCCACCTGCCAGCCACCGTTGACAGAGAGACCAGGGCGGTGGGATACTCCTTTAAGTCCCCATGAATGCAGACGACACAGACTTTTCGGCCAGTATACTAGGTGGGCCGCACCAGAGCAGCTCTTACCAGGGACACCACGCTCCCTGAATCCAACAATGCCCCTGCTAGAGTGTCCCCCACTTCCACCTGGCACAGGTGACTATTGTCTACAGTCTCGGAGGTACCTGTGGCACATAGCTTCCTGGCATATAATGAGTGGCGGTAGCCATAGTTGGTGTCCATGGGTTCACCCCGATGGGGACAGTCGGCTCTTATATGTCCAGGTTCGTGACACCGCTAGCAGACCACCAGGTTTGGAGTGGAAATCTCCGTGGTTTAGCTGGAACCCTCCCAAAGGAACCCCCCTGCAGATTTCTGATGGCCTCATAGCGCTCCACCAGGTCGACCATCTCCAAGGCATTATTTGGAGACACCTGGCCGATCCAGTGCTGGAGAGGGTACGGCAAAGCCCTCCAAAACACATCCACAGCTGATCCAACATAGCAGTGGGAGTCAATATGTCAGGCTGCAGCCATCGGTGCAGCAGATCATAATATTGGGGTCTGGCAGGTTCAGCCGGGTTAAATTCCCACTGATGCACCCTCTGGGCCTGGACCAACACATTCACCCCGAGTCTTGCCAGGATTACTGTCGGGTAGTCGGCCGCTTGAGCATCAGGGAGATCAAACAATACTTGCTGGGGACCGGACGCCAGGAACGGAGCAACGACCTCAGCCCACTGGTCTTGGGGTAACTTTTCCCTCACGGCCACTTTTTCGAAGACCGTCAGATAGGTCTCGACGTCATCCGAGGGGGTCATCTTTGGAATCGCCGCGCGGACAGCTTTCCGGGCATCGTGGACATTCTGGGACACTCCTGCCGCCTGCAACGCCATTACATGTTGCAATAGCAGCTGGTTAGTTTCTTATTGCTGCTTGTTAGCCTCCCGCTGCTGCAAGTTAGCCTCCACGAGAGCCTTCACGACCGCCTCCATTTTGTCAGGGGACACGGGTCGTAACCTTGCCGGCTTAATGTAGGACATGCACTTGTGCAGGCGAAAAACTAAAAAAATTTGACATTCAGGCCTGCCTCACTGCGTTTGCCTGCATCCGACACCAATTGTGGGGATTTGCTCTGGTAGACAGGCTTGCGGATGCAGTACAGAGGCAATGACAACGTCTTTAACTTAAACAGTGCAGTGTTTTATTCACACATAAGTAAAGTGACAACAAAAAAACAGGTTCAAGAAAAAACAGTCACCTTGCGTCTGGTGTTTATTCACACCAGGCTGCAGCTGCAGCACATAAGTCCTTGGGTGAAGCAGAAGTCCACTTGCTTTTTCCCCAAACAATGTAGCAGACCTTAGTCCCGGCCCAAACTCTCAGGCTCCAACACCCAGACTGATAAAGCTCCAGTATCAGATGGAGGATAATCCGCCCAGCTGAGACTGCTTGCTGGGTTTTTATCCCAAACTAAAACCTGGCATGGAACGTGGGGAATAGCCACCCACCCTGCACTTTGGCTGCTCCCAGTAAGAGCCGGCCCGGATCGACTTTACAGCCACACTAAATAATCAATAGTGTCAGTCAGCACTAGCTGCCGCTGAAACTTAAAATTACCGACTCTTACCTCACCGAGGCCAGGAACCTCGGTGACACATATCTTCCGTCAATGACGGCCCCTTGCGCTTTCCTACAACATATATATATATATATATATATATATATATATATATATATATATAATTATAGTGGCATCTAAGTGATTAGACAGAGGAAGGGGCTGGCTCTGTCTTCCAAATGAAGCCCCAGTGCCAAAATTTGCTGGGCTTCTAATTTGATCCATTGCTATGACAATCTGAGGCCTTGTGAAGGACCCCAGGCCTGTTATAGTAAGCTGCCTGTTACGCTGTGCCAGGGGCAGGGCTTCACAGGTAGCCAGTAAAAATCCCATACACTGCAATAGTATATTGCAGAAAAAAAAAGTTTAAAAAACCCAATAAAAATGTAAAAACTTCAAATCACCTTTTTTAACAATTATACAGGGAGTGCAGAATTATTAGGCAAGTTGTATTTTTGAGGATTAATTTTATTATTGAACAACAACCATGTTCTCAATGAACCTGTAACGGGGTTCCGAAGGTGCACTCGGTCCCCCATTGCCCGCAGAACTGTTGCTTAGCTTTTGGAATGAGGTTCTGTGTTTGACCTCATTCCCAGGGCGGCTTTACTAGCTGGGTGGCTCCCTGCTCCTAGTCTGCCTTGAGTGCCGAGCTGATCACTTGGTGCTCGACTGGTTGGTCTGTCGGTCATGTGACGCTGGCCACGTCACATGACCCTCACTCCCCACTATAAATACAGGCAGCCTGCTGGCTACAGGTTGCCTGTTAATTTCTAGGTTCCTGGCTATTTGTTGGACTGCTGAATACTTACCTGATCCTGTTCCCTGACCATCCTTTTGCCTGCTCCTCCTGTACTGCGCTTCTGTCCTGGTATTGTGACCTCGGCTCCCACCTGACTACTCTCTTAGGACTCCTCTTGTACTTCTCTGCTCTCCTGGTATTTATGACCCCGGCTTCTCCTGACAATTCTCTGCTTGCTCCATTTGTACTTTGCAGCTTTCCTGGTATTGACTCGATCCGTTCACGTCCTGTTGTTTGTCTGTCTGTCATCCCTGCACTTACTCCAAGTTAGGGATTGCCGTCCAGTTGTCCCCTGTCATTAGGACTCGCGAGGCAAGTAGGCAGGGCCAGGGGTAAGGGTGGAGCGCAGTGGTCACTTCCCTCCCCCCTGTGTGTGTGTGTACGCGACCGTTACAGATTAACAGGCCCAATAACCACTGTATTATGAATCCTCTGGTGACCCTGACTGACCATGTCTCTAATCTGACGCAGAGGGTGCAGGAGTTAGGGGAAAAACTCAGTTCTTTTGAGTTAGGGCAAGGTTCTTCCACTCCTCAGGCCTCCAGTCCGCATTTTGAGCCCCAGATTAAGCTCCCAGAACCCTTTTCTGGAGACCGGAGGAAGTTTCTCTCTTTTAAGGAGAGTTGCAAACTTTACTTCCGTTTGCGCCCCGTGTCCTCTGGCCCCGAGAGTCAACGCGTGGGCATTATCATTTCCCGATTACAGGGTGATCCCCAGGACTGGGCGTTCTCTTTACCTGCTGGCACCAGTTGTTTATATTCTGTGGAGGGGTTCTTTCAGGCCTTGGGTACCCTCTATGATGAACCAGACAGGGCTCTAGTAGCCGAGACGGCTCTAAAGGCACTGGTTCAGGGCAATTTACCAGTGGAGGATTATTGCACCCAATTCAGAAGGTGGTGTGTCCCCTCAGGATGGAACGAACCAGCCCTGAAGAGTCAGTTCAGGTCAGGTCTGTCTGATAAATTAAAGGATCTTCTGGTCAGTTATCAACTTCCAGAGACCTTAGAGGAGATGATGACCCTTGTTGTCCGACTTGACCGACGGATTAGAGAGAGACGACAGGAACAACAGTTCTCTTCCCAGATGGTGGTCCAGCCAGAGGCCTATCCCAGAGACAATGCTGAGGTCTCCACCGAGGAACCCATGCAGGTTGGCATGACCCGAGGGAATCTTCGCCGCAGACGTGGAGAATGCTTTTACTGGGGAGATCCTGACCATTGGATCAACCAGTGTCCTAAGAGGGTCCTCTCTGTCAAGTCTCCTAAGACAAGGCAACCTAAAGACCAGGTACACCCTGAATTTTCTAAATGTAAGCTTTCGGTACCCATTACGATTTCTCTGGGAGTAGATAAATGGCCGGGTAAGGCCTTTATTGATTCTGGCTCAGCGGCTAGCTTTATTGACTCTGAGTATGCTGTAAGATTGGGTATTCCTATGTTTGCCTTACCAACTCCTATCCATGTCATGGCTATTGATGCTACTGCTCTTATTGGTGGTACGGTGAGCTTATGTACATCAGAGATTTCTCTAACCGTGGGTGTGTGCCACTCAGATGTTTGCTTCTAGTCCTGGAGAACCTACCTGCTGAGGTGGTACTAGGGTTGCCTTGGCTCCGACTACATAACCCCACTATAGATTGGTCCAATGGGGAGTTGGTGAGATGGGGGCCTAAGTGTGACTCGTGCTTGTCCGTGGTACAGGCTGGGGTCTCAGTAAAGTCTGATACTTTACCCTCTGTTGTTAGAGAATATTCTGATGTATTCTCATCACCAACCCCGGAGGTTCTACTCCCCCCATAGACCTTATGATTGTACCATAGAGCTAGTAGAGGGGGCCAAGTTTCCTAAAGGACGAATTTATAATCTTTCTATGCCCGAACGCAAGGCCATGGAAGATTATATTAAGGAGAGCCTTGGTAAAGGGCATATTAGACCTTCTGTCTCTCCTATGGGGGCGGGATTTTTCTTCGTTAAGAAAAAAGATGGTGGTCTTAGGCCATGTATCGATTACCGGAGATTAAATAAAATCACTGTCCAGAATAGATACTCCCTCCCATTGATTCCGGATTTATTTACTCAGGTTCTGGGGGCAACCTGGTTTTCCAAAATTGACCTGAAAGGGGCATACAATCTAATCCGAATCAAGGAGGGAGACGAATGGAAGACGGCGTTCAATACTCCGGTAGGACACTTTAAATATCAAGTGATGCCTTTTGGACTCAGCAATGCCCCAGCTGTGTTTTAAAACTTCATGAATGACATTCTTAGGGAGTACTTAGGTAAATTTGTTATTGTCTATCTTGACGACATTTTGATATTCTCTCCTGACTTCGAATCCCATGTGTCTCATGTTAAATAAGTATTAGAGGTGTTGAGGGAGAATCAGCTATCCGCTAAACAAGAGAAATGTGTCTTTGGTGTACAGGAGATTCTGTTTCTAGGGCATGTTCTGACTCCTCACGCCTTCAAGATGGATCCTGGTAAGGTACTAGCAATTAAGGAATGGGTAAGACCTTCATCCTTAAAGGCCTTACAACGGTTCTTAGGTTTCGCCAATTACTATCGTAAATTTATTATGAATTTTTCCGTAATTGCTAAACCGTCGACCGACCTTACTAAGAAAGGGGCGGATTTGGAGAATTGGTCTACTGAGGCCATTTCTTCATTTGAAAAATTAAAAAAGGCATTTAGTAGCGTTCCCATTCTGATCCAGCCTGATCAGGAGAAACCTTTTATTGTGGAGGTGGATGCGTCCGAGGACGGCGTAGGAGCAGTCCTTTCACAAGGTCCTGCTAGCCTCACTAATCTGAGACCATGTGCCTTCTTCTCCAGGAAATTCTCTCCCACGGAGAGAAACTACGACATAGGGAATAGGGAGCTGCTGGCCATTAAATGGGCATTTGAGGAGTGGAGGCATTTCCTGGAGGGGGCAAGACATTGTGTAACTGTTGTCACTGACCATAAAAACCTTATGTTTCTCGAGTCTGCTAAGAGGTTGAATCCCCGTCAAGCCAGATGGGCTCTGTTTTTTACTCGTTTTGATTTTTCCATCACGTTCAGGCCGGGAAGTAAAAATGTGAAGGCGGACGCATTATCTCGGAGCTTCCAGGCTTTTCAACCTACTGAGGTACCACCTGAATCCATCCTACCAGCAAAAATCTTCATAGCAGCTCTTACCCAGGATATCTCGGCTCGCATTAGGTCTGAACAACATCTGGCACCGGTATCCACCCCAACAGATAAGTTGTTTGTTCCCGTACAATTTCGTCTCCAGCTGTTGGGTGAGTGTCACGATTCTGCCTTTTGTGGACATCCGGGTGTTGAGGGCACTAATGATCTGGTTTCTAGATCTTATTGGTGGCCCACTCTAACTAGGGATGTCAAGTCCTACGTGTCAGCCTGTGAGGTTTGTGCCAGGTCCAAGACACCTAGGACTCGCCCTGCTGGTAACCTATGACCCCTACCCATTCCCAGTAGACCCTGGTCCCATATCTCGATGGACTTTATAACTGACCTACCGCTGGCGGAGGGTAAGACTGTGGTTTGGGTAGTGGTCGATAGGTTTAGCAAGATGGTTCATTTCATTCCCCTGTCTAAACTTCCGAATGCTAAAACCCTGGCGTCTATTTTTGTGAGAGAGATTGTTCGTTTACATGGCATCCCGGAAAATATTGTTTCTGACAGGGGTGTGCAGTTTGTGTCCAAATTCTGGAGGGCCTTCTGTCAAAGATGTAAAATTTCATTGTCTTTTTCTTCCGCCTACCATCCTGAGAGTAATGGGCAGACTGAACACCTTAATCAGTCTGTGGAACAATTCTTGAGGTTGTATGTTGCTGATGACCAGCAATTATGGGTCAAATTCCTTCCGTTGGCTGAATTTGCTTTGAATAACCGTGTCAATTCTTCTGCTGGGGTCTCCCCTTTCTTTTGTAACCATGGTTTTCATCCCCGTTTTCATTCTGGGTCGTCCGTCTCCTCCTCTAACCCTGAAGCGGATAAACTCTCCTCCGAACTGTGCACAGTTTGGGCCCGGGTTCAATCGAACCTAGAAAAGGCTCAATGTTCTCAAAAACTCAAGGCCGATAGGAGACGTTCAAAGGGGGTAAACTTTCAGGTTGGGGATAAAGTATGGTTGTCTTCCAAGAATCTATCTCTCAAGGTAACTTCTAAAAAATTTGCTCCTCGTTTTATCGGACCATATAAGATCACGGAAGTGATTAACCCGGTATCTTTTAGGTTGGAGCTGCCTGAGTCATTCCACATTCATAATGTGTTCCATAAATCTCTGCTTAAAAAATATTTTGAACCAGTAGTACCATCAAAAGCCTCGCCTCCGCCGGTTCTTGTTAATGATGCTGTCGAGTATGTGGTGTCTAAAATAGTGGATGTCAGGAAGGTGCGTAATTCCTTGCAGTACCTGATTCACTGGAAGGGGTATGGACCTGAAGAGAGATCTTGGGTACCTGCCAGGGAGGTTCATGCTCCTAGACTTGTTCGTAAATTTCATTTAGAACACCCTGAAAAGCCATCGCCTGAAGTCTTGGGTCCGGTGGCCCCTCGTAAAAGGGGGGGTACTGTAACGGGGTTCCGAAGTTGCACTCGGTCCCCCATTGCCCGCAGAACTGTTGCTTAGCTTTTGGAATGAGGTTCTGTGTTTGACCTCATTCCCAGGGCGGCTTTACTATCCGGGTGGCTCCCTGCTCCTAGTCTGCCTTGAGCGCCGAGCTGATCACTCGGTGCTCGACTGGTTGGTGTCATGGTCTTACCTTCTTGCTGTTCTCCTTCGTTTGACATGTGCTGGCGGCCATCTTGGTTTCTGGGTTTCTTGTAGCCTTCCACCCTGCGGCTCCTCCTTCCCACTGGGAGGAGCTGGATGCCTAGCTCATATATATAGGAGGTCTGTGGCTTCAGTTCCTTGCTTGGTCCTCCTGTGTTCACATGCTTCTAAGACTGCTGCTGCTTCTGGTTCCTGATCCTGGCTTCGTCTGACTACCCTGCTGGTTCCTGATCCTGGCTTCGTCTGACTACCCTGCTGGTTCCTGATCCTGGCTTCGTCTGACTACCCTTCTGGTTCCTGATCTCTGGCCTCTCAAAGACTCTGCTTCGGTTTCACCATTCGTTTGGACTTTTGCTTTACAGCTTTATTTTCAATAAAGCCTTTTTATTTTCACTTATCTCTTGTTGTACGTCTGGTTCATGGTTCCGTGACATTAGGACCAAGCCATGAGTTCTGACGGTACAGGGCCATCCTCGCTACCCATGCTGGTTGCCAGACTTGATCAGCAGGATCACCTGTTGGGTCGGTTCGCTGTGGCGTTGCAAACCCTGCTTGAACGCACGGCTCATTTCGCTCCCGTTGCCGATGGGTCGGTTGTCGCTCCTACTGCCGCTCCGGTTGTTGCGCCAGAGTCTACCCCGACACCTGTTGTTGCGCCTGCGGTGTTTCGGGGTATGACCGGTTCTGCCCCTCTTCCACAGCGCTTTGGGGGAGAGCCAACTCAGTGCCGAGGTTTCCTTAACCAGGTGGGCATTTATTTCGAGTTGCTGCCACATGCCTTTCCTACTGAGAGATCAAAGGTGGGCTTCTTGATCTCGCTGCTCTCGGACAAGGCCTTGGCCTGGGCCAGCCCTTTATGGGAGAACAACAATCCGGTGGTTGCCGAGTTTTCCGGTTTTGTTGCTTCTCTTCGGAAGGTATTCCATGTGCCGGCTCGTGCTGCCTCTGCTGCGAAGCTCCTTATGTCCATCAGACAGGGTTCACGATCCGTAGCTGAATACGCCATTGAGTTTCGTACCCTGGCAGCAGAGGTGGGCTGGAATAATGAGGCTCTGGTCGCTGCTTTCTCTCATGGTCTCTCGGATGCCTTGAAGGATGAGGTTGCAGCTAAGGACCTACCAGTGGAGCTCGAGTCTCTTATTTCTTTCCTGATTTTGATTGACACCAGACTCAGGGAGAGACCTTCCTTTAAGGAGAGCCTGCGGAGGTCTTCTAACAGATTGGCGCCTACGTTTGCTGTCCCACCCGTGCCTCCCTCTCCTCCCACGCCTCCTGGGGATGACTTGTCTGGGGGTGAACCCATGCAGCTGGGGTTTGCTCGCCTGTCCGAGGGGGAGAGGGTACTCCGGAGACGCGAGGGCCGATGCATGTACTGTGGTCTCGGTGGGCATTTTCGGTTGGCATGTCCAAACCGTCCGGGAAACGCTCGTACCTGAGATCCTGTCGGGGGCAGATCTTGGGTGGAGTCTCCTCGTCCCCGGTTTCCCGTGTTGACAAACCACTGATCACTGTTGTCCTCTCCTGGGTCGGGGGCTCGGTGACGACCCAGGCGTTGGTGGACTCTGGTGCTGGTGGTTTGTTCATTGATAGTGTGTTCGCTGCCGCCAATTCCATTCCTCTGCAGGCTCGAGGTTCCCCACTGGCTCTTGAGGCGATAGACGGCAGACCCCTTCTGTCGTCACACGTGACTCATGAGACCCTTCCAGTGGGGATAGCCATTGGTGCCGTTCACAGAGAGTCGGTCTGCCTCCAGGTTATTTCGTCTCCACACTACTCGGTGGTCTTGGGGTACCCCTGGCTCCAGAAGCATAATCCGACTTTCGATTGGAGATCGGCCGAGATCCTCTCGTGGTCACCGCAGTGTGGGGCTAGTTGCATCCATGGGTCTGTCAAGTTGCTGTGTACTTCCTCGGACTCCCTGTTGCCTCCTGAATACGAGGAGTACCGGGATGTATTCGATAAGGTGCGCGCGGTTGCCCTACCTCCGCACCGCCCATACGATTGTGCCATAGAGTTACAACCTGGTGCCGTTCCTCCTCGTGGCAAAGTCTATCCACTGTCGGTAGCGGAGAATGAGGCCATGGAGGAGTACGTGAGGGAGGCGCTTTCACGCGGACACATTCGCAAATCCTCGTCCCCGGCAGGGGCTGGATTTTTCTTTGTGAAAAAGAAGGGCGGTGAGTTGAGGCCTTGCATCGATTACAGGGGTCTCAATCGCATCACGATCAAGAACGCTTACCCGATACCCTTGATTTCCGAGCTGTTCGATCGCCTTAAAGGGGCCACGGTCTTTACCAAACTCGACCTGAGGGCGGCATATAACCTGGTAAGGATCAAGGCGGGCGATGAGTGGAAGACCGCGTTTAACACCAGGACCGGTCATTATGAATCCTTGGTTATGCCCTTTGGGTTGTGCAATGCGCCCGCAGTCTTTCAGGAATTCATCAACGATGTTTTCCGTGACCTGTTGCAGCAGTGTGTGGTGGTCTATTTGGATGACATCTTGGTATATTCTGAATCCATGGAGGCCCACATTCTGGATGTCAGACGAGTGTTGCAACGGTTACGAGAGAACAAGCTGTTCGGTAAGCTTGAGAAATGCAAATTTCACCGATCCCAGGTAACCTTCTTAGGTTACATCATTTCCGCTGAGGGGTTCTCCATGGATCCTGAGAAGGTTTCGGCTGTCTTACAGTGGCCCCAGCCCAGTGGTCTTCGTTCCCTGCAGCGCTTTTTGGGCTTCGCCAATTATTATCGGAAGTTCATCAGGGACTTTTCCATGCTGGCCAAGCCTCTCACGGATCTGACCAGGAAGGGCAGTAATTCCCAGGTCTGGCCGCTCGAGGCCATCCGAGCTTTTGAGGCCCTAAAGTCCGCTTTTGTGTCGGCTCCGATTCTGTCGCATCCCAACCCTGGGTTGCCCTTTGTCCTCGAGGTGGACGCGTCTGAGACGGGAGTAGGCGCCCTTCTGTCTCAGCGTAGAACACCAGAGGGTCCTCTGCTTCCTTGTGGGTTTTACTCCCGGAAACTGTCTTCCGCGGAGTGCAACTATCAGATTGGTGACAGGGAGTTATTGGCCATCGTGCAGGCCCTTAAAGAATGGAGGCACTTGCTCGAGGGTTCGGTGGTTCCGGTTCTCATCCTGACGGACCATAAGAATCTGACTTACCTTTCTGAGGCCAAGAGATTGACACCACGTCAGGCCAGATGGGCTCTGTTCTTGTCACGTTTTAATTACGTGGTCTCCTACCTACCCGGTTCCAAGAACATCAGGGCGGATGCCCTATCACGGCAGTACTCCGAGCTGTCCAGGGAGGAGTCGATTCCGACTTCGGTCATACCTCCGAATCAGATCCTGGCCGCCATTCGCACCAGCCTGACCTCTCCCCTGGGTGAGCAGATTTTGGCGGCTCAATCTGGTGCTCCCTCTGGGAGACCCAACGGCAGATGTTTTGTGCCTGAGGAGTTGCGCACTCGGTTGTTGCGAACCTACCATAACTCCAAGACCGCGGGGGCATCCTGGAAAGAATCAGCTGTCCTGGGCTGTTTCACGTCTGTTCTGGTGGCCTTCCCTACGTTCCGACATCGCCGCATATGTAGCGGCATGCTCCGTTTGTGCCCAGAGTAAGTCCCCTCGGCACCTTCCGTTGGGCCTTCTGCAACCCATAGCCACCGGGGAGCGCCCATGGTCACACCTGGGGATGGATTTCATTGTGGACCTCCCTGCATCCCGAGGCCATACGGTCATTCTCATGATTGTGGATCGGTTTTCCAAAATGTGCCACTGTGTTCCTCTCAAGAAGTTACCCTCTGCACAAGAGTTGGCCACGATTTTTGCCAGGGAGGTCTTCCGGTTGCACGGTTTGCCCAAGGAGATTGTGTCGGATCGGGGGAGTCAGTTTGTGTCCAGGTTCTGGCGCGCCTTTTGCTCCCAGTTGGGGATTCATCTCTCCTTCTCCTCGGCCTACCACCCTCAGTCCAATGGGGCCGCAGAACGATCCAATCAGGCCTTGGAGCAATTCCTTCGTTGCTATGTCTCCGATCACCAAGACAATTGGGTTGACCTCCTGCCTTGGGCTGAGTTTGCCAGGAACACGGCGGTGAACTCTTCCTCTGGGACGTCTCCCTTCATGGCCAATTATGGGTTCCAACCTGCCGTGTTACCGGAGGTATTCTCTCCCAGGATATTCCGGCTGTGGAGGATCACCTTTCCGTCCTACGTGCTTCTTGGGTACAGATCCAGAAGTCCCTTGAGGCCTCTGCGCAGCGCCAGAGACTCCAGGCTGATCGCAGACGAGCGCCTGCTCCTTCCTACCAGGTCGGAGACCGTGTATGGTTGTCCACCCGCAACCTCAACCTTCGAGTGCCCACTCCCAAGCTGGCGCCTCGCTTTGTTGGTCCCTTCCGAGTGCTTCGCAGGGTAAACCCGGTAGCCTATGCCCTTGCGCTTCCTCCTGGCATGCGGATCTCTAACGTGTTTCATGTCTCCCTGTTGAAGCCACTGGTGTGTAATCGTTTCATTTCCTCGGTTCCTCGGCCTCGTCCGGTCCGAGTGGGCAATCATGAGGAGTATGAGCTGAGCAATATCCTGGACTCACGCCTGGTCCGCGGTCGGGTGCAGTTTTTGGTCCATTGGCGTGGTTATGGTCCAGAGGAGCGTTCCTGGGTTCCCTCCGCAGATGTCCATGCTCCTGCCTTGCTCCGAGCCTTCCACGCACGCTTCCCTCAGAAACCGTTTTTTGCTCCGCGGAGGAGGGGCCCTTGAGGGGGAGGTACTGTCATGGTCTTACCTTCTTGCTGTTCTCCTTCGTTTGACATGTGCTGGCGGCCATCTTGGTTTCTGGGTTTCTTGTAGCCATCGCCTGAAGTCTTGGGTCCGGTGGCCCCTCGTAAAAGGGGGGGTACTGTAACGGGGTTCCGAAGTTGCACTCGGTCCCCCATTGCCCGCAGAACTGTTGCTTAGCTTTTGGAATGAGGTTCTGTGTTTGACCTCATTCCCAGGGCGGCTTTACTATCCGGGTGGCTCCCTGCTCCTAGTCTGCCTTGAGCGCCGAGCTGATCACTCGGTGCTCGACTGGTTGGTGTCATGGTCTTACCTTCTTGCTGTTCTCCTTCGTTTGACATGTGCTGGCGGCCATCTTGGTTTCTGGGTTTCTTGTAGCCTTCCACCCTGCGGCTCCTCCTTCCCACTGGGAGGAGCTGGATGCCTAGCTCATATATATAGGAGGTCTGTGGCTTCAGTTCCTTGCTTGGTCCTCCTGTGTTCACATGCTTCTAAGACTGCTGCTGCTTCTGGTTCCTGATCCTGGCTTCGTCTGACTACCCTGCTGGTTCCTGATCCTGGCTTCGTCTGACTACCCTGCTGGTTCCTGATCCTGGCTTCGTCTGACTACCCTTCTGGTTCCTGATCTCTGGCCTCTCAAAGACTCTGCTTCGGTTTCACCATTCGTTTGGACTTTTGCTTTACAGCTTTATTTTCAATAAAGCCTTCTTATTTTCACTTATCTCTTGTTGTACGTCTGGTTCATGGTTCCGTGACAGTTGGTCTGTCGGTCATGTGACGCTGGCCACGTCACATGACCCTCACTCCCCACTATAAATACAGGCAGCCTGCTGGCTACAGGTTGCCTGTTAATTTCTAGGTTCCTGGCTATTTGTTGGACTGCTGAATACTTACCTGATCCTGTTCCCTGACCATCCTTTTGCCTGCTCCTCCTGTACTGCGCTTCCGTCCTGGTATTGTGACCTCGGCTCCCACCTGACTACTCTCTTAGGACTCCTCTTGTACTTCTCTGCTCTCCTGGTATTTATGACCCCGGCTTCTCCTGACAATTCTCTGCTTGCTCCATTTGTACTTTGCAGCTTTCCTGGTATTGACTCGGTCCGTTCACGTCCTGTTGTTCGTCTGTCTGTCATCCCTGCACTTACTCCAAGTTAGGGATTGCCGTCCAGTTGTCCCCTGTCATTAGGACTCGCGAGGCAAGTAGGCAGGGCCAGGGGTAAGGGTGGAGCGCAGTGGTCACTTCCCTCCCCCCTGTGTGTGTGTGTACGCGACCGTTACAGAACCCAAAAAACTCATTAATATCAAAGCTGAATATTTTTGGAAGTAGTTTTTAGTTTGTTTTTAGTTTTAGCTATTTTAGGGGGATATCTGTGTGTGCAGGTGACTATTACTGTGCATAATTATTAGGCAATTTAACAAAAAACAAATATATACCCATTTCAATTATTTATTTTTAACCAATATAACATCTCAACATTCACAAATATACATTTCTGACATTCAAAAACAAAACAAAAACAAATCAGTGACCAATATAGCCACCTTTCTTTGCAAGGACACTCAAAAGCCTGCCATCCATGGATTCTGTCAGTGTTTTGATCTGTTAACCATCAACATTGCGTGCAGCAGCAACCACAGCCTCCCAGACACTGTTCAGAGAGGTGTACTGTTTTCCCTCCTTGTAAATCTCACATTTGATGATGGACCACAGGTTCTCAATGGGGTTCAGATCAGGTGAACAAGGAGGCCATGTCATTAGATTTTCTTCTTTTATACCCTTTCTTGCCAGCCACGCTGTGGAGTACTTGGACGCGTGTGATGGAGCATTGTCCTGCATGAAAATCATGTTTTTCTTGAAGGATGCAGACTTCTTCCTGTACCACTGCTTGAAGAAGGTGTCTTCCAGAAACTGGCAGTAGGACTGGGAGTTGAGCTTGACTCCATCCGCAACCCGAAAAGGCCCCACAAGCTCATCTTTGATACCAGCCCAAACCAGTACTCCACCTCCACCTTGCTGGCGTCTGAGTCGGACTGGAGCTCTCTGCCCTTTACCAATCCAGCCACGGGCCCATCCATCTGACCCATCAAGACTCACTCTCATTTCATCAGTCCATAAAACCTTAGAAAAATCAGTCTTGAGATATTTCTTGGCCCAGTCTTGACGTTTCAGCTTGTGTGTCTTGTTCAGTGGTGGTCGTCTTTCAGCCTTTCTTACCTTGGCCATGTCTCTGAGTATTGCACACCTTGTGCTTTTGGGCACTCCAGTGATGTTGCAGCTCTGAAATATGGCCAAACTGGTGGCAAGTGGCATCTTGGCAGCTGCACGCTTGACTTTTCTCAGTTCATGGGCAGTTATTTTGCGCCTTGGTTTTTCCACACGCTTCTTGCGACCCTGTTGACTATTTTGAATGAAACGCTTGATTGTTCGATGATCACGCTTCAGAAGCTTTGCAATTTTAAGAGTGCTGCATCCCTCTGCAAGATATCTCACTATTTTTGACTTTTCTGAGCCTGTCAAGTCCTTCTTTTGACCCATTTTGCCAAAGGAAAGGAAGTTGCCTAATAATTATGCACACCTAATATAGGGTGTTGATGTCATTAGACCACACCCCTTCTCATTACAGAGATGCACATCACCTAATATGCTTAATTGGTAGTAGGCTTTCGAGCCTATACAGCTTGGAGTAAGACAACATGCATAAAGAGGATGATGTGGTCAAAATACTCATTTGCCTAATAATTCTGCACTCCCTGTACATAGGAAATAAATAAAAGTGATAATGTGTTTGTCCATTAGCGTCTTCCTCATGGTGTTTTTCCCCTATAGAAAAGGTGATGTCGATACACCTGGAAAAACACCAAGAGCTTCGGCAAGCTGCATTTTTGAAAAGAAGCCAGAAAGAGAAAACGGCACCTTATGAACAAAACCGCCAGGAGCAAAAACAAAACAAAACAAAACACTTGTCTGTCCTGAGTTTCATATTTCCAATAGACGTTCAGCTAACATCTGGAGTTGGCATTTTTGCAAGAAAAAAAACGAAAAAAAAAATACACTGGCGCAAAAAGCGCAAAAGTGCAGAAAAACACCTCTAAAAACTATGGGGGTCATTTAGCATTTGAGGTTGTTTTTGTGTCAGTTTTAAGTCTGGCTTTGCGACTTGGTGCCCCTTAATAATATATGCGGCGTAAGTGTAAAGTGGTTTACACCTTTATTGTGGACCGTAAATGGCCAGTCCTCAATATACGGGCACTGGCTGTGTGCTCTGCGTGGTGCGGATGCGGAACCATTGACATGAATGGGTCCGCGATCTGCCAGATATGGGCAAACATTGGTAATCTTCACCTTTGGTGGAGCGGTGGCATGGATCAGAAGCACTACAAAGCTCTTCCGTGGGACTTCTGGTCCATGCATCAGGACCGCAAAAGATAGGACATGTCCTATATTTTGTTGTATTTTCCAGATCATGGACCAATTCAAGTCAATGGGTCCGCATCCACACCAGGAGTGCACACGGCTGGTGCCCATTCATTGCGGACCGCTATTTCCGGTCCGCAGAATGGGCACTGAGCCCTTAAGTTCGTGGTGATGAGCCCTTATACAGATTTTTCCCTTATCTCGTTGTGGGAGTTTGCCTTCCCCTGGAGAATTTTTGCAGTAGGATAGTCTTAACTGGATGAACACATGTTTTTTTTATCCTTATAAACTATATATTGCTATGTTACTATTAAAAAGGGGCAGATTTGGTAATTTGGGGGCCTCAAGCAAACTTATGTCTGGGGGGCCCCTGTTGCACTGATAAGCTCCACCCCATCACACTACTAAGCTCCACCCCATCACACTGCTAAGCTCCACCCCATCACACTGCTAAGCTCCACCCCATCACACTGCTAAGCTCCACCCCATCACACTGCTAAGCTCCACCCCAATCTACCTGCTAAGTCCCACTCTTAACGTAGCAGTGTCCCCTGAGCACTTCTGCCCCTGCTCTATAGCTAGGAAGGGATCCCCTCCCATTCTTGGCCCATTTGCAGATGAACCAGCACAGGTGTAGTTTATTTATTTATTTTTTATTTTATTTTTTAGTTTAGATCTCTGGGGCCCCAAGCATTTGCTTGGTTTGCACCAAATACAAACCCTTGCTTTTGTATTATACTTAGGCGTACCCTAAACAAGGGTATCTTAGGACAGGGTATCTTAGGACATTTATTTGGTCAGTTATTTTGATCAGTTATTGGGAGCCAAAACCAGGTGCGGGTCAAAAAGAAAGCAAATCAAATCATTACACCTGATCTCTGAGTAGGCTTCACTACTGGTATTGGCTCACAATAACTGATGGAAATAACCGATCAAATAACTGAAATGTGAACTCAGCCTTAGGGCTCGTTCACGCGAACGTGTGCTGCCCGGTGCCGTATTGCGGACCGCATTTGCAATACAAGGGCACCTTTCCGTGTGCATTCCGCATCACAGATGCGGACCCATTCCCTTCAATGGGTCCGCAAATCTGGAGATGCGGAACGGAAGCACAGAACGGAACAGTACGGAAGCACTATGGAGTGCTTCCTGGGATTCCGTTCCGTGCCTCCGCACCGCAAAAAGATAGAACATGATCTATCTTTTTGCAGAACGGAGGGATCGCGGACCCATTCATGTGAATGGGTCCGCGATCCCCATGCAGCTGTGCCACGGTTGATGACCGTGCATTGCGGACCGCAATTTGCGGTCCACAGCATGGGCACGGGCTTCACACGGTTGTGTGAACAACCCTTAGGCCTCTTTCAGACGGGCGTTGCGGGAAAAAGGTGCGGGTACGTTGCAGGAACATGCACGATTTTTCCACGCGAGTGCAAAACATTGTAATGTGTTTTGCACGCGCGTGAGAAAAATCGCGCATGTTTGGTACCCAAACCCGAACTTCTTCACAGAAGTTCGGGCTTGGGATCGGTGTTCTGTAGATTGTATTATTTTCCCTTATAACATGGTTATAAGGGAAAATAATAGCATTCTGAATACAGAATGCATAGTACAATAGCGCAGGAGGGGTTAAAAAAATATAAAAATAATTTAACTCACCTTAATCCACTTGATCGCGCAGCCGGCATCGCTTCTGTCTTCTTTCTTTGCTGTGTGCAGGAACAGGACCTGTGGTGACGTCACTCCGGTCAACACATGGTCCATCACATGACCCATCACCATGATAAAAGATCATGTGATGGACCATGTGATGACCGGAGTGACGTCACCACAGGTCCTGTTCCTGCACACAGCAAAGAAAGAAGACAGAAGCGATGGCGGCTGCGCAATCAAGTGGATTAAGGTGTGTTAAATTATTATTTTTTTAATTAACCCCTCCAGCGCTATTTTACTATGCATTCTGTATTCAGAATGCTATTATTTTCCCTTTATAACCATGTTATAAGGGGAAATAATAATGATCGGGTCTCCATTCCGATCGTCTCCTAGCAACCGTGTGTGAAAATCACACCGCATCCGCACTTGCTTGCGGATGCTTGCGATTTTCACGCAAACCCCATTCACTTCTATGGGGCCTGCATTACATGAAAAACGCACAAAATAGAGCATGCTGCGATTTTCACACAACGCACAAGTGATGCGTGAAAATCACCGCTCATGTGAACAGTCCCATAGAAATGAATGGGTCGGGATTCAGTGCGGGTGCAATGCGTTCAACTCACGCATCGCATCCGCGCGGAATACTCGCCCGTGTGAAAGGGGCCTTAAACCAAGAACCTCAATGCTGGTGCTGATGGTGAGGAACCTTCTTGATGACCATGGTATGTCACCAGTTAAGCTTCTGTAATCACTTTGTTGGAAATGTACATATGTGTGTAGCATTAACACATGGCAAGCAGCATAGGAACACTACAACTGCAGATGTTAGCAAAGGCAATATCCAGCAGCTACCTTATGGAGATGAATTATGCAAAATGTGGAAATTATGACTGTTGGTAATTACTGTATATGTGATGTTTAGAGATTAGCGAATCGAATCCCACGAAGTGGAATTCGATCCGAATTTCCGGATAAATTTGATTCGCCTAGAAGCCGAATTTCCTCGTGCTTCGTGTCAGCGAATCGATTTTACCTGAAATAGCATAAAAAACTAAAAAATTCTAACTTATCTCCTCCACTTGCTCGCGACAGGCCGCCAGCCTCCATCTTGCTTGAAGACCTCGGCCGAGCGGCGGGAGATTCCACACCAGCCGGCGTGATGACGTAATCTCGAGCCGCACAGGATTTCGGCCGAGATCTTCAAGCAAGATGGCGGCGGCCCGGCCCATCGCGAGCAAATGGAGGCGGTAAGTTTGAATTAATTCTTAATTTTACACTCAGATGCCGCGATCATGTATGAACACGGCATCTGAGGGGTACAATGACGGGGGCGGCGTTATCGCAGCTCCCTCTCATTACACCCGCTACTCACATTTTTTGGGAAAGTTCGGCCAAGCAGCCGAATCGAATTTTCAATAAATTTGCTCATCTCTAGTGATTTTACTGTGGTCAAGACGTCTTGTGCATCAGAGACCAACTACTCAAATGCTTCAACAATCAATGCTAATTTATCTAACCGCCATTATGTTCACCAATGTCAAACCATTATCACGCTGAGGATATTTATTCCAATGAGTATTGTAATCAGATTTTCTGTGCACCGGACAGTGATACGTGAAGTTCAGGCCTCCCTGGACGCATGGAAGTGTGGTCTACAAGCAGAACGTTCTCTCTGGTAACTCCGGGCTGGGGCATTGATTTTGGTAGGATTGTGGTCATGCTTCCTATCCTCAAACAGACCAAATCATGTTATCTATCTATCTGGGAAACAGCATAATCTGCCTGTCAATAAAACCACAAGAGAAAACCTGGGGGATATTCTATGTGTGGAGCTCATTGCTTTCTGATGTAAGATGTTCTTTGTGGGCTTCAGTAAACTAAATTGGGATTCTTTTTTCATGTAAAGGCAGATGTTTAAGCTCCGCACAGCAGAAAGCTCAAAATGGAGTGTGCACAATAAAGAGCCGTAGAGTGTTCATAATGGAGTGCTCATAATAGAGTGTACATAATCGAGCACTCACAATGGAGTGCACCTGATAGAATGCTCACAGTGGAGTTCTCATAATAATGGAATGTACATAATCAAGCACTCACAATGGAGTGTACCGATAGAATGCTCACAGTGGAGTGATCATAATGGAGTACACACAACTAAGTGCTCATAATGGAGTGTACATAATCGAACACTCACAATGGAGTGTAGCCAATAGAAAGCTCACAGTGGAGTGCTCACAAAGGAGCTCTCATAGTGGAGTGTACATAATTGAGCACGTACAATGGAGTGTGCCCAATAAAAAGCCCACAATGGAATGCTCATAATGGAGTGCACACAATAGAGTGATCAAAATGGAGGGCACACAATAGAGAGCTCACAGTGGAGTGCTCATAATGGAGGGCACACAATAGGCTGCTCATAATGGAGAAAGCATAATAGAAAGCACAAAATGTAGAGCACACAATGGAGTGCACACAATAGAGACAATGCTCATGATGCAGCGCTCACAATAGAGAGCTCACAGAGTGGAGTGCTCATGATGGAGAACTCACAATGGAGTATGCATAATGGGTAGCTCTCAATGGAGTGATTATGATGAAGCACTCACAATGGAGTCTACACAATGCTGAGCTCACAGTGAAGTGCCTATAAAGGAGAGCTCACAACAGAGTGCACCAAATGGAGAGCTTAAAATGAAGTGCACATAATGGAGAATTCACATTGGATTATACACAATAGAGAGCTGATTACAATGGCGTTTACAATGGAGTGCTCATAATGGAGATCTCACAATAGAATGTTTGTGATGGAGCATTCATAATAGAGTGTACACAATGAGGAGCTCAGAATATAGTGCACATAACAGAGTGCCCACAATGGAGTGCACACAATGGAATGCTCACAATGGATTGTACACATTAGAGAGCTCAATGGAGTATACACAATGGAGATCTCACAATAGAGTGCACATAATGGAGAGCTCACAATGGAGGTCTTTGGGTTCATCCAATACTTGTGAGGGGCACAATGTGCACAATGGAGAAGTCAAGACTGAATCCAAATAATAGCTCAAAATGGATTACATACAATGGAGAAGGTCACAATGGAGTGCTTAAAATAAAGAACACAAATAGAGTACACAATGGAGTGCACAAAATGAAATGCTCACTATGGATTGCAGACTTTTTATTTTATGTATTTCACATTGTTTATGCAGTGGCCGGGTTTGGGGTGGCCCCAACGCTACGCTGGGTCCCCCGGACACCGTCGAGGTGTCACCACATGTTGCTGCTCTCCAGAAGGGATGGTAAGGCGTGGTGCACCCCAATGGGAAATAAGTCCAGAGAGTCAGGGTCTGCAGTAAACCAGGGTGCTTCTTTATTGGAGGAATTCAGGTACAAAACAATACAGGTGAGGCACTGGGCTGACTTCTCCAGTCTCCTCCCTGACAGAAGAAGGGTTTAATGCTGAGGAAAGGCCTGAGCTAGCTGTCCCTCTTTCTCTTCAGAAGGCAGGTACCCTGGTCCAAGGCTGGTGATCCAGGGTCTGTGGAAGCGTATCCCCGTCTCAGCGTCTTCTTCTGGTCACTCAGTACTCTGGCAGAAGGGTTTGATGCTTAGGAAAGGCCTGAGCTAGATGTCCCTGTCTCTCTCAAAAGGCTGGCATCCTGGTCAAGGGCCCACGATCTGTAGCTCAGTAGTTTGGGTGGCTCTTTGGTCACAGGGCTAGTGACCCATGGTCTGTGGCTCAGCGTCCCCATCTCAGCGTCTTCTTCTGGTCACTCATGCAGGCTGGCATGAGTCTTCCCTCCAAGCACTGGTCCCTAACTGTAGCACACTAGGGGCTCTGACTGCTCTCCTTATATAGAGTTTTTGCTAGACTAGAACCTGTATGGAGTGGAGAAACTCAGCACAAACAGATACACGGTTTCAGCTCCCGTCTGCTATAGACTTACATTAAAGCTTCAATAATACTCAATGGCAATGACACAGCAGGTTTTCCAGACAAAAACAAGTTTCCAGACATAACAACATAGCTGAAACCAGACATTTAAAAGGTCAGGCTGTCTGCTTTTGGTGGTAAACAAGTCTGGGAGTTTTCCCTCCCAAACATGGTCTTCTTTAAACCCTATGGCAGCTATGGAAAATTGCCAGCTTCTCATTCAAAGCCCTAACAGTCTCTCAGTATTCATTAACCCTTTAAATACAGTGATAATGAACAGGATATATATCACAACATATAAAATGCAGGTACACAGTATTAAACAGTATAAGTTAACTTTTTCAAGAGAAATAAAGTAAGAAGTTTTAACTTTGCATAGGGGATATAGGCAAATGTCCACAAATGTCCAAATGTCAAAGTACTCCCTGCTCTAGGGCACTACATTTATATAGCACCAACATACTCAGCAATGCTTTACCTGGATAGTCACCATTCGTCTATAGTGGGGCTAACAAATTAATTTCTCTATCTGAGACACATGCACACACTAGGGACAACGGAATGCCCACAAAGGAGTGCACATTATAATTTGCTTAAAATAGAGTGCTCAAGACATAGTGCTCACAATACAGGGAGTGCAGAATTATTAGGCAAATGAGTATTTTGACCACATCATCCTCTTTATGCATGTTGTCTTACTCCAAGCTGTATAGGCTCGAAAGCCTACTACCAATTAAGCATATTAGGTGATGTGCATCTCTGTAATGAGAAGGGGTGTGGTCTAATGACATCAACACCCTATATCAGGTGTGCATAATTATTAGGCAACTTCCTTTCCTTTGGCAAAATGGGTCAAAAGAAGGACTTGACAGGCTCAGAAAAGTCAAAAATAGTGAGATATCTTGCAGAGGGATCCAGCACTCTTAAAATTGCAAAGCTTCTGAAGCGTGATCATCGAACAATCAAGCGTTTCATTCAAAATAGTCAACAGGGTCGCAAGAAGCGTGTGGAAAAACCAAGGCGCAAAATAACTGCCCATGAACTGAGAAAAGTCAAGCGTGCAGCTGCCAAGATGCCACTTGCCACCAGTTTGGCCATATTTCAGAGCTGCAACATCACTGGAGTGCCTAAAAGCACAAGGTGTGCAATACTCAGAGACATGGCCAAGGTAAGAAAGGCTGAAAGACGACCACCACTGAACAAGACACACAAGCTGAAACGTCAAGACTGGGCCAAGAAATATCTCAAGACTGATTTTTCTAAGGTTTTATGGACTGATGAAATGAGAGTGAGTCTTGATGGGCCAGATGGATGGGCCCGTGGCTGGATTGGTAAAGGGCAGAGAGCTCCAGTCCGACTCAGACGCCAGCAAGGTGGAGGTGGAGTACTGGTTTGGGCTGGTATCATCAAAGATGAGCTTGTGGGGCCTTTTCGGGTTGAGGATGGAGTCAAGCTCAACTCCCAGTCCTACTGCCAGTTTCTGGAAGACACCTTCTTCAAGCAGTGGTACAGGAAGAAGTCTGCATCCTTCAAGAAAAACATGATTTTCATGCAGGACAATGCTCCATCACACGCGTCCAAGTACTCCACAGCGTGGCTGGCAAGAAAGGGTATAAAAGAAGAAAATCTAATGACATGGCCTCCTTGTTCACCTGATCTGAACCCCATTGAGAACCTCTGGTCCATCATCAAATGTGAGATTTACAAGGAGGGAAAACAGTACACCTCTCTGAACAGTGTCTGGGAGGCTGTGGTTGCTGCTGCACGCAATGTTGATGGTGAACAGATCAAAACACTGACAGAATCCATGGATGGCAGGCTTTTGAGTGTCCTTGCAAAGAAAGGTGGCTATATTGGTCACTGATTTGTTTTTGTTTTGTTTTTGAATGTCAGAAATGTATATTTGTGAATGTTGAGATGTTATATTGGTTTCACTGGTAAAAATAAATAATTGAAATGGGTATATATTTGTTTTTTGTTAAGTTGCCTAATAATTATGCACAGTAATAGTCACCTGCACACACAGATATCCCCCTAAAATAGCTAAAACTAAAAACAAACTAAAAACTACTTCCAAAAATATTCAGCTTTGATATTGAGTTTTTTGGGTTCATTGAGAACATGGTTGTTGTTCAATAATAAAATTAATCCTCAAAAATACAACTTGCCTAATAATTCTGCACTCCCTGTAGAGTGCTGAAGATGGTGTGCTCCCAATAGAGTGCTCAAAGCACAGTGCTCACAATAGAGTGCTCAAGACATAATAAACACAGTAAAGTGATCCAGACGTAGTGGTTAGGGATGAGCGAATCGACTTCGGATGAAACATTCAAAGTCGATTCGCATAAAACTTCGTTCTAATACTGTAGGGAGCAGGAGCTCCCTACAGTATTAGAATGTATTGGCTCCGATGAGCCAAAGTTACCACTTGGAACCGAACCTGAGTTCGGGAAATGGTTTTTTACAGTACAAATTAATTCATGAAGTTATTACCCGAAGTCTCGCGAGACTTCGCGAAGCAATAACTTCAGCTCATTGAAGACAATGCTTTCTAATACTGTATGGAGCTCCTGCTCTGTACAGTATTAGAACGAAGTTTTATGCGAATCGACAGGATTTTTCATCCGAAGTCGATTCTCTCATCCCTAGTAGTGGTCACAGTGGAGTGCACGCAATGGAATGCTCACTATAAGATAACCACAATGAAGTGCGCAGTGGGCTTCAGTGCTCAGCAGAGGAGCTATAAATGTCCCTCTTTGGCCAACTGTAACATTGATGAGACAACATATGTTAACATGCAGAATACTGCAAAAAGTGCGGAGAATTCTCATAAAAAATATTTGCAATATATGAAGGAGTTCACTGGTTCCTGCAATAGTGACTGTATGCATAGACAATACCAACATGGTTGCTAATGTTTTTGTGATGCACTCTATGGAGTAAGTGTTATTGACTCATGAGGATAAATGATCCCCACTGCTCAATGTAAAATACGTTTCCGTTTCACTTATGTTGGTAATCCTGTCCTCGTGGGCTCACATTATAATTGATAAAAACCAAAATTTGAAATATATTTACATTTGATATTCCCAGTTGCCTTTGATGATATGTACTTCTTTACCATGCAGAGGATGTCTAATGTATGGTATTAGTCTGCCCACTAACATTGCTGACTTATAGCTTTACACTGAAATCAATTTAAATACTATGGACTAATGGAATTGAAGATATCTTTTGCCTCTGCAGCTTCATGAATGTTTCCATCAGTGGCGTACATAGAGAAGTAAGGGCCCCATAGAAAGGATCAAACTAGGACCCCAAACAGAGGACAGAAGGGTTTCCGCCTAAACCCCTTTCAGTGACCCCTGGGCCATTTTTTCCACTGCCTTGTTTGCTAAAAGTTGTTCCTTTAGAGGGTGGAGTACTGACCAAGTTTTCACCCCCAGTAGAAGAGGAGATGATCCCAACTGGGCCCCCTCTTGCCCTGGGCCCCATAGCAGTCGCATGGTCTGCCACTATGGTAGTTATGCCCCTGGTTTCCATGCTGCTGGAGAAAATTAGCTCAGAAAACTATCATAGTGACAGGTTCACTTTAGTATATGGCATCTGTATAATACCCTATTTACCTGTATTTACCAAGTTTAACCTCTTGGAACACATGACGTACCAGTATGTCATGATGTCACGGTAGTTAAGGACACATGACGTACTAGTACATCATGTGTATTTCCGATCACCACCGTGCGGCAGGCGGTGATCGGAACTGGGTGCCTGCTGAAATCAATCAGTAGGCACTCTGGGACAATGCTGAGGGGGGTCCTGTGACCCCCAGTATCGGCGATCGCTGCAAACCGCAGGTCAATTCAGACCTGCGGTTTGCAGTGCTGTCGGAAGTTTCTGATCAGAAAGTTTCTGATCAGAAACTTTAAAATGACCTAAACTTTCATTTTTACCCCCCCCTTGCAGCCCTCATTATCTGCTGGCGGGCTGTGCAGGGGGGGAGGTGCGGGAGGTGAATACCGTAAAAACCCCTCAGGTGAATACCGTAAAAAATAAATTAAAAAAACGGTGTAAAAAAAGCCATTTTTTGTCACCTTACATGACAAAAAGTGTAATAGCAAGCGATCAAAAAGTCATACACACCCCAAAATAGTGCCAATCAAACCATCATCTCATCTCGCAAAAATCATACCCTACCCAAGATAATCGCCCATAAACTGAAAAAACTATGGCTCTCGGACTATGGAGACACTAAAACATGATTTATTTTGTTTCAAAAATGAAATAATTGTGTAAAACTTACATAATTAGACATATTACGTATCGCCTCGTCCTTAATAATCTGCTCTATAAAAATACCACATGATCTAACCTGTCAGATGAATGTTGGAAAATAACAAAAAATAAAAACGGTGCCAAAACAGCTATTTCTTGTTACCTTGCCTCACAAAAAGTGTAATATAGAGCAACCAAAAATCATATGTACCCTAAAATAGTACCAACAAAACTGCCACCCTATCCTGTAGTTTCCAAAATGGGGTCACTTTTTTGGAGTTTCTACTCTAGGGGTGCATCAGGGGGGCTTCAAATGGGACATGGTGTCAAAAAACAGTCCAGCAAAATCTGCCTTCCAAAAACCGTATGGCATTCCTTTCCTTCTACGCCCTGCCGTGTGCCCGTACAGCAGTTTACGGCCACATATGGGGTGTTTCTGTAAACTACAGAATCAGGACCATAAATATTAAGTTGTGTTTAGCTGTTAACCCTTGCTTTGTAACTGGAAAAAATTGATTCAAATGGAAAATCTGCCAAAAAAGTGAAATTTTGAAATTGTATCTCTATTTTCCATAAATTCTTGCGGAACACCTAAAGGGTTAACAAAGTTTGTAAAATCAGTTTTGAATACTTGAGGGGTGTAGTTTGTAAAATGGGGTAATTTTTGGGTGGTTTCTATTATGTAAGCCTCACAAAGTGACTTCAGACCTGAACTGGTCCTGAAAAAGTGGGTTTTAGAAACTTTCAGAAAAATTTCAAGATTTGCTTCTAAACTTCTAAGCCTTGTAACGTCCCCAAAAAATAAAATGGCAATCACAAAATGATCCAAACATGAAGTAGACATATGGGGAATGTAAATTAATAACTATTTTTGGAGGTATTACTATGTATTATAGAAGTAGAGATATTGAAACTTGGATATTTGCAAATTTTTAAAAATATTTGGTAAATTTGGTATTTTTTTTATAAATGAAATTATTATTTTTTTTACTCCATTTTACCAATGTCATGAAGTACAATATGTGACGAAAAAACATACTCAGAATGGCCTGGATAAGTAAAAGCGTTTTAAAGTTATTCACACATAAAATGACACTGATTTGCAAAAAATGGCATGGTCCTTAACCACCTCCGGACCGCCTAACGCAGGATCGCGTTCCGGAGGTGGCAGCCCTGCGCAGAGTCACGCATATATGCGTCATCTCGCGATGGCCGAGATTTCCTGTGAACGCGCGCACACAGGCGCGCGCGCTCACAGGAACGGAAGGTAAGAGAGTTGATCTCCAGCCTGCCAGCGGCGATCGTTCGCTGGCAGGCTGGAGATGTGTTTTTTTTAACCCCTAACAGGTATATTAGACGCTGTTTTGATAACAGCGTCTAATATACCTGCTACCTGGTCCTCTGGTGGTCCCCTTTGTTTGGATCGACCACCAGAGGACACAGGTAGCTCAGTAAAGTAGCACCAAGCACCACTACACTACACTACAGCCCCCCCGTCACTTATTAACCCCTTATTAGCCCCTGATCACCCCATATAGACTCCCTGATCACCCCCCTGTCATTGATTACCCCCCTGTAAAGCTCCATTCAGATGTCCGCATGATTTTTACGGATCCACTGATAGATGGATCGGATCCGCAAAACGCATCCGGACGTCTGAATGAAGCCTTACAGGGGCGTGATCAATGACTGTGGTTATCACCCCATATAGACTCCCTGATCACCCCCCCTGTCATTGATTACACCCCTGTCATTGATCAACCCCCTGTAAAGCTCCATTCAGACGTCCGCATGATTTTTACGGATCCACTGATAGATGGATCGGATCCGCAAAACGCATCCGGACGTCTGAATGAAGCCTTACAGGGGCGTGATCAATGACTGTGGTGATCACCCCATATAGACTCCCTGATCACCCCCCTGTAAAGCTCCATTCAGATGTCCGCATGATTTTTACGGATGCACTGATAGATGGATCCGATCCGCAAAACGCATCCAGACGTCTGAATGAAGCCTTACAGGGGCATGATCAATGACTGTGGTGATCACCCCATATAGACTCCCTGATCACCCCCCTGTAAAGCTCCATTCAGATGTCCGCATGATTTTTACGGATGCACTGATAGATGGATCCGATCCGCAAAACGCATCCGGACGTCTGAATGAAGCCTTACAGGGGCATGATCAATGACTGTGGTGATCACCCCATATAGACTCCCTGATCACCCCCCTGTAAAGCTCCATTCAGATGTCCGCATGATTTTTACGGATGCACTGATAGATGGATCCGATCCGCCAAACGCATCCGGACGTCTGAATGAAGCCTTACAGGGGCATGATCAATGACTGTGGTGATCACCCCATATAGACTCCCTGATCACCCCCCTGTCATTGATTACCCCCCTGTAAAGCTCCATTCAGATGTCCGCATGATTTTTACGGATGCACTGATAGATGGATCGGATCCGCAAAACGCATCCGGACGTCTGAATGAAGCCTTACAGGGGCGTGATCAATGACTGTGGTGATCACCCCATATAGACTCCCTGATCACCCCCCTGTCATTGATTACCCCCCTGTCATTGATTACCCCCCTGTAAAGCTCCATTCAGACGTCCGCATGATTTTTACGGATCCACTGATAGATGGATCGGATCCGCAAAACGCATCCGGACGTCTGAATGAAGCCTTACAGGGGCGTGATCAATGACTGTGGTGATCACCCCATATAGACTCCCTGATCACCCCCCTGTCATTGATCACCACCCCTGTCATTGATCACTCCCCCTGTCATTGATCACCCCCCTGTCATTGATCACCCCCCTGTCATTGATCACCCCCCTGTCATTGATCAACCCCCCTGTCATTGATCACCCCCCTGTCATTGATCACCCCCCTGTAAGGCTCCATTCAGACATTTTTTTGGCCCAAGTTAGCGGAATTATTTTTTTTTTTCTTACAAAGTCTCATATTCCACTAACTTGTGTCAAAAAATAAAATCTCACATGAACTCACCATACCCCTCACGGAAACCAAATGCGTAAAATTTTTTAGACATTTATATTCCAGACTTCTTCTCACGCTTTAGGGCCCCTAGAATGCCAGGGCAGTATAAATACCCCACATGTGACCCCATTTCGGAAAGAAGACACCCCCAGGTATTCCGTGAGGGGCATATTGAGTCCATGAAAGATTGAAATTTTTGTCCCAAGTTAGCGGAACGGGAGACTTTGTGAGAAAAAAATGAAAAATATCAATTTCCGCTAACTTGTGCCAAAAAAAAATAATTTCTATGAACTCGCCATGCCCCTCATTGAATACCTTGGGGTGTCTTCTTTCCAAAATGGGGTCACATGTGGGGTATTTATACTGCCCTGGCATTCTAGGGGCCCCAAAGCGTGAGAAGAAGTTTGGTATCCAAATATCTAAAAATGCCCTCCTAAAAGGAATTTGGGCCCCTTTGCGCATCTAGGCTGCAAAAAAGTGTCACACATCTTGTATCGCCGTACTCAGGAGAAGTTGGGGAATGTGTTTTGGGGTGTCATTTTACATATACCCATGCTGGGTGAGATAAATATCTTGGTCAAATGCCAACTTTGTATAAAAAAATGGGAAAAGTTGTCTTTTGCCAAGATATTTCTCTCACCCAGCAAGGGTATATGTAAAATGACACCCCAAAACACATTCCCCAACTTCTCCTGAATACGGCGATACCACATGTGTGACACTTTTTTGCAGCCTAGGTGGGCAAAGGGGCCCATATTCCAAAGAGCACCTTTAGGATTTCACAGGTCATTTACCTACTTACCACACATTAGGGCCCCTGGAAAATGCCAGGGCAGTATAACTACCCCACAAGTGACCCCATTTTGGAAAGAAGACACCCCAAGGTATTCCGTGAGGGGCATGGCGAGTTCCTAGAATTTTTTATTTTTTGTCACAAGTTAGTGGAAAATGCTGATTTTTTTTTTTTTTTTTTCATACAAAGTCTCATATTCCACTAACTTGTGACTAAAAATAAAAACTTCCATGAACTCACTATGCCCATCAGCGAATACCTTGGGGTCTCTTCTTTCCAAAATGGGGTCACTTGTGGGGTAGTTATACTGCCCTGGCATTCTAGGGGCCCAAATGTGTGGTAAGGAGTTTGAAATCAAATTCTGTAAAAAATGACCTGTGAAATCCGAAAGGTGCTCTTTGGAATATGGGCCCCTTTGCCCACCTAGGCTGCAAAAAAGTGTCACACATCTGGTATCTCCGTACTCAGGAGAAGGTGGGGAATGTGTTTTGGGGTGTCATTTTACATATACCCATGCTGGGTGAGAGAAATATCTTGGCAAAAGACAACTTTTCCCATTTTTTTATACAAAGTTGGCATTTGACCAAGATATTTATCTCACCCAGCATGGGTATATGTAAAAAGACACCCCAAAACACATTCCCCACCTTCTCCTGAGTACGGAGATACCAGATGTGTGACACTTTTTTGCAGCCTAGGTGGGCAAAGGGGCCCATATTCCAAAGAGCACCTTTCGGATTTCACAGGTCATTTTTTACAGAATTTGATTTCAAACTCCTTACCACACATTTGGGCCCCTAGAATGCCAGGGCAGTATAACTACCCCACAAGTGACCCCATTTTGGAAAGAAGAGACCCCAAGGTATTCGCTGATGGGCATAGTGAGTTCATAGAACTTTTTATTTTTTGTCACAAGTTAGTGGAATATGAGACTTTGTAAGAAAAAAAAAAAAAAAAATCATCATTTTCCGCTAACTTGTGACAAAAAATAAAAAGTTCTATGAACTCACTATGCCCATCAGCGAATACCTTAGGGTGTGTACTTTCCGAAATGGGGTCATTTGTGGGGTGTTTGTACTGTCTGGGCATTGTAGAACCACAGGAAACAGGACAGGTGCTCAGAAAGTCAGAGCTGCTTCAAAAAGCGGAAATTCACATTTTTGTACCATAGTTTGTAAACGCTATAACTTTTACCCAAACCATTTTTTTTTTTACCCAAACATTTTTTTTTTATCAAAGACATGTAGAACAATAAATTTAGAGCAAAATTTATATATGGATGTAGTTTTTTTTTGCAAAATTTGACAACTGAAAGTGAAAAATGTCATTTTTTTGCAAAAAAATCGTTAAATTTCGATTAATAACAAAAAAAGTAAAAATGTCAGCAGCAAAGAAATACCACCAAATGAAAGCTCTATTAGTGAGAAGAAAAGGAGGTAAAATTCATTTGGGTGGTAAGTTGCATGACTGAGCAATAAACGGTGAAAGTAGTGTAGGTCAGAAGTGTAAAAAGTGGCCTGGTCTTTCAGGGTGTTTAAGCACTGGGGGCTGAAGTGGTTAAAGTGAAAATGAGCCCGGTCCTTAACCTCTTCAGGACACAGGGCGTACAGGTACGCCCTGATGTCCTGGTACTTAAGGACACAGGGCGCACCTGTACGCCCTGTGTATTTCTGATCACCGCCGCGCGGCGGACGGTGATCGGAAGCCGGTGCCTGCTCAAATCATTGAGCAGGCACCTCGGCTAAATGCGCGGGGGGGGGGGTCCCGTGACCCCCCCATGTCGGCGATCGCTGAAAACCGCAGGTCAATTCAGACCAGCGGTTTGCCACTTTTACCTATTGCGGTGGCGGCGGGCGGCGTTGCCATCGGGTCCCCCTGTAGGGGGGACCCGATGGCATGGAAGGCAGCGCGATGCCTAAGGAAGGCATCGCGCTGCCTTCCGGTGATGAGCCTGTGAGATCCAGCCCCCTGGATCTCACAGGCTGGAAGCTGTATGAGTAATACACACAGTATTACTCATACAGCCAATGCATTCCAATACAGAAGTATTGGAATGCATTGTAAAGGATCAGACCCCCAAAAGTTAAAGTCCCAAAGTGGGACAAAAAATAAAGTGAAAAAAAAGTTGAAAAAATAAAGTTTTACCCCCAAATATTTTAAGTTTCAAGTAAAAATAAACAAAAACGTCATTTTCCCCAAATAAAGTTAAAAAAATAGGTAAAAAAAATAGACATATTAGGTATCACCCCATGCGTATCGACCGGCTCTATAAACATATCACATGACCTAACCCCTCAGATGAACACCGTAAAAAATAAAAAATAAAAACTGTGCTAAATAAACCATTTTATTGTCACCTTACATCACAAAAAGTACAACAGCAAGCGATCAAAAAGGCGTACGCCCACCAAAATAGTACCAATCTAACCGTCACCTCATCCCGCAAAAAATGAGCCCCTACCTGAGACAATCTCACAAAAAATAAATAAACTATGGCTCAGAATATGGAGACACTAAAACATCATTTTTTTTGTTTTAAAAAAGCTGTTATTGTGTAGAACTTACATAAATAAATAAAAAGTATACATATTAGGTATTGCCGCGTCCGTATCGACCGGCTCTTTAAAAATATCACATGACCTAACCCCTCAGATGAACACCGTAAAAAATAAAAAATAAAAACTGTGCTAAATAAACCGTTTTTTGTCACCTTACATCACAAAAAGTGTAATAGCAAGCGATCAAAAAGTCATATGCACCCTAAAATAGTGCTAATCAAACCGTCATCTCATCCCTCAAAAAATGAGACCCTACCTAAGATAATCGTCCCAAAAACTGAAAAAACTATGGCTCTCAGAATATGGAGACACTAAAACATGATTTTCTTTTTTGTTTCAAAAATTATATTATTGTGTAAAACTTACATAAATAAAAAAAAGGATACATATTAGGTATCGACACGTCCGTATCGACTGGCTCTATAAAAATATCACATGACCTAACCCCTCAGATGAACACTGTAAAAAATCAAACCGTCATCTCATCCCGCAAAAAATGAGACCCTACCTAAGATAATCGCCTTAAAAACTGAAAAAACTATGGATCTCAGACTATGGAAACACTAAAACATGATTTTTTTTTTGTTTCAAAAATGAAATCATTGTGTAAAACTTACATAAATAAAAAAAAGGATACATATTAGGTATCGCCGCGTCCGTAATAAGTTACTCTATAAAAATATCACATGACCTAACCCCTCAGGTTAACACCGTAACACCGTAAAAAAATAGAAATAAAAACGGTGTAAAAAAAGCCATTTTTTGTCATCTTACATCACAAAAAGTGTAATAGCAAGCGATCAAAAAGTCATATGCACCCCAAAATAGTGCCAATCAAACCATCATCTTATCCCACAAAAAATGAGACCCTACCTAAGATAATCGCCCAAAAACGGAAAAAACTATGGCTCTTAGACTATGGAGACACTAAAACATGATTTTTTTGGTTTCAAAAATGAAATCATTGTGTAAAACTTACATAAATAAAAAAATTGTATACATATTAGGTATTGCCGTGTCCGTGACAACCTGCCCTTTAAAAATACCACATGATCTAACAGCTATTTCTTGTTACCTTGCCTCACAAAAAGTGTAATATAGAGCAACCAAAAATCATATGTACCCTAAACTAGTACCAACAAAACTTCCACCCTATCCCGTAGTTTCTAAAATGGGGTCACTTTTTTGGAGTTTCTACTCTAGGGGTGCATCAGGGGGGCTTCAAATGGGACATGGTGTAAAAAAAAACAGTCTAGCAAAATCTGCCTTCCAAAAACCGTATGGCATTCCTTTCCTTCTGCGCCCTGCAATGTGCCCGTACAGCGGTTTACGACCACATATGGGGTGTTTATGTAAAATAAGGAATCAGGGCCATAAATATTGAGTTTTGTTTGGCTGTTAACCCTTGCTTTGTAACTGGAAAAAAAATATTAAAATGAAAAATCTGCCAAAAAAGTGAAATTTTGAAATTGTATCTCTATTTTCTATTAATTCTTGTGGAACACCTAAAGAGTTAACGACGTTTGTAAAATCAGTTTTGAATACCTTGAGGGGTGTAGTTTCTTAGATGGGGTCACTTTTATGGAGTTTCTACTCTAGGGGTGCATCAGAGGGGCTTCAAATGGGACATGGTGTAAAAAAAAACAGTCCAGCAAAACTGCCTTCCAAAAACCGTATGGCATTCCTTTCCTTCTGCGCCCTGCCGTGTGTCCATACAGCAGTTTACGACCACATATGGGATGTTTCTGTAAACTACAGAATCAGGGCCATAAATATTGAGTTTTGTTTGGCTGTTAACCCTTGCTTTGTAACTGGAAAAAAAATATTGAAATGGAAAATCTGCCAAAAAAGTGAAATTTTGAAATTGTATCTCTATTTTCCATTAATTCTTGTGGAACACCTAAAGGGATAGCAACGTCTGTAAAATCAGTTTTGAATACCTTGAGGGGTGTAGTTTCTAGACTGGGGTAATTTTTGGGTGGTTTCTATTATGTAAGCCTCACAAAGTGACTTCAGACCTGAACTGGTCCTTAATAAGTTGGTTTTTGAAAATCTCTGAGAAATTTCAAGATTTACTTCTAAACTTCTAAGCCTTGTAACGTCCCCCAAAAATAAAATGTCATTCCCAAAATGATCCTAACATGAAGTAGAAATATGGGGAATGTAAAGTAATAACTATTTTTGTAGGTATTACTATGTATTATAGAAGTAGAGAAATGAATACTTGGAAATTTGCAAATGTTTCCAAATTTTTGGCAAATTGTATTTTTTTATAAATAAAAATGTTTTTTTTTTTACTCCATTTTACCAGTGTCATGAAGTACAATATGTGACGAAAAAACAATCTCAGAATGGCCTGGATAAGTCAAAGCGTTTTAAAGTTATCACCACTTAAAGTGACACTGGTCAGATTTGCAAAAAATGGCCTGGTCCTTAAGGTGAAATAAGGCTGTGTCCTTAAGGAGTTAAAGGGTTAAAAGGTCACTAACCTTTCAACAAATTTTGCATAAATCAATAGTACAGGTGAGTATAAGAAACTTTGTAATGTATCTTATCAGATTAAAATGCCTCTTTCTCCTTCTAGCAGCTCATTTGTCCTACTCCTCCCCTCTCAATACACTTCTATAGGCGGCTGTAATCTGATCCATCAGTGAGCTGATGGTCTGTGTCCTCTCTCAAGATGGATTTAGCTGAGAATTCAGAGTGAAATGTCTGATAAGAGGAATAACGACCACAGTGACAGTTGCGCTTTAGTATATGGCGTCTGTCTCCTTTACCAAGACAGATTTAGTGGAGAATTCAGAGCAAAGAGCATGATAAGAGGAGAAAGAGGCATTTTTCTCTGCTAAAAGTTTGTCTTAAAGGGATTTTCCTGTTTTATTACAAAGCTTAAAGGCTATGGACACTTTTAACATGGGAAAAATGATTTTTTTAAATACACGTTAGTGTTTACCTAAAAAAAAGGACTATTGTTCAGTCTGCAATCTTCATTCTTTCATTATTTTTCAGACTGCCTGATATTCAGCATTCACAACCAGCTCCTAGTTTCATACTTTTCTCATGTGGACTTGTTGTTCCTCTCAGTAATACATGCTGAATGTGTGATCTGTGGGCCCAGGATGCTGCTCTCTTCACAAACTCTCATGTATCAGAGCTTCAGTCTTATACTTCTACATCTCATGAGGGATCTTCCTTCACATGTAATGACAGTTACTGATGCTGAGGAGTGTGTCATTCTCTCTCATTCTCTCTCTCTCTCTCTCTCTCTCTCTCTCTCTCTCAATCTCTCTCTCTCTGGTAGTTTGCTACAGTGTATCACTCTGGAGTCTGCTCACAGAGAATTGCTTAGAGATGGGATACAACTGTACCAACGTCTCATTTACTAATCGCAAAAAAATCTTGAAAATGGTGATGAAGTGAACCCTAAAGTTAGAAAGTAGCCTATAGCAGACCGGCTCCCCCTCTCATCCCCAGTCGCCAGATGTTATGATTCGCGAAACGGTGGGGGTTTTGATTGGTGGGGGGTCTGAGTGCTAAGACCTCCTCCACAAATCATTAGAATGAGGAGAAAGAGGCACTTACACAGAGCGATGTCTCTCCCCGCTGCAAGACACGGGTGAAATAGCAAGTCCATGGGCCCATCTCGAGTCCGTCTCCTGAAACGAGGAGAGACATCGCCCTGTGCCAGCACCTCTCTCTCCCCATTCTAGCAATCTGTTGGGATCTCAGCACTGGGACTCCCATCAATCAAAACCTATGAGATATTTAAAAATCTGCTTTATTTATGGAAAACCGGAGAATTTCTTTAAGACTCAACGGCCCAGATTTACTAATGTGCCTGCACTTCGAATCTGTCTAAAAAAGGTGATGCAATTTGGCGCAAATCGGTTTTCTTTATTGTTTTTCAACTTGCTCAAAAAAGTGATGGGCCTAGTGGTAAGGGGGGGGGGGCTTAGTCAGAAAGGGTCAGGGCCCAAAATTCTTGCGTGAAATTCAATTTCCAACTAATAGCTAGTATAAAGTTATGCAAAAGTGTCTATCCCTACATCACAGTGATTCGCCAGCCTGAGCCCCTGTGATAAATCTAGCGCCGGTCTAGACAGCCGGTTTAAGTTTACGCCATCTGTAGGCTTAGTAAATCTGCCCCATTGTTACAGGGATATGTCATTTCAACTCACACACTTAGCTGACCCTGTAACTAGGTAATTCAAAGACCTATGATGTCACAGTGATGTCATGGTCTTCCCAATGTCACAGTGCGCCTTTTCATTCCGCCGAGGACAGAAGCGTAACTTAAAGCTTCTGGGTTCCAATGAAAACTTTCCCCATACCTACTGTGTGCTAGTAATGGCATCTTCTTATGTAGCAGAGGGGCCATAGATGTATCTACCCGGGTAGCAGACATAGTAGTTGCTATGGGGTCCAACAATTAGGGGGCCAATCTCAACTCAACAGGTGCAGCTAGTGGTGAAATGTATGCAAGGAGGCATAGAAAACTGAAACTGTTCCCATTCTAAATTTTCATGATTACCCTGTGAGCAGAGTGTCTATTATCTCTGTACTGTGACATCATTGTGTTCATTTTTTCTGCACTGTGACATCACTGTGTGCATTACCCCTCTACTGTGACATTACTGTGTGCCTTTTCCTACTATTAAAACTTCGCTGTCTTAATTTTCCAATTATAATTACCATCATATAATTATCCCTGTGTTGTGACCAGGGCCGGTTTTAGACAAAATGTGGCCCTGGGCAAAATCGAGAGGGGGCCCACATCTTGTAATAATGGGCTAAAAACAACTGTTTGAGAAGACGGTGCGAGCTGTTCACTGCTGCTGTCCCATAGACATACAGCAGCGGACAGGAAGAGAGAAGGAAGACGGCACATGCGCACAGCGCACGCCGTCTCCTCAAATAGCTGATCGTCGGGAGTGCTGGTTGTCAGACCCCGCTGGTCTAATAATGATGATAGGTCATCAATATGAAAAAACCCGGAGAACCTCTTGAAGCTTCCCCCAATACTGTGCCTGTTCTGCTCCCCCCCATGTCCACAAACACTATACTATACACCCAGACTGCCCTCATTAGTAATGGTGCCCCCAATAGTGATAATACTCCCCAAGGTAGCCCCCATTAGTAGCAATGCCCTCCATATTGCGTCAAATAATAATAACGCCCCTACAGTACTCTAGTAGTAATAAGATAACCATAATGCTCCCAGTGGCTCTAATGTCCCCCTGTAGTGCCCCCCACTAGTTCCAATATATAATGCTTCCCCCCATAGTGCCAATATACACTCACCTAAAGAATTATTAGGAACACCATACTAATACGGTGTTGGACCCCCTTTTGCCTTCAGAACTGCCTTAATTCTACGTGGCATTGATTCAACAAGGTGCTGATAGCATTCTTTAGAAATGTTGGCCCATATTGATAGGATAGCATCTTGCAGTTGATGGAGATTTGAGGGATGCACATCCAGGGCACGAAGCTCCCGTTCCACCATATCCCAAAGATGCTCTATTGGGTTGAGATCTGGTGACTGTGGGGCCATTTTAGTACAGTGAACTCATTGTCATGTTCAAGAAACCAATTTGAAATGATTCGAGCTTTGTGACATGGTGCATTATCCTGCTGGAAGTAGCCATCAGAGGATGGATACATGTTCTCATTCTGTTTATGCCAAATTCGGACTCTACCATTTGAATGTCTCAACAGAAATCGAGACTCATCAGACCAGGCAACATTTTTCCAGTCTTCAACAGTCCAATTTTGGTGAGCTCGTGCAAATTGTAGCCTCTTTTTCCTATTTGTAGTGGAGATGAGTGGTACCCGGTGGGGTCTTCTGCTGTTGTAGCCCATCCGCCTCAAGGTTGTGCGTGTTGTGGCTTCACAAATGCTTTGCTGCATACCTCGGTTGTAACGAGTGGTTATTTCAGTCAACGTTGCTCCTCAATCAGCTTGAATCAGTCGGCCCATTCTCCTCTGACCTCTAGCATCCACAAGGCATTTTTGCCCACAGGACTGCCGCATACTGGATGTTTTTCCCTTTTCACACCATTCTTTGTAAACCCTAGAAATGGTTGTGCGTGAAAATCCCAGTAACTGAGCAGATTGTGAAATCCTCAGACCGGCCCGTCTGGCACCAACAGCCATGCCACGCTCAAAATTGCTTAAATCACCTTTCTTTCCCATTCTGACATTCAGTTTGGAGTTCAGGAGATTGTCTTGACCAGGACCACAACCCTAAATGCATTGAAGCAACTGCCATGTGATTGGTTGACTAGATAATTGCATTAATGAGAAATAGAACAGGTGTTCCTAATAATTCTTTAGGTGAGTGTATATATAATGTTTCACTGTAGTGCCAGTATATAATGCTCCTCCATTCCTCCGCAGTAGTGCCAGGTATATATAATGATCTCCTTTTCCCCCTTCCCTGGTGCCCCCAGCAGTGTGTACATAATTTTTTTTTTTTTTAAACGCCTCCCTCCCATCCCCCCGCCACTGTCTGCGATGTAGACCACAGTTTTATCTGTGGCCTGTGTTGCTGCGTGCCGATGAATGCGGTCCCAATGACATCACCGCTCCTGCGCCAGGTCTCACGTGATGACGTCATCATGCGAGACCCAGAGCAGGAGGTTGCAGTGATGTCATTGCGGTTTCTTGTCCTGTTTTAATGCCTCAAAGGCTTGAGGCCTAGCGGCCTGAGGCTTGTGAAGTTGGATGGCCATGAGTTCGCCCCCCTTTATGGGTAGCGAAGTGGTGCCCTATCCATCGTCCCAGCGCTAATTCAGAGCACATTACCGCAGGAGGTATAACAGGAGAGGACTATAACTCCCAGCATTTCTAGGCCATTATTATTTAATATCAGAGCACATTATAGGGGGACGTATAAAAAGGTTGGGACTATAACTCTCAGCATGTCCAAGTAGTTATTATGTAATAGAGCACATTATAAGAGGAGGTATACAACTCCCAGCATATCCAAGGTGATATTATATAATAATGGCCTGGACATGCTGAGAGTTGTAGTCCTCTCCTTTTGTAATGTACTCTGATATTACATAACAGAAGGTATAGGAGGAGAGGACTACAACTCCCAGCATTTCCCTGGCTTTAAGGCTACTTTCACACTTGCGGCAGAGTGATCCGGCAAGCAGTTCTGACGCTGGAACTGCCTGTCGGATCAGGCAATCTGTGTGAATACATTGAATCCATACTTCTTCACATGTATGGCTGGTCTTCTTCTTCTTCATTACTTTACTGCACTGCTGAGCTCCGCCTCCTGTTCTGGTCACATGATGGGTGAGGTCACTGCAGGTCCTTCATCCCCCTCTTCTCTGCTGAGCTCCGCCTCCTGTTCTGGTCACATGATGGTGCGGTCACTGCAGGTCCTTCATCCCCGTCTTCTCTGCTGAGCTCCGCCTCCTGCATCTGACATTATCGCAGGTCCTGTCAGCACTTTGGTAATGATTTCTTTTATATGTGAGGAAGGAGACCGTACACTGCATTGTAAAGTGTATCTATTCAGCTGTCCGCCCGTTTTCTTCCTCGGACGTTCAGCTGAACAGCAGCACTGAAGCAGGAGGCCCCTTAGACAATGGGGGCCCTAGGCAATTGCCCAGTTTGCCCCCTTAACACAGGCCCTGGCTGTGACATCACTGTGTGCCTTACCCCTGTACTGTGACATCACTGTTTATTATCTCTGTACTGTGACATCATTGTGTTCATTATTTCTGCACTGTGACATCACTGTGTGTATTATCTCTGTACTGTGACATCACTATTATGTCTGTACTGTGACATCACTGTATACATTATGCCTGAACTGTGATATCACTGTGTGCATTTTCACACTATCATTACTTCGCTGTCTTCATTATGCCATTATAATTACCTCAGCGTGTGCACTATTCCCCTATCATATAATTACCCCTGTACTGTGACATCACAGTTTATTATCCCTGTACTGTGACACCATCGTGCTAATTATGTCTGCACTGTGACATCACTGTGTGCATTTTCCCACTATTATTACTTTGCTGTCTTCGTTATCCCATTATAATGACATCAGTGTGTGCACTATCCCACCATCATCATATAATCATCCCTGTGCTGTGACATCACTGTGGGCATTAACCCTGTGCATTAGGGAAACCATTCATAAACTTCTCTGAAGTCGCTGCTTAAAGTGGTCATGGTGGGGCCACATTCCAAGTTTTGCTATTGAGCCCTATGGCTATTTGTTATGCTTTTGTTTTGAGCCTCTTAGATACCAGGGCCTGGGTGCGACTGCTAATTCTGTCCCTTCAATAGCTATGCCCCTGTCTAGTAATAGCTGGTGCACAGAAATGCACAAAAATCCTACACCATTTGCCTTCATCATACCTACTTGTAATAATATTCATTGCTAAGCCAAAGAAATAGAGGAAAGCATATATAACTATTTTTATAATATTTTTGCCACAATTTCATTTTTAGGCCCAAAATTCTCATAAAAAATTTCATAAGATATCTTTATAGAAAACACATTAGCGGCGCCAATAGAGGGAGCCTACTGAAGATTTTATGCCACTGAACTGAATAGTAAATCTGTCTTCAGCAAGTCTTTGAGCTCCCTCTAGTGGTGGCTGCAGGTAGCCCAAATTATAGCCTATAACTCTATAGCCGTGTGAAGGGAAGCAGAAGATTTGGAGCACTGTATCAGAAAAACACAGCTCCGCTACCTACACACACATATTGGAAAATTAATTGCCATGGGATTAAGGCCCTATTTTGAATAAAAAAAATAAAAAAAAAGATAATAGGTAAAGATATCAAATCTTAGAAATCCTCTCTTGTATGTAATCATTGTGATAATGCATAAATACCAAGCATCTCTTAAATACCAAGATTTTCCTGTCATTTAATAGATTACCAACTCCAAGCCATTAAATCCAGTGATATTCTGAATTACACTTTGCTCCCCCTGGAGAGTATCCGCTTCACAATGATTGATATATTTTCTCAATTACATTGTGGTTTAGATTTTGTTCAAGGTCGTCCCATATCGTGCTCTCGGAAATACCCTCACCGGGAGATTTTTCTTTTTCGTGATCCCTTTCCCCTCCTCTAGTTTCCTGCTCAGTTCCTTTAGACATTGGTCATTGTGTCAGACGTGGCTCTAGATATAATGGCTTCATGCATTTACTCGGTGGACGCCCCTTTGGTTGACTTGCCTCGTCTGTAACTCAATGCTTGGATAAGACGAGATGACGTATCTTGTAGATCTCTTACCCTACCGATTTTTTCATTAGTAGTTTGATGTATTTTTCAGGTTTTTTTTGTGGAGGATTCACATTCTGTCATGCGAGGATCATGGACTCTTGTCTTGTGATGTCTGACTTGTGTCGTTAATTCCGGTATTATGATCCGGCAGAGGATCTCAGTACTGGAATTAAACGGATCCGTTTTGATTTTGCACAGCAGGATGCATCTGGATGCAGTTGTGTGAAATCAAAAAGGAAAAAAACAGATCCGTCACTAAATACATTGAAAGTCAATGGATCTGTCACCATAGCATTACATTGTTTTCAGTGACAGATCCGTTTTTCCATTTATATGACCGGACACAAAAACCGAAGCTTGCAGCGGTTTTGTGTCGGGTCACGAATCGGAAAGCTGACGGAACGGAAGACATCCTGATGCATCCTGAACGGATCTCTTTCCATTCAGAATGCATGAGGACTAAACGGAAACGTTTTTCCCAGTATTGAGATCCTCTGACGGATCTCAATAACAGAATACAACAGCGCAAGGGTGAAAGTAGACTAAATGACAAACCTTCCATGTAACAGATAGATTGCTCCTCTGCTCAGGCTTACAATCATAGGTACAGTGTACCACAATACTTTTCTGTGAGATTTGGAAGCATAATATATAATAATGTGACACAGAAATACAATTTTGTGAATTACAAAAGTACAGACTTTTGACGCAGAGTAATATTTTATTGGACACAGACGGAATTATTTGATGTTTTATTACAAACTTCAAAGGTGTGATACTTGCAAAAGCATTTTGTACTATAAAATATATTGTGTTGTAAAATAACATCCGACAGCAGGATCAACCCTATGCTGTCTGGTAGGCTTGACCCTGCTGAATAAAACGATACCTGTATTGTGAAAATCGGTTGTGCCATTCCTGAGAAAATAGACTCTTAATATTTATGCAAATGAGGGCTTCAGTGCCTCCTGACTCCTCAGTGCTGGCCACACCCCTTGGTGAAGTGAATCCCTCGTCTGCAGAAAGAATAAAAATCTTTTTTCTTGGGAATGTCACAACCAATTTTCACAAGGCAGGTATCGTTTTAATCTGCAGAATGGACCCTGCCAGGCAGTATAACTGGTTTAATAGAGCTGATCCTGCTAACATGTGCCCTTTAAAACCCAGTTCACATCTGTGTTGTTCATTTCTGCTGTTCTGCTCCGTTATTTTGTGTGAATTTTTTTTTTACGGAACCTGGATTGGAGCCTCCAAAGCTGATGTGAACACATGTGCCTAAACCTGTGGTCATACTTGAACTTTTTACAGTACTGTTTCTGTTTTTATCTGCAGCTGACATGAACTGACCATAGCTATAAAAAAAAACCCAACAAAAATGATCCAAAAACTGATAAAGATTTTGCAACTTTAAAGGCGTTCTCCGAGACTGGGGAAAAATAAAAAGAATAACCAGTGCTCCATGTCCAGCAATGAGCTCGCTTCCCCTCCGCTTTTGTTCCCTGCTGGACCAGATGTGTGAGGTACTGTCTGATGTAGCAGAGCTGAACTGGAAACTGAAGCAATAGAGCTGAACTAGTAGAGACCAATGCAGGGCTGCTGAACTCTAGGCTTAGGTTACAGAGCTGAACTGGAGACTGATGCAGCAGAGCTGAACTGGAGACTGATGCAGCAGAGCTGAACTGGAGACTGATGCAGCAGAGCTGAACTGGAGACTGATGCAGCAGAGCTGAACTGGAGACTGATGCAGCAGAGCTGAACTGGAGACTGGTGCAGCAGAGCTGAACTGGAGACTGATGCAGCAGAGCTGAACTGGAGACTGATGCAGCAGAGCTGAACTACAGAGTGATGCAGCAGAGCTGAACTACAGTGTGATGCAGCAGCGCTAAACTGAAGATGACTAGGCAGAACTGATCTAGAGACTGATGTAGCAGAACTAACCCGTCAGTAGTAAAACCCTCACTTGACAGATTTTTGGGGATCAAATAAACGCTATTGCAAATAGATTTCGTTGCATAAGGGCTCATGCGCGCGAACATATTTTTTTGTCTGTTCTGTTGGTTTTTTTTGCGGGCAATATCCAGAACCATTCATTTCAATGGGGCCGCCTATTCTTGCCCATGGATAGGCATTGTTACAATGGATCTGCAAAAAAAAAAAAACGGCTGCAATACAGATGTCACACGAACGTCATCCATATTTTTGAGGATCTGTGTTTTGCGGACCGTGTGCGTGAGCCCTAACTCAGTGTCTGTACTAAATTTTTTAATACATATAGTTCCAAAAATATTCAGATCCAGGTGCAGAATATTTTTCATGGAACAACCCCTTTAAGTAATTATTTGCATTTGTATAGCGGATATACCAGTATTTGCAACAACCACCGTGTGGTTTGTGGTCCTCGAAAGTCCTTGACAGTATGAAACCCGCATTGTGTCACCGACGCCTGGTTACAAAAGAGAAAACCTCAGGCCGGCAGCCGGCAAGATGACGGCAGCAGTCTCCGTGATACAACAAAAAAATGAGACTTGATTGATAGGAGCCTGGCAATGAAATGTCGTCTCTTATAGATGTAGACGGGCCGCAGAGCCAGTGATAAAGTGAGATTGGTCAGTTCTGACAAACATGCATCATAGACCTATTATTGACCGAGGTAGATGGTATTGATTGAGCTGCCAACCTTATCATATTACACAATTATGGGATTAGATTTGCATTTTTAATTCATTTAGAAGGAATCGGCTTGAGACAATTACGTGAGACATATACTAAGATGGATCCAGCTATTATGATGACAAAAAGAAAAAAAAAAAAGCACTGACACAACTCGATGGCTTTTACAAAGATGTCCCTGTCAGGGGAGAAGAAAAAAAAAAAAGTTCTACTGAAGGAAAGAATGGAAATGTAAAAGTGTCTTCTTCAGCAAATCCCAGGAGACGCGGGGAGCCTGATTGTAAGTGGAGGATCCGAGTGCCGAGGTCACAGATGGGACCATAAAAATACATAAAAATAAAATAAAAAAGGGAGCTCCTGTTAACTTGACAGATTGGGTTCTCGCACAAATCGATCTCCTACAAAACTATAAAGACGCTGAAGGGTTGATAGAAAAGTCGAAAGAAATGGCTGCATTGCTCCAAAAAACAGTGTCCATGGGTAGAGTCTGCTAGGGCAATACCACATACAACCAGGAAACGTTGTGGTGCTGTTCTTCAATTGCATACAACCCCTTTAAAGGCTATGAAGACCTTCATGACAATTTTTTTTATTATTGCATTTTACTCTTTTGGGCTAAAAATAATATTTTCCAGTTAGTCTTTATTGAAAATTTTCAACCGTTTTTGAAAAACAGGGGTTTGCAGAATATCACTTCTCAGTCCGGTCAGCCGACAGCTTATGTGAAGCGTTATTTCTGATCGCTTGACTGCATAAACACTCATTTCAGCCATATTCTTATCTTTTTGATTAGAGTTTAACTATAATGAGCATTTATGAAGTCAGGAGGTCAGAGCTACAGGGGTTAAAAATCAGTCTGTTTGCAGAGTATACACTTCTCAGTCCTGTCAGCTGACGGCTCATGTGAAGTGTTAGCTCTGACCTCCTGACTTCATAAATGCTCACTATAGTAGCTATGTTACTATGTTGCTATAATGAGCATTTATGAAGTCAGGACGTCAGAGCTAACGTTTCACATGAGCTGTCAGCTGACAGGACTGAGAAGTGATACCCTTGCATCTAAAATATGGCTGAAAATATTTAATAAAGACCAACTGAAAAAAAAAAAAGATTTTCAGCCCACAATAAGTAAAATGCAACCATAAAAAAAAAATGCCTAGAAGGTCTTCATAGCCTTTAACTGCTGCTTCTTTTTCTTGGCCCATCGGAACAAGGAAAGACAGCAAGAGAAACAAAAATAAAAAATTTCATGGCTCCAATGTTTTCTAAACAAATCACTGAAAAAATATACAGTCGTGGCCAAAAGTTTTAAGAATGACAAAAATATTAGTTTTCACAAAGTTTGCTGATAAACTGCTTTTAGATCTTTGTTTCAGTTGTTTCTGTGATGTAGTGAAATATAATTGCACGCACTTCATACGTTTTAAAGGCTTTTATCGACAATTACATGGCATTTATGCAAAGAGTCAGTATTTGCAGTGTTGGCCCTTCTTTTTCACGACCTCTGCAATTCGACTGGGCATGCTCTCAATCAACTTCTGGGCCAATTCCTGACTGATAGCAACCCATTCTTTCATAATCACTTCTTGGAGTTTGTCAGAATTAGTGGGTTTTTGTTTGTTCACCCGCCTCTTGAGGATTGACCACAAGTTCTCAATGGGATTAAGATCTGGGGAGTTTCCATGCCATGGACCCAAAATGTCAACGTTTTGGTCCCCGAGCCACTTAGTTATCACTTTTGCCTTATGGCACGGTGCTCCATCGTGCTGGAAAATGCATTGTTCTTCACCAAACTGTTGTTGGATTGTTGGAAGAAGTTGCTGTTGGAGGGTGTTTTGGTACCATTCTTTATTCATGGCTGTGTTTTTGGCCAAAATTGTGAGTGAGCCCACTCCCTTGGATGAGAAGCAACCCCACACATGAATGGTCTCAGGATGCTTTACTGTTGGCATGACACAGGACTGATGGTAGCGCTCACCTTTTCTTCTCCGGACAAGCCTTTTTCCAGATGCCCCAAACAATCGGAAAGAGGCTTCATCAGAGAATATGACTTTGCCCCAGTCCTCAGCAGTCCATTCACCATACTTTCTGCAGAAGATCAATCTGTCCCTGATGTTTTTTTTGGAGAGAAGTGGCTTCTTTGCTGCCCTTCTTGACACCAGGCCATCTTCCAAAAGTCTTCGCCTCACTGTGCGTGCAGATGCGCTCACACCTGCCTGCTGCCATTCCTGAGCAAGCTCTGCACTGGTGGCACTCCGATCCCGCAGCTGAATCCTCTTTAGGAGACGATCCTGGCACTTGCTGGACTTTCTTGGACGCCCTAAAGCCTTCTTAACAAGAATTGAACCTCTTTCCTTGAAGTTCTTGATGATCCTATAAATTGTTGATTGAGGTGCAATCTTAGTAGCCACAATATCCTTGCCTGTGAAGCCATTTTTATGCAACGCAATGATAGCTGCACGCGTTTCTTTGCAGGTCACCATGGTTAACAATGGAAGAACAATGATTTCAAGCATCACCCTCCTTTTAACATGTCAAGTCTGCCATTTTAACCCAATCAGCCTGACATAATGATCTCCAGCCTTGTGCTCATCAACATTCTCACCTGAGTTAACAAGACGATTACTGAAATGATCTCAGCAGGTCCTTTAATGACAGCAATGAAATGCAGTGGAAAGTTTTTTTTGGAATTAAGTTAACCACCTGCCTCCACGCTAACGCCGAAAGGCGTCATTGCTGCGGCGCTCCCAGGTCACACTAACGCCGATTGGCGTCATCTCGCGTGAGCCGAGATTTCCTGTGAACGCGCGCACACAGGCGCGCGCGTTCACAGGAACTGCAGGTAAGCGAGTGAATCTTCAGCCTGCCAGCGGCGATCGTTCGCTGGCAGGCTGGAGATGCGATTTTTTTAACCCCTAACAGGTATATTAGACGCTGTTTTGATACCAGCGTCTAATATACCTGCTACCTGGTCCTCTGGTGGTCCCTTTTGCTTGGATCGACCACCAGAGGACACAGGCAGCTCAGTAATAAGTAGCACCAAACACCACTACATTACACCCCCCGTCACTTATTAACCCCTTATTAACCCCTGATCACCCCATATAGACTCCCTGATCACCCCCCTGTCATTGATCACCCCCCTGTAAGGCTCCATTCAGACGTCCATATGTTTTTTACGGATCCACGGATACATGGATCGGATCCGCAAAACACATACGGACGTCTGAATGGAGCCTTACAGGGGGGGGATCACCCCATATAGACTCCCTGATCACCCCCCTGTCATTGATCACCCCCTCGTAAGGCTGGCTCCATTCAGAGGTCCGTATGTGTTTTGCGGATCCACGGATCCATGGATCGGATCCACAAAACACATACGGACGTCTGAATGGAGCCTTACAGGGGGGTGATCAATGACAGGGGGGTGATCACCCCATATAGACTCCCTGATCACCCCCCTGTCATTGATCACCCCCCTGTCATTGATCACCCCCCCTGTAAGGCTCCATTCAGACGTCCGTATGTGTTTTGCGGATCCGATCCATGTATCCGTAAAAAACATATGGACGTCTGAATGGAGCCTTTCAGGGGGGTGATCAATGACAGAGGGGGGATCAGTGACAGGGGGGTGATCACCCCATATACACTCCCTGATCACCCCCCTGTCATTGATCACCCCCCTGTAAGGCTCCATTCAGACATTTTTTTGGCCCAAGTTAGCGGAAATTGTTTTTTTTTTTTTTTCTTCTTACAAAGTCTCATATTCCACTAACTTGTGTCAAAAAATAAAATCTCACATGAACTCACCATACCCCTCACGGAATCCAAATGCGTAAATTTTTTTAGACATTTATATTCCAGACTTCTTCTCACGCTTTAGGGCCCCTAAAATGCCAGGGCCGTATAAATACCCCACATGTGACCCCATTTCGGAAAGAAGACACCCCAAGGTATTCCGTGAGGGGCATATTGAGTCCATGAAAGATTGACATTTTTGTCCCAAGTTAGCGGAAAGGGACAAGCGGACTTTGTGAGAAAAAACTAAAAAAAATAAATTTCCGCTAACTTGTGCCAAAAAAATAATAATTCTATGAACTCGCCATGCCCCTCATTGAATACCTTGGGGTGTCTTCTTTCCAAAATGGGGTCACATGTGGGGTATTTATACTGCCCTGGCATTTTAGGGGCCCTAAAGCGTGAGAAGAAGTCTGGGATCCAAATGTCAAAAAATGCCCTCCTAAAAGGAATTTGGGCCCCTTTGCGCATCTAGGCTGCAAAAAAGTGTCACACATCTGGTTTCGCTGTACTCAGGAGAAGTTGGGCAATGTGTTTTGGGGTGTCATTTTACATATACCCATGCTGGGTGAGATAAATATCTTGGTCAAATGCCAACTTTGTATAAAAAAAATGGGAAAAGTTGTCTTTTGCCGAGATATTTCTCTCACCCAGCATGGGTATATGTAAAATGACACCCCAAAACACATTGCCCTACTTCTCCTGAGTACGGCGATACCAGATGTGTGACACTTTTTTGCAGCATAGGTGGGCAAAGGGGCCCACATTCCAAAGAGCACCTTTAGGATTTCACAGGTCATTTTTTACACATTTTGATTTCAAACTACTTCCCACACATTAGGGCCTCTAAATTGCCAGGGCAGTATAACTACCCCACAAGTGACCTCATTTTGGAAAGAAGACACGCCAAGGTATTCCGTGAGGGGCATGGCGAGTTCCTAGAATTTTTTATTTTTTGTCCCAAGTTAGCTGAAAATTATGATTTTTTTTTTTCCTTACAAAGTCTCATATTCCACTAACTTGTGACAAAAAATAAAAAATTCCATGAACTCACTATGCCGATCACGAAATACCTTAGGGTGTCTTCTTTCCAAAATGGGGTCACTTGTGGGGTAGTTATACTGCCCTGGCATTCTAGGGGCCCAAATGTGTGGTAAGTAGTTTGAAATCAAAATCTGTAAAAAATGGCCGGTGAAATCCCTAAGGTGCTCTTTGGAATGTGGGCCCATTTGCCCACCTAGGCTGCAAAAAAGTGTCACACATCTGGTATCGCCGTACTCAGGAGAAGTTGGGCAATGTGTTTTGGGGTGTCATTTTACATATACCCATGCTGGGTGAGATAAATATCTTGTCAAAAGACAACTTTTCCCATTTTTTTTATACAAAGTTGGCATTTGACCGAGATATTTATCTCACCCAGCATGGGTATATGTAAAATGACACCCCAAAACACATTGCCCAACTTCTCCTGAGTATGGAGATACCAGATGTGTGACACTTTTTTGCAGCCTAGGTGGGCAAAGGGGCCCACATTCCAAAGAGCACCTTTAGGATTTCACAGGTCATTTTTTACACATTTTGATTTCAAACTACTTACCACACATAAGGGCCCCTAGAATGCCAGGGCAGTATAACTACCCCACAAGTGACCCCTTTTTGGAAAGAAGACACCCCAAGGTATTTCGTGATGGGCATAGTGAGTTCATGGAAGTTTTTATTTTTTGTCACAAGTTAGTGGAATATGAGACTTTGTAGCGAAAAAAAAAAAAAAAAAAGAAATCATCATTTTCCGCTAACTTGTGACAAAAAATAAAAAGTTCTATGAACTCACTATGTCCATCAGCGAATACCTTAGGGTGTCTACTTTCCGAAATGGGGTCATTTGTGGGGGTTTTCTACTGTCTGGCCATTGTAGAACCTCAGGAAACATGACAGGTGCTCAGAAAGTCAGAGCTGCTTCAAAAAGCGGAAATTCACATTTTTGTACCATAGTTTGTAAACGCTATAGCTTTTACCCAAACCATTTTTTTTTACCCAAACATTTTTTTTTTATCAAAGACATGTAGAACAATAAATGTAGAGAAAAATTTATATATGGATGTCGTTTTTTTAAAAAAAAATTACAACTGAAAGTGAAAAATGTCATTTTTTTGCAAAAAAAAATCGTTAAATTTCGATTAATAACAAAAAAAGTAAAAATGTCAGCAGCAATAAAATACCACCAAATGAAAGCTCTATTAGTGAGAAGAAAAGGAGGTAAAATTCATTTGGGTGGTAAGTTGCATGACCGAGCAATAAACCGCTAAAGTTGTGGAGTGCCGATTTGTAAAAAAGGGCCTGGTCACTAGGGGGGTATAAACCTGTGGTCCTTAAGTGGTTAATTTTCATGGCAAAGATGTACTATGCAATTCATCTGATCACTCTTCATAACATTCTGGAGTATATGCAAATTGCTATTATAAAAACTTAAGCAGCAACTTTTCCAATTTCCAATATTTATGTAATTCTCAAAACTTTTGGCCACGACTGTATATAAAACATCCTGCATGATATGATAATGAATGTTGTGGATGTACATGGCTACATTTATACAGTCACATAAAATAATGCACTATAATAATAGATGCAAGCACAACATATGGACCAAGCCCTCACTCTATTGGTAAAATCTGAGACACTTGGTCAATACATTTTGATCATAACACAAACAAGGTGGTCTCAGTCAGGCGGGTCCTACGCTAAACCTGCCTATGCCGTTATGCATTTATGTTCAGGAGCGCAGACCCCACACATATAGGCCTCATGCACACAACCGTAGTTATGGTCCGCATCCGAGCCGCAGTTTTTGCGGCTCGGATGCGGACCTATTCACTTCAATGGAGCCGCAAAAGATGCGGACAGCACTCCGTGTGCTGTCCGCATCCGTTGCTCCGTTCCAAGGCCCCGCAAAAAAAATATAGCCTGTCCTATTCTTGTCCGTTTGGCGGACAAGAATAGGCATGTCTACAATGGGCCGCCTGTTCCGCAAATTGTGCTTTCTTTTTCTTGCGGATCCGCGGTTTGCGTACCGCAAAAAACGGCACGGTCGTGTGCATGAGGCCATAGTGTGTTACTCCTAGTTACCTCCATGTGCAGCAGCAACTGGTGGCAGGAGGAGCACACACACCTATATGTACCTCCATTTGCAGATATTAAAACGTATTTTTCTCAGCAATGCGGGCACATATTAACATGGAACCAACACATGCGTTCAGCTGCCAAGCGCACATGTAACAGGTCAGCCAGTGTCGTAGGGACAAAACTGCTGACAGATGCTCTTTAAGATATCTCAAGACAACAGAAAGTGAACGCTCTCACGTCTATTCACGGAAACAGTACCAGGTAGCGGTGTAACAGCAGTGTAATTGCAGTGCTATAAAGGGTGCGTGATAGTTTGGGGGATCTGTTACAAGATTTTGTATTGGGGCCCCTGAGCTTCAAGAAGGGTTGATTTTTTTTCTCCTTCTTTCTGTTCTCCTTGCTAATTACTGTAAGTCTCCTCGCTCATTAACACAGGCGTATACTGGATCACATTAGGGTCGGCGCTGACATGCAGGTCACCACAAATGCGCACAGTGCATGCATTGCAGCTTATCATTATCAGCTCTTAATGGGTGACAATAAAATCACTTTAGAAGGAAACACTCTACAACCCGGAGAAGGAAAACAGATTCCCCTCTTCATCTTCATTGAAGGTTAATTTACAGGCAATTACTGTGTGTTTACTATACACTTAGAATCCCATTCATTCACACTGCAGGAAGAACAAGTCTCCTTTTATGACTTATTTTATTCAATTATTGATGTCTCAAACCAAGAATCGTCCATTTCCTGGTCTCCCAGCAAAGCTAATTGCAGAAGGGCCAGGTGTGTGCGTCTGATATAGTAATGCAATCTGCCTTATTTTGGGGCACTGAATAGTAATAACCGTCTGATGGAGCACAAGGCGCATTATGTATAATGCTGTACATTTAATGAGCAGTTCCAGTCAGAAAATCCTCCCACTGGATTATTTATCACTATTATAGTAGTTATATTCTTGTACATAGGAGCAGTATTATAGTAGTTATATTCTTGTACACAGGAGGCAGTATTATAGTAGTTATATTCTTGTACACAGGAGGCAGTATTATAGTAGTTATATTCTTGTACATAGGAGCAGTATTATAGTAGTTATATTCTTTGTCAATTGTCTTTTTATTGAAAAGCATATCAAAAGAGATGTTTACATACATTGATGCACAAATCAGAGTTATTACAGACAAGTCTAAAGCGTACTTTGACAGTATAGTGCATAGTATACATATGACATATATAAAGTGCATGTCTTCAGAGCAAGGTCATCTAGAACCAACTAATTGACATTTGGTGTGTGACCTGATGTAGGTAGGTCAAACAAACATATAAAAAGGGGGGGAGGGTGGGGGATGGGGGGGGGGGTGTCCTTAGAACTGGACAGATACGGTCTGAGGCTGTTAAGATAACCTTCGATGATTCCAAAGGGAGGAAGAAGGTTTAGCACCCTCCATTCTCACTAATGTGTCGTTCCTGTCTGGGGGGACATTTTCAAAGTTGTTTGTCTGTTGAAAATTGTTTAAGATGTTGGTGTACCATTCGCATATCTATATGTAATCCATGGGGCCCATAGCTTTTTGTGCTTCTCATGTGCCCTAAGTTCCCAGCCCGCTAGCTCTTCCATACGATGAACGTGATCTAGTTTGCTTAACCACTGAGAGGTGGTGGGGGGTTCTTTACTCAGCCACTTTTGGGGGATAAGTAGACGGGCAGCTTGAATCAAGTGTATAACAAGTTTGTTCCTTGATGGCGATAGTTCTTTTGTTGGAAGCCATAAAAGAACCAACTCTGGGGTTAATGTCAGGTTAGTGTTTAGAATTTCATTAATGGTCCGAGAGACGTCATCCCAGTATCCTCTTATTTTAGAACAGGACCAAAAAATGTGTAGAAGAGTGCCACTCTCTTCCCCACACCTCCAACACCTGTCATGATCACTCAGACCACTAAGAAATAGTTGTTTAGGGGTGAGGTACCACTGTGTGAGGACCTTATATGAGTGCTCTTGGATCTTCACGCAGCGGGAGAAGCCATGCGAGTGTGCGTGCATACGGAGAATATCTGTCTCCGAAAAGGTAACCTTAAGGTCATTAGCCCAGGTGTGGACATATTGTGGAGTAATGCGACGTTGTGGTGAGATCAAGGCCAAATATATAGTGGATATCAATTTGCGTTGAGGGGAAGGGGGGGTTGCTAATTTTTCAAACCATGTCGGGGTCATTACACATGACTTCTGAGTAGTTAGTTGTTTCCCAGCAGATTTTATAGTTATTAGGTCTAGAAAGTTAAATGTACTCCAGGCTAAGCTAAGGGGATGTTGATCCGGTAAAGTGCCGTTTACCTTTCCTATAAAGTCAGCTGTGGAGAAATCTCTTAATCTGTGCCAAATCTGCGAGACCTGAGATCCTGGAGGCTGAATCGAGTGTGGTATGAGATCTGCTGGCATTATACTAGGGGGGTTCTGTAGGAGCCCATGTGTCTTGTTGAGCTGTTTAATGACCAGGCTAGTGCCCTTTAAGAGGACATGTGAATGGAGTGATGCATTTGCCTGACCCCATAGTGCTGCTTTCTGTGGTTGGGTGAGCTGCATTAGTTCCAGTTCCGTGCCCAATGTGCGGTAGACAGGGGAATGAAGCTGCAACCACCTTTTCAGGTGTATGGCCCTGTAATATGTTTGGACATCCGGCAGTGCTATACCTCCATGACCACGCCCCAGTATCAGCCTCTGGTGAGGAGCCCTAGCCTTCTTGCCGCCCCATAGGTAAGTCATAAAAAGCCTGCGAATCCTTGTAAAATATGAGTTAGGTAAAAATATTGGCAACATCTGTAGTACGTACATAATTTTTGGGAGGACAAACGCTTTTAGTATATTCTTCCTTCCCATCCAAGAGGAATAAGGGAGGCGTAGCGATTGGAGCAGGTTTTGGACCTCTGATATTAGGGGAGTATAATTAAGCCGGAATAAATCTTCCGTGCAGGCGGAAATCCTAACTCCTAGGTAGGAAACACAGGAGGACTGCCATTTAAATGGTGTATTTGATTTCAAAATGGCTATGGAGCTCGCCGGAGCATTAACGTTTAAAGCTTCTGACTTGGTATAATTCATTTTGTAGTTTGATAGCCTACCGTACTCTTTAAACAGTGTCAAAAGATGCGGGAAGGCCTCGACCGGGTTAGAAACCATGATCAGTAGATCGTCAGCATATGCCACGTTAATGTATTCTATGGCGTCATTTTCTGTTTTCACACCACGTATATTTACATGGTCTCTAATGGCCTGAAGAAGGGTCTCCATGACCAATATATATAAGGCAGGAGATAGGGGGCAGCTCTGACGTGTCCCGTTGCGAATAGGGAAGGATGGGGACAATGTGCCATTGACCCTGATTCTAGCACTCGGATCCTTGTACAATGACATGACTGCCTCCTGAAATCTCGTCGGGATTCCAAACCTCAGTAGAGTCCTCCTCATAAAGTCCCAGCTCACCCGGTCGAAGGCCTTCTCCGCATCCACACTGAGCAGCGCCAAGGGGAGGTTTTTCTTTTTGGCCCACTGTATTGCTGTGATTAACCTACAGGAATTATGATTCCCTTCCCTCCCTGGAACAAAACCAGATTGGTCAGGGTGGATAAGTTTAGGAAGTAGATTTCCCAGACGTGTCGCCAGAAGTTTGGCCCATATTTTTATATCTACGTTAAGTAACGAGATTGGCCTAAAACTACCGCAGAGAAGGGGATCTTTCCCCGGTTTGGGGAGGATGGTTACCGTGGCCTCCAGTGATTGTTTATGAAGGGTTTCACCATTTAGGAGTGCATTGCACCACGTTACCAGGTGGGGTATTAATATATCTGAGAATTTTTTATAATAGCCCACTGGAAAGCCATCTGGGCCAGGACTTTTACCCATGGGCATAGAGGCTAGTAACTTTTTCACTTCTAGTTCAGTGACTGACTCTAATAAGGTGTCACTTTCTTGGGAGGTTATCTGGGGTAGATTGAGGCCTTTCAAAAACAAGTCTGTTGCTTCTGGTATTGATGGATCTGGGTGATTAGGGTCTGACAGGCCGTATAGTTGCTTATAGAATTTTTGAAACTCTTCTGCAATGTCAGCTGTTTTATGCAGCATATTTCCAGTACTGGATTTGATATTGGGTATGAACATGGACTCTTTCCTTTGTTTAATAAGGGAGGACGTCAGTTTAGAACCTTTATCCCCGTGTGAGTAGTGTTTAAATTGGGCATATTGATAAGCCTTTGCGTTTTGAATGTTTAAATGGTCTTTTAGTTGTGATCTTAGCTGGGTCAGTTCAGTCTGGACTTTTATTGCTCTAGACCGTTTATGGACCGCTTCTTTATCTGCTATCTGAACCAAGAGATCGTGTAGGATCTTTTGTTTCTCTTTTTTAACCCTACTACCTAAGGCTATTAACTCTCCCCGGATAACCACCTTGTGCGTCTCCCACAGTGTCGTCTGGGGCATACCTGGTGTCGCATTATCTATAAAGAAGTCCTTTAATTTTTGCTCCAGGATTGAGGTATCTGCTTGTCTATCTAGCAGCGTCTCGTTTAAGCGCCACTGTCTAACTGAGGCAGGCAAGCTGGAAAATCTAAGGGCAGCAGAGACTGGGGCGTGGTCAGAGACGGACACAACACCTATGTCAGCCGAGTCCACCATATCCACGGCATTGCTTGACAGTAGGATATAGTCTAATCTTTTATATGATTTGTGTGGGGCCGAGAAGAAGGTGAAGTCCCTAGTATCTGGGTGGGCTAGTCGCCAGACGTCCAGCAGATTCATGTCTGATATGTACCTATTGATGCACCCCAGTGCTGATTGGGTCAATTGGGAGGAGCCGTCAGAAGCATCAATCAAAGGATTCAGTGTGACATTGAGGTCTCCCCCAATCAATCTAATCCCCTCTGCAAACAGATCTAGTTTACTTAGTGTGATCTTGATCCATTGTTTCTGGCCACGGTTAGGGCTGTATAAACTAGCGAGTGTAACCTTTTGTGTACCTATGAGGCCTTTCACGAATATGAAGCGGCCCTCAGGGTCCGTCAGGGTAGATATCAATGTAAATGGTACTTTTCTAGAAATTGCAATACCCACTCCTCTTTTTGCTTTCTCAAAGGCACTGAAATACCAGTGTTGGAAGTATGGGTTCTGAATTTTAGGTACATTTGTTTCTCTAAAATGCAGCTCCTGAAAGAAGCAAATATCTGTATTGTTCTTTTTTAGCAGACGGATGACCTGAGAGCGCTTTTGTGGGGTGTTAAAGCCCCTTACATTATACGTTGTACATTTAATTGACGACATCATTGAGAAAATGGGGTGACTTTGGAACCGGAGAACTCCAGTTATTCACATCGACCGTATCTAGGGAGTGAACAAGTAACATCACAACTAAAGTTTCTGTCAACATGACAAGTATAACAGTGCAATGACTCCCATGCCAGCAACACCGCAGCAGGTCACTTAGCTGCAGTGAAGCGGGCATGAGCCGCCATTTAATCAGGCACATGTACCAGGTCTGTGCCAAGATAACCCTGGTAGGTAGGGGGGGTACAAAGTGGGACCATATCTTCATAATGGTGTCCACATTGCGCCACCTGCTGAACTGGTGCGGGATAGCACCTTACATATTATGGTCTAGGTTGAATGCAGTAAAATAACATTGCAAAGCAGAATGTCTGCTCTGCAGATTACAACAAGAACGGGAACAATTCAGGACTCATGACAGACAGGTATACTTGCAGACTTAAGATGTGATATAATCAAGTAAGAACCTGTCCCTCTATGATGTCTGTGGAGAACTTCATCTGAGGTAAGATAACTCCTCTGTATAGTCTCTAGGACTTCAAGTGTCTCTTGATCTGTGCTGGTTCCTCTTCTTCTGTGGAGCTTTAAGCCATCCTGAGGCCTCTGGGAGATCTGGCAGCTGTGTTCCCATCTCTGCAGACGGCAGCCATGATGGTACATCTAGTGGATCTGTTTGCAGCAGCTCCCAGGCCGCCTGGAGATCCTGTGGTAGGCGAATGGTGCAGCGCTTCCCATCTACAGCAAATGTGAGGCCGAAGGGGAATAGCCATTTATATGGCACCTTGTGATGGCGCAGATGGTCAGTGAGGGGCCGCAGCGCCCTCCTTTTATTCAATGTGGAGGATGCCAGGTCCTGGTAGATGGAGATTTTAGCCCCCTCATATATGATCTCCTTCATATTTCTGGCAGCCTGCATTAGGGCAGCAGTGTCCACATACCTCAGGAGACCGCATACCACGTCTCTGGGTTCTCTCTCTCTTTTGGCTTCGGCCTGAGCGCTCTATGGATTCTTTCTATTTGAATCTCGGCCGCTCTGGAGCTTCCCAGGAGCAGGGAGAAGATGGCGCCGGCAGCTTCTGGTAAGCCTTCATGTGGGGTGCTTTCAGGCAGGCCGCGGATCCGGAGGTTTTTCCTCCTATTCCGGTTCTCCTGGTCTTCTATGAGGGAGTATGCTGTGTCCAGAGAGGCTGCCAGAGCCATGGTGTGATCGCTTGCAGCTCTGATGTAATTCGAGATGGACGCCTGGTTACTTTCCAGTGTTTCCACCCTCGTGCCGATATGCTTCAGGTCAGCTTTAATCTCCTGCAGATCCTGAATCACTGGGGCCAGGGCTGCTGATAAAGCCTGCTGCAGGAACTGCCTGGATATCGGGGCAGCACTTTGTGATGTGGGGCCTGCTGTATGCTCTGCAGCAGCTTCATCTTCTCCCTCCGAATCCCTGCCCCAGTCATCTAGTTCCGGCAGCACCATCTTAGGACCGGCCGGCACAGGAGCTGTAGTTTTCTTGTTGAGATATTTATCCATGTCGGAGGCACCGCGCTCCGGTTTGCTGACTTCAGGTTTCTCTCTGGGTATATATCTACCGACTTTTCCCATTCTTGAGCAAATTAGACCGCTGAATTTACCAGTTAGCAGAGTGGTAAGGAGGAGAGCTCTCCTACATGTGTCCTGCTAGATCTGCAGCCAGGCTCCGCCCCCCTATAGTAGTTATATTCTTGTACATAGGAGCAGTATTATATTAGTTATATTCTTGTACATAGGAGGGAGTATTATAGTAGTTATATACTTCTACATAGGAGGGAGTATTATAGTAGTTATATACTTCTACATAGGAGGGAGTATTATAGTAGTTATATTCTTGTACATAGGAGGCAGTATTATAGTAGTTATATTCTTGTACATAGGAGGCAGTATTATAGTAGTTATATTCTTGTACATAGGAGCAGTATTATAGTAGATATATTCTTGTACATAGGAGCAGTATTATAGTAGATATATTCTTGTACATAGGAGCAGTATTATAGTAGTTATATTCTTGTACATAGGAGGCAGTATTATAGTAGTTATATTATTGTACATAGGAGCAGTATTATAGTAGATATATTCTTGTACATAGGAGCAGTATTATAGTAGTTATATTTTTGTACATAGGAGGCAGTATTATAGTAGTTATATTCTTGTACATAGGAGCAGTATTATAGTAGTTATATTCTTGTACATAGGAGGCAGTATTATAGTAATTATATTCTTGTACATAGGAGCAGTATTATAGTAGTTATATTCCTGTACATAGGAGCAGTATTATAGTAGTTATATTCTTGTACATAGGAGCAGTATTATAGTAGTTATATTCTTAACCATATTTCTTTTTATTGAAAGAGAAATCTGAGTTATGTGCCCACACACGGCAACAATATGATGTCAATAAGTCAGAAAATGACAGTCAAATACATATATCATGTGTGAACATTACATAAGATCATAGGCATCAATCAGAGACATATGTCCAAAAGGAAAGGGAATATGGGGAGGAAGGAGAAGGAAAGGGAGGGAGAAAACCAGGGAAGATAGGAATTCTGCTCTATCACGTAGTTTCTATGTGCTTTCCACGGAGACCACAATTTTAAGAAGCGAGAGCGTGAGTTATTTTCCCAATGCGCAAGCTCCTCAAAACGGTAGATCTGGTCCACCTTATCAGTCCACATAGGAAGAGTCGGAGGGGAGTCATTCTTCCATAAAAAGGGAATGAGTAATTTAGCTGCTGTAAGCAACATCGTCGGAAGATTATTCTTGGCAGGAGTGAGGGTACTATTTGGACACCATAACAGGACAAGTTTGGCGTCTAGGGTAATCTTGGTATTACATATGCGGTTAATCAACAACTCAATTGACTTCCAAAACGGTTGGATCTTCTGGCAGAGCCACCAAATGTGTGACAGAGATCCTGTTTCTATGCCACACCTCCAGCATGTTTCGGGGACTTCAGGGTTTAGCTTATGTAAGAATTCAGGTGTCTTATACCACCTACTAAGAAGCTTAAAGGAATTCTCCTGAATTCTCACACAGCGATTGAAACCATGGGAATGTGCCAGGACAAATGCTTTTTCCGGCTCCGTAAGGTTCAAAGAGAGCTCCCGCTCCCAGGAGACCGTATAACGGAGCTCCGGTGGCAAAGAGGAGAGTATTTTTTTATACATCTGGGATAATGGTCTAAGGGGGGGCTTAGTAACCAAGACCTTCTTCTCAAGCCAGGAAGGAGGACTGCTTCCAGAAAAAGATCCAGAACACAATTTGGTATCCCTTTTGAAGTTGGCTAGATGAATAAATGGTGCAGCTTTAACCTCAGGACGGTCCATAATTGAGTCCCAATGTAAACTACCATCCAGGAGAAGGACATCCCGCAGAGATATGTCAGCAAGCCTAGACCAAATCCCGGAGGGGTTTGACACAGAAGGGTGGATGTAGCTTTGTAGTAATTTGAGTGGCATACAGGGATTAGGGAAGTTAAATAGTTGGGATTGAACCATTTTAGACCACTTCATCAACATACCCTTCCAAACCGGAGAGGAGGAGTAATGGTTTGCTGAGAAGGGCCTAACACCCCATAGAATAAGTTGTTCTTGGTTAGTAAGCAGAATAGACTCAAGACGGGAGTAAAGGGAGCTAGGTTGATGGGATAGAGTGGCTACACATCTACAAAGCTGAACAGCGGTATAATATAGCTTTACATCTGGCATCCCAAAGCCTCCAAACCTCCTTTCTCTTGTAAGAACAGAATAGGCAATACGAGGTGATTTGCCATTCCAGAGGAAGCGTGTGAACACTCGGCGGACTTCTGTGAAATATGAGTTTGGAAGCCAAATAGGGAGGGATTGCAACAAATATAGAAATTTGGGGAGGATAAAGGTTTTAAGGTAGTTTTTTCTTCCAACCCAGGAGACAAATGGAAGTTTCAAATTTTGTAAATGGGCACGAACAGTTTGCAGGAGCAGCATATAGTTAAGTGAGGCTAGGTCTTGAACGTTGGCAGAAATATGTGTCCCCAAGAACGTGATGTCTCTGGAGGCCCAAGTAAATGGGGTAGAACGCTTAAGAACCTTAATCTCAGTTTGGGGGCAGGAAATGTTGAGTGCCATGGATTTCCCATAGTTAATTTTAAAATTGGATACAAATCCGAAGTCCTCAAATATGTTCAACAATTTGGGCAAGGCCTCTTTGGGATTGGAGGTCATGACTAAAAGATCATCCGCAAATGCTGCAGTAATATGAGTATAGGAGCCAACCTGAAGGCCTTTGATGACCGGGTCTGCTCTAATTTTACATAAAAGGGTCTCCATCACCAAAATGAATAGTGCAGGAGAAAGGGGGCATCCTTGCCTCATCCCATTAGTGATGCGAAATGGTGGGGACAGTGCTCCATTAACTTTGACCATGGCAGAGGGGGCCGAATATAAGGTGTAGATGGCACTGATAAACTGGTCTGGGAGGCCAAACCTCGACAGGGTCCGTGACATAAATTGCCAACTGACCCTGTCGAAGGCCTTCTCAGCATCCGTACTCACCATATAGTAGTTATATTCTTGTACATAGGGGCAGTATTATAGTAGTTATATTCTTGTACGTAGGAGCAGTATTATAGTAGTTATATTCTTGTACATAGGAGCAGTATTATAGTAATTATATTCTTGTACATAGGAGCAGTATTATAGTAGTTATATTCTTGTACATAGGGGCAGTATTATAGTAGTTATATTTTTGTATATAGAAGCAGTATTATAGTAGTTATATTGTTGTACATAGGAGTAGTATTATAGTAGTTATATTGTTGTACATAGGAGTAGTATTATAGTAGTTATATTCCATCTCAGACCAAACCCCCTTTAGACCTCTATGTCAGACCCCATATAAGACTCCAGTAGTCCACAGCAGGCTTTAGGGGACCTGTTTCCCCAGCATGCGGCTCTCAGCCCTCCAGCACGGCACAAAGCCTCATATCCCAAAAAACAGAGACATCTCTGCTGAGCCCAGCTGCCTATTTAAAGACAGCCAAGTAGCAAGTGGGGAACAAACCTCATGTAATAGCCCAACATTCCCAGGAATTACTTTATTTGCTTAGTGGTGAAAGGTCGGGGCCAATTCCGTATCGCCTCTATTTTGTTCACTTGGGGATTGATGACTCTGCGCCCAATGACATACCCCAAGTACTTAGGTACTTAGTCTCTTCTAACCCTATCGCACAATTTTTGGGGTTAGCGGTTAGGTCAGCTTTCCGAAGGGAGTCCACTACAGCCTGCACTTTGGGTAGGTGACTTTCCCAGTCGGTACTGTGGATGACAATATCGTCCAGGTAAGTCGAAGCGTACTGACGATGTGGACGAAGCACAATGTCCATTAGTCACTGAAAAGTGGCGGGGGCGCCATGCAGACCAAAGGGTAGGACCTTATATTGATACAGCCCCTCAGGCGTGATGAAGGCAGTTTTCTCTTTGGCAGCCTCTGTTAAGGGCACCTGCCAGTACCCTATCATGAGGTCCAAAACCTAACCTCTCGATGAGCTAATCTACCCGGGGCATGGGATACGCATCGAATTTGGAAACCTCGTTAAGTTTTCGAAAGTCGGCACAAAACCGCAACGTCCTGTCCGGTTTGGGTATCAATACTATAGGACTGGCCCAGTCACTTTTTGACTCCTCAATGACGTCTAACTGAAACATTAGCTGCACCTCCTCCGATATGGCTTGTCGCCGAGCCTCGGGTACCCGTTATGGTTTTAATCTGACTTTTGCCTGAGGCTTAGTGACAATGTCATGCTGAATTATCGAAGTGCGTCCAGGGAGGTCCGTAAACACATCCGTGTTCCGACTAACGAACTCTCTGGCCTCCTGAGTCTGTTTAGAGGAGAGGCTGTCAGCAACTTTTACTGTGGTAGCCGCCTCTCTTGCATCAGACAGAGGGGCCGGTACCTCTTCTCCTAGAAAACCTGGCCGCGGGCTGTCTTCTGTACAGGTTTCCCTAGCTTTCCACGGTTTGAGTAAATTCACATGGTAAACCTGCTCTGGCTTTCGCCACCCTGGCTGGTGTACTTTGCAGTTTACATCTCCAATTTTCTCGAGCACCTCGTAGGGCCCCTGTCACCTAGCCAGGAACTTACAGTCCACGGTCAGCACCAGAACCAAAATCCGATCACCCGGGTTAAATATCCGGACCCGAGCCTGCTGATTATAGACCCGACTCTGGGCTCGCTGAGCTGCCTCCATATGCTCCCTAACAAGAGGCATCTTGGTCGGTCAGAACCTCTTTAGGTAGTCCTACTCGGGAGAAGATCTCCATTAACTCCTTAGCTATGAGTTTGGCAGAGGCATGTCGCAGTGGCACCGCCTCCGGGTACCGAGTGGCATAGTCTAGAATGACTAAAATGTGTTGATGCCCTCTGGCGGACTTCGGTACTGGGCCTATGAGGTCCATAGCTATTCGGTCAAACGGTACTTTGATAATCGGGAGAGGTACTAGGGGACTACGGAAATGTGGCTGGGGGCTAGTTATCTGGCAGGTCGGGCAAGACTTACGAAACTCTTCTACTTCTTTGAATATGCTGGGCCAGTAAAGCTGCTGTAGAATACGATTCTGAGTTTTCTGCAGCCCCAGGTGACCCCCGAGAACGTGTTGGTGGGCTAGATCTGACACAAGCTTGCGATAAGCCTTGGGGACCACCAACTGTTCAAAAGACTCACCCCGTAGCTGGTTTACCCGATACAACATATCCTGATGAACCACAAAACGGGGAAACACTGACTCTGCCCCAGGTTGTTGTGGTTCACCATCTACTATTAACACATTTTCCCAGGTGCGGGATAGGGTTGGGGGGTACCAAAATGATCCCCGGAGACATTGAGGTCTGCCAATTCAGGACCCTGTGGCAAGTCCTCCATGTCTCCCACCATCACACTTAGTGGGGTTGTCTCCCCCTCTTCCACCAAAGTGTCGGTCAACCCTACCGCTGGCTCTTCTGTCTCAGGTTCCCAGGGTTCTGGTCTCCCCCCTGAGCCAGGCCAGTCTGCTAGGGTTACCCCTGTCTCATGGGTATCGGTCACTCTCATAGCAGGCCACAGTGCCAGGAAGCCCAGGAAGTCTCTCCCTATTATAAGTTCATAGTGTAAATTTGGGGCAACTGCCACTTCGTGATTCCATCTGCCAGCCCCTGTGGTTAGAGACATCAGGGCGGTGGGATAGTCTTTTAGGTCTCCATGGATGCACATGACCCAGACTTTCCAGACAGTATACTCCGCTGAACGTACCAGGGGAGCCCTTACTAGGGACACTAGACTCACTTAGTCCAGCAGAGCATCCTACCTCCACCGGGCACAAGTGGTTTAGAGTTTTTGGGGTACCTGCTGCACACAGCTTCCTGGCATATAGCGACTGATGGTAGCCATAGTTAGTATCCATGGGTTCCACCTGATGGGGACAGTCAGCTCTTACATGGCCCGGCTCCTGACACCACCAGCACACTATTGGTGCTAGGCCCGCAGACGATACACCCCGGGCGGGTTTGGTTGGCACAAGTCGATGGTTCTATGATGGAGATTTATGGGTTTGACTGCCCCCCTCCCAAAAGAACCCCCTGTAACAGTCTTAGTAGCCTTGTAGCGCTCCACCAGGTCCACCATTTCTAGGGCGTTGCCAGGAGACACCTGGCCGGTCCAGTGCTGGAGAGAGGGTGGCAGAGCCCTTCAGAACATATCAGCCAATAGTCTATCCAGCATAGCCGTGGGACTCAGCACATCAGGCTGTAGTCACTTTTGCAAGAGGTGGAGTAAGTCATAATACTGGGTCCCCCACTGATGTACCCGCTTGGGCCCGGACCAACACATTCACCCCCAGTCTAGCCAAAATCTCACCCTTTACTTTTCGGTAGTGGCCGCTTGATCGTCCTGCAAGTCGAAATACACCCGCTGGGATTCGGATGCCAGTATTGGAGCGACGACCTCAGCCCACTGGTCACGGGGTAGCTTTTCCCTGATGGCCACTTTTTCGTACATCGCCAGGTAGGTTTCGATGTCGTCTGCGGGGGTCATCTTAGGAATCGCAGCACGGACTACTTTTGGGGTTGCTCCTGCTGTCTGCAAATCCATCACGTGTTGTAGCAGAAACTGGTTAGTCTCCTGCTGCTGATTATTAGCCTTGCGTTGCTGAAGGTTTGTCTCTCGCTGATGCAGATTAGCCTCCATGAGGGCCTTCACAACAGCCTCCATTTTGTTGTGGGCACTGGTTGCAATACAGCTGGTTTAATGTACGACATACAACCGTGCCTGAAAAATGCAGAAACCAAAAATATCGGCGTTCACGCCAGCCTCACTGCTTCTGCCCGCGTCCTCCACCAATTGTGGGGTTTCGCTCTGGTAGATAGGGTAAGTGGGCGCAGTACAGAGGCAAAATACAAGTTCTTAACTGAAAACGTCAGTGTTTATTCACACTTGAGGCAATTGCACAAAACAGCATGCAACTTTGCAGTCTTGGTGTTAATTCACATACAATGGAAAGTTCATATAACACAAGTCACCTTGCTGGCAGTTCCGCTTCCAGTAGTCCACAGCAGGCTTTAGGGGGCCTGTTTCCCCAGTGTGCTGTTCTCAGCCCTCCAGCACGGCACAAAGCCTCAGATCCTAAAAGCAGAGACATCTCTGCTGAGCCCAGCTGCCTATTTAAGGACAGCCATGTGCTGCCAAAACCCGGACCGGCACTTAAACTCCGGTCCGGTATTTGACCTCACCTGGCTGGAAACCAGCCCAGCTGCACATGCTGGGAGGAAAATACCTGCCTTGCCAGACCCAACCCCTCACTGTGTCACAATAGATAGATATTATATAGATAAATATGAGATAGATAGATAGCTAGCTAGATAGATAGACAGATTGGTTTTAAAGTCAGTATAACACTGAGTCTGCTTATATAGCACCTACCAGTAGCCATTTGGCTCCAGGAGAAGTATATAGTGGGCTCAGCATGCATGTTGGTACTTGCATCCCTGGATCCGATGAAAGCTGTAATGGCATCGGACGGGGTTAAAAGCAGAGTGTGCTTGGCGTGCATGCTGCACCTGCATTCCCTGGACTTTGTGTGGCTGTTATGGCCCATAAACAGGTAGGAACTAGTGTTAGGGACCACTCCATAGAGGCGACCTTGACGTGGTGAGTGGCTTATTACGCTTTGGCCAAAATGTACACCAATGCCTCATCCAGCATGGAGGCAGGGCAGAATGCTGGTTGCAGAGTGCTATTGCATTTGTGTCTTTTTCACTGTAATAAAAAGGCCACACCCATTTTATTTAACTTCTATGTCAGTAAAGTGGAAAGTGTGTGTCATAAATAAGATGCTAATTTTGAACATCATATTCTCGGAACTGCCTGCTCCCGGTGACCGCATGTGTTTCAGAGCGGCTCGCGGCGCAGGCACAGGTAAGGACTTACCTCTGCATCGCCGGGCTTGGGAATAAAGATGGCAGATCGCATGTGTTCGTCGGCGAACACTGCGAACTGGCCATCACTGCTGCCATAAATACACTAAAGCTGGCTGTCTGCAGCCACCACTAGGAGGAGCTCACGGCATAGAAATGTATGCATTTACAATTAACTGAATTATAAGCTGTAATCATCTGTTTGCACTGAGCTCTTCCTAGTGGTGTCTGCATGAAAATGCAGCGTTTTCACATCGGAAAGAGAAGAGTTCAGTGCCGCTCCCACTCTTTCCTGTGTCCCGTAGCAGTTGCATGGTCTACCTCCATTGTTTAAGGTACGTCACTCATAACTAGATACAAAGATATAGGATAGATGTAAGATAGATAGACAGATATATGTTTAATATATAGAATTATTCAAATTGATTTTGCAGATAAAACAAAGATTTTTAGCAGAGTTTCTAAAACATATTCTTAATATTTGTCATTTTTGTGCTATTTTCCTGGTAATTAAAAAAAAGTCACCACTTACAAGAACCTCTAATTTTCTGAGGTAATTTTTAATGCAATGGAATAGTTTACAGCAGCAAGTTCTCCCAGAGGTGAAAGATTAATCTACGACTGTCAACCCTGATTTGCTAATGGAATTCCCATAATTTTTTTCATGCACAGACTGCACACTGCACCGCTCTGATACAATCTGCTGTTCCGCTCTGCAGGTCCACTTGTGTGGAAGGAAGATCTGTGGTTAACAACAGTTGTCATCATATTTGACGGAAGAAGTTCATAGTCATTAGAAGAGTGTTCTGATGAAGTCAGTCAGTTGTGGCACAAAGGTCAATGAGATATTCAAAAACACCTGAGGCTCTAACTGTTAGGTTATGGTAGCTCCTACTGAAACGAGTGGAAAAGCTCCTGCATGTCTGGTTATCTTACTAATTTTTGGACCCTTTTGTTCTGGATAGATATAGATAGATAGCCAAACCCAAGCAAAAATTGATATTGCGTAGGAAGGATGATAGCAAAATTTTGGGTATACCTTGACCAGTCCCAAACCATGATGCCCCCTCCACCAGCCCAAACCATGATGCCCCCTCTACCAGCCCCAGACCATGATGACCATCCTCTAGCCCAAACCATGATGACCCTTCACCTTCCTCAAACCATAATAACTTTTCACCAGACGCAAATCATGATGCCTTCTCCACCAGCCCCAAACCATGATGACCCTTCACCAGCCCAAACCATGATGCCATTTATACCAGCCCCATACCATGATAACCCTTCACCAGCCCCAAACCATGATGACACTTCCCCAGTCCCACACCATGACGCCATTTATACCAGCCCCAAACCATAATTACCTTCCACTAGCCAAAGCCAATGATGCTCCATCACCAGCCCCAAACCATGATGCCTCCTACACCAGCCGCAAACCATGATGACTCTTCATCAGCCCCAAAAAGGGATGACCCTTCCACCAGCCCCAAACCATTATGCCCTTCCACCATGCTTCACAGTTGGGATGAGGTTTTGGTGTTGTCTGCAGTGTTCTTCTTACTCCAAACAGAGTTCTAAGAGTGAAGTGGGTGCAGCGCTAAACCCCTTCACAATTTTTACCTGCAACATGGTGTACCCAACTACCTACTATGTAAAAGACTGCAGTACAACTCCATTCCCTGCAATACAACTCCAAATATCATAGATTTTTTGACCTCCGTGGGAATAACTTGGGGGCTGGAGCGAAAGATTGGGGCTAGTGGATGTAAAAGCTGGAGGCTCAGGTCTTGGTCAGAGTAAGGCTTTAGATGTGGCTTATTCATTACATATAATCATTTATGGATAGGAAGTAGTTAAAGTAATACAAATTAGATTCTATTTTTTTTATTTTTCATCACATTTTTAGTTTTCCATTTTCATATGCGCACCATTTTTTTTTAAGTATTTGCAAATCCACACAAGCCACAAAGAGCTGTGAAAGGACATTCATTATCTCTATGAACTTGAGAAGTCATTTTCTCTTCATGTTTTCAAATAAGTTTAAAGTGTATTTTTGGCTCGAGTAAGTTTTTAATAAAATTTGTAACTGATTGAATCTGTCAATCTCCATAGAGGCAACGTATGCAACACTAATATACAGTAGATGTATGGAGATTGAATAATGGGTTTTGGTCATTATAGAAGGCTACCTTACAGAAGCAACTGAGAAGGGTTGAGAATAGAAGAAATGTAAGTATTCTACACCGATAAAAGAATTTTTAAAATAATGTTGGTGATTTAATTTTTTTTTTTACATTTTCCATGACACTACCTATATTTTAAGAAATTGTAAAATCTCGCAATAGTCTGACACCTCCTATTTTGTAGAGATCACTTTTTAGCAGTCATCTCATTATCATCACTGGAAGCATTACTTAATTTTACAGAAAAGGATTAGAGGGGTTGTCCTATAAAAATGGGTCTGCCGTTTTCCCCAAAAACATTGCCACTCTTGCGGGCAAAAGCAGACCGCTCAGGTCATTGAGTACCTTCATGGTCATGTAAGGTATGCGGCAGTGTTCCCTCTAAGCCTTGGCAGCTGCTGAGCAGGGTCGGCTCAGAGCTGGGCAGAGCTTCATCAAAGGTGGGCGATAGGAAAACCTAAGGTAATTGTCACATTAAAGAGCATACAGTGTAACCCCTGCACCATCCCGTACAATACAGTATAATCCCTACACCATGCTGTGTAATATACAGTATAATCCCTACACCATGCCGTACAGAATGCATTATAATCCCTGCCCCATGCAGTATAAAATACAGGGTGGGCCATTTATATGGATACACCTTAATAAAATGGGAATGGTTGGTGATATTAACTTCTTGTTTGTGGCACATTAGTATATGTGAGGGGGGAAACGTTTCGAGATGGGTGGTGACCATGGAGGCCATTTTGAAATCGGCCATTTTGAATCCAACTTTTTCTTTTCAATAGGAAGAGGGTCATGTGACACATCAAACTTATTGGGAATTTCACACGAAAAACAATGGTGTGCTTAGTCTTAACGTAACTTTATTCTTTCATGAGTTATTTACAAGTTTCTCTTTGTTTACAGCCATTGACATATCGCCGAGGTTAACACGTGAGGAGCGGATAGAAATTGTGTTGATGTCTGGTGAACGCAGTAACCGGGTCATTGCAGCAGATTTCAATGCAAGACACCCTACGAGACCACCCATCTCCCATGCTACAGTTAGTAAACTGCTTGCTAAGTTTCGTGAAACTGGTTTAGTGTTGGATTTGCCAAAATGTGGACGCATGAAATCTGTCTCTAATGAAGAAACATCAGTGGCTGTCCTAGCTTCATTCAGCAAGAGCCCACAGCGTAGCACTCGCCGCATGTCACTGGAGAGTGGCATTAGTCGAACATCCCTTCGGCGGATATTAGCTACTCACAAATGGCACCCTTACAAACGCCAGCTACTGCAGCATCTCAACGAGGATGACCCAGATCGGCGCACTGAATTTGCAGAATGGATCAGGACCCTCAGTTTACGCAGAAGATTTTGTTCAGTGATGAGGCAAACTTTTATGTGAATGGTGAAGTTAAAAACAAAACCACCGCTATTGGTCTGGCACTAACCCACATTGGATAGATCCCTCCAAGACTGTTGGAACAAAAAAAATGTATGGTATGGTGTGGTATATGGGGTACAAAGATAGTGGGGCCATTCTTCATCAATGGAAACCTCAAGCCACTGGATATGCGAAATTGCTACATGATGATGTGTTTCCCTCTTTATGCACTGAAGCTGGCATGTTCCCTGAGTTTTTCCAGCAAGATGGTGCACCACCACATTATGGGTGTCAGGTCCGAGCATTCCTAGGTGAGCAGTTTCCTGGAAAGTGGATTGGTCGTCGTGGGCCAGTTGAATGGCCCCCAAGGTCTCCTGATCTGACCCCCTTAGACTTTTATCTTTGGGGTCATCTGAAGGCAATTGTCTATGCTGTGAAGATACGAGATGTGCAGCACCTGAAACTACAGATACTGGAAGCCTGTGCTAGCATTTCTCCTGCGGTGTTGCTATCAGTGTGTGAAGAGTGGGAGAAGAGGGTTGCATTGACAATCCAACACAATGGGCAGCACATTGAACACATTTTATAAGTGGTCAGAAACTTGTAAATAACTCATGAAAGAATAGTTACGTTAAAACCAAGCACACCATTGTTTTTCTTGTGAAATTCCCAATAAGTTTGATGTGTCACATGACCCTCTTCCTATTGAAAAAACAAAAGTTGGATTCAAAATGGCCGACTTCAAAATGGCCGCCATGGTCACCACCCATCTTGAAAAGTTCCTCCCCCCTCACATATACTAATGTGCCACAAACAGGAAGTTAATATCACCAACCATACCAATTTTATTAAGGTGTATCCATATAAATGGCCCACCCTGTACATTATAATCCCTGCACTTCTGTACAGTATACATATAATTCCTGCACCATGCTGTACAGTATACATTATAATCCCTGCACCATGCTGTACAATATACATTATAATCCCTGCACCATGCTATACAATATACATTATAATCCCTGCACCATGCTGTACAACATACATTATAATCCATACACCATACAGTTAAATATACATTATAATGTATATTGCATAGCATGGTGCAGGGATTATAATGTATATTGTACAGCATGGTGCAGGGATTATAATGTATATTGTACAGCATGGTGCAGGGATTATAATGTATACTGTACAGTATGGTGCAGGGATTATAATGTACATTGTATAGCATGGTGCAGGGATTATAATGTATATTGTATAGCATGGTGCAGGGATTATAATGTATATTGTACAGCATGGTGCAGGGATTATAATGTATATTGTATAGCATGGTGCAGGGATTATAATGTATATTGTACGGCATGGTGCAGGGATTATAATGTATACTGTACAGCATGGTGCAGGGATTATAATGTATATTGTACAGTATGGTGCAGGGATTATAATGTATACTGTACAGTATGGTGCAGGGATTATAATGTATAATGTATAGCATGGTGCAGGGATTATAATGTATACTGTACAGCATGGTGCAGGGATTATAATGTATATTGTATAGCATGGTGCAGGGATTATAATGTATATTGTATAGCATGGTGCAGGGATTATAATGTATACTGTACAGTATGGTGCAGGGATTATAATGTATACTGTACAGCATGGTACAGGGATTATTCTGTATATTGTATGGCATGGTGCAGGGATTATAATGTATATTGTATAGCATGGTGCAGGGATTATAATGTATATTGTATAGCATGGTGCAGGGATTATAATGTATATTGTATAGCATGGTGCAGGTATTATAATGTATATTGTATAGCATGGTGCAGGGATTATAATGTATACTGTACAGCAAATGTATGAAGGCTACACCATGCCGGACAATATAACCCCTGTGGGATAGATAGATAAATAGATAGATAAATAGATAGATAGACAGGATGGCTAGATGATAGATAGATGTCAATTTGTGTCACAGATATTCACTGTAGACCTCACTCTTTCCATGTCCTAGCAAATATGCTACAAAATCCAAAAATTCTTACAAAAATGTTACATCCTATGTGGATGCACCCTATCAGAGCTTCTACAGAAAAGGACGATTCAAAAACTTTTATAAGAACCGGCTTTAAGACGTAATAGATTGGTCAATGTCTATAGGTGAGTTTCTTTCCCCGCGTCTTCAGATAAAGCCAGATGGTTTGCAAAGTGATGTCAAATCAAAAGACGAAACCCCTTGTCGAGCCTGAAATAACGCACAGCACTTCTGCTGAGAGGATAAATAATTCACGCTGTGAGACACACTTGATCATGGACAATAGTCTTCTAAGTGCTGTCCTAGGGATGTGTAAGTGTGATAGGGCTCCCATAGGAACTCATGATATCTTTCTGCGACCATTAGGTGGTGCTGTTAAGTTACACATGAGTTGTAAGGAACTATTTGCTCGCCTCTCTTTTGGCCTGACTTACTTTTTACAAAAAGATCACTCTTTTTTATGTTTTCCTTTCCTAACTAGAGCACAATGGGTATTTTTTTTACCTTGTATTAAAATACTCTGTAATTTATTATTTAACATTAACCCTTTAAACCTGTTGGAAGGAGGCGCAGGGCGCGTATAAAGCGTGTTCTCTGGAACAGGCGAAAAATAAGGGAACAACAATATTTTGAAGTTGGAGAGAAGGCGGGTCAATTGCTGGCAGTTATTGCCCGGACACAGCATGGATCTTCTTTTGTCCCTAGGATTCGGGACTCTGGGGGCCAGGTGGTTGAGGAATCCTCGGACATTCTTCGGGTGTTTTCTCAGTTTTATTCTGAATTGTACCAGTCTAAGATAGCATGTACCTGCTCTGATGTGAAGTCCTATGTGACAGGCATTGCCCTCCCTGTTCTGTCCTCTAAGGAGAGGGATCGGCTTGATGCTCCTATTACCATAGAGGAGTTACAGGCTGCTGTGAGATCTGTGACGAATAAAAAAGCCCCGGGACCTGATGGTCTTCCTGCTGAGGTATATAAAACTTTTGGAAAGGACCTCCTTCCCTACCTGCAGGATGTTTTCAAGGATGCATATTCGCAAGAATCTCTCCCTCCCTCGTTTTACGATACCACAGTTGTGGTTTTACCTAAGTCGGGGAAGGACCTGGATCTTCTTGACTCCTATAGGCCGATCTCTCTCCTCACAAATGACATCAAGATCCTTGCTAGGGTTCTGGTGGATAATGATAGGGTCTGTGATTCACCCTGATCAATCTGGCTTTATGCCATCTAAATCTACTGCAGTAAATCTGCGTAGGTTATATCTTAGGCCTCTTTCACACTTGCGTTGTCCGGATCCGGCGTGTACTCCACTTGCCGGAATTACACGCCGGATCCGGAAAAACGCAAGTGTACTGAAAGCATTTGAAGACGGAGCCGTCTTCAAAATGCGTTCAGTGTTACTATGGCACCCAGGACGCTAATAAAGTCCTGGCTGCCATAGTAGGAGCGGGGAGCAGGGGAGCAGTATACTTACAGTCCGTGCGGCTCCCCGGGCGCTCCAGAATGACGTCAGAGCGCCCCATGCGCATGGATGACGTGCCATGCGATCACGTGATCCATGCGCTTGGGGCGCCCTGACGTCAC